>NW_024882235.1:0-354123 GCF_019059575.1 Amphibalanus amphitrite | reverse complement strand
TTTGTACATACCCAAAAGTGATACAGGGATCACTTTTGGGACCAATCTTATTTTTGCTCTTTTCGAACGTCTGGCGTCCTATGTCGACTCCAAAATAGTGATATACGCCGATGACGTTCAGTTTTTACATCTAGCATCACCGAAGCGAATTTTAGAGCTCAAAACAGATACCGAATGAATGTACTTTAGACATTACGAGTCATTGGTTTGTTCAAAATTGCTTAAAATCAACCCCATAAAGACCGAACTGTTAGTTGTAAAATCACGTAGGAGGCAGCTTGACTTTGATTTTAACGTACTGTTTGGAGATGTTATTCAAACTTCCGCTAGCATTAAGGTATTGGGTGTAATTGTCGACTCTGGCTTGACCTTTGAGTCACATGTGACGGCGGTGATTCGCCGATGCTACGCCACACTAGGAGGACTGTGTAAATCTTCGCGATGCTTACCGAAAGAAGTGAAGAAACTGATCGTTGAGATGCTGATCTTCCCCCACATCCGCTACTGTTTGTCGGTCTGGTCGGGCTGTGGCGTTGTTCAGCGTCGCCGCGTGCAGCGAGTTATTAATCACTGCGCACAGGTGGTTATGGGAGCGTGCCGCTTAGCTCACGTGACTCCGCTGTTGGAGGAGCTCGGGTGGCCCCAGATAGACGAGCTTGTGGCGGAGAGTGACTGGGGTGTTGTTCACTACTTGTTGAACAATACCAGTGCGCCGAGGTGTCTCTCGGAGCGGCTCGAGCGCCGCAGTGACGTCTCTAGTAGGGAGACTCGTGCCACTGAGAGCGACCTGCTCCAGCTGCCGAAACCCCGCACCGAGCAGGCGCGGCGGTTCTTCGGTACCGCGCCGTTGCACGCTGGAACTCACTGGCCCTGGATGTGCGTGACAGTAAAACGTCTGCTGAGTGTCGCAGGCGCTTTAGGAAGGCGCTTTAGGCGCTCATATTGTGTGATGCCACGTCATACGTGCTGTACCTACTTTTTTTCCTTTAACATCTTTACCATTCAGCGTATATGTATTTATGTATTGACACTTGGACAGAATAGCCGTGAATATGGAGTTCCAAACGAAATAAATGATGATGATGATGATGATACCTACGGAGTACGGTTACTGCTATTGGATGGAGTGCTGCGCTGCCCTCAACGCTAACACCTGGCGTCGTGACTTTACAGGTTAGGTCGCATTGCTCAGGACGCTGGCACTATCGGCCGTTATAGGCCCTTACCCCTCCCCTGCACCACTTGCCATTGGCTTCCCCCATAGCCGCGTGGAACCGATGTTCCAGCACCCACTCTGCTCCCTCATCCTCCCAATCAGCACCGCTCTCCTACCAGGTACAGTAATCTTCGCACTTTGGCGTCGTCAACACCGTTCCGTGCTTCTATCCTCAGGATACTGAAATCCTTCTCCTCCACGCCGCAACCCCCTCCGGGCTGGACAGGCAACTTTATCTCATGCGGGCTGCTCCCTTGGAGCGGCACCGCTGCTCCTGAGGGAGCGCACCCCGCAGCCGGGTGCAGTGAGTGCCTTGGGGCTGGGTGGCCTGTCCTCTGGACGGGCTCAGCCCCGGCGACTCACTAGGGTGCCTGCCCAGACCAATGTCTCCCCCTAGTTCCTATCATCCTTCCGGCTCTGCAATGGTCTTGTCAGATCGAAAGGGCCTAACCCAACAAAACAAACAAACTTGGCGTCGTGCCCAGCCATACTAACCTGCTTAGATTCACAGTTTGAAGTGGAGAGGGTGAGGATTTTACACCGACTGCTCCCTCAAGCAGTCGATGCGTTAATTCGTGAGTTAATTCGTATCAGGCATTTATACTAAGCTGCGAGCAGGATTTTAGCATTGTGGTGTGGGTACTCTAACTGAATGGTGAAAACCTTTTTCACGCGCGCAGAAAAATAATCATGGTGCATCCATGGTACAGTACGTATTTTATAGCTCTTTATACCCTATATGTTCGTCATAGGTAATATTGTGCCAGACGACTGCCGACTCGGGGGACTGTCAGTTGGCTCCGTAGTTCATCTACCCAGCGTCGGTGGCGCTCCAATCGCAGCTGGCCACTGCGATAGAGGCGCTACTGTACTTGTGACGTCCGACACCAGCTCCAAAAGGCGACGCTCACGTTACAGTCGCAGCGCCTTCCCACTGTTGAGACGAGTTGTGGCTCCGCTGCGTCCTCTCCAGTGTGGTTTTGCAATAGGCATAGTGAGAGAAGAATCAATACCTACTCACCAGGGGTTATCCGATTCCGACGGTCTACCACAACTTACGGCCGTGACAGCAGCTTCCTGTCGAGATGGTAGGTCCGGCCGTGACAGCAGACTCCTGTCGAGATGGTAGGTCCGGCCGTGACAGCAGCTTCCTGCCGAGATGGTAGGTCCGGCCGTGACAGCAGCTTCCTGCCGAGATGGTAGGCCCGGCCGTGACATGTCGAGATGGTAAATAGGTACCGGCTGTGGAGGTTGGTCCTCACCGTGATGGCAGAGGCCGACCGCTGTAGCCGCGCTGCGCTGGTAGCTCTGGGCTGTGTCGGGTCCCGGCTGAGGCTGCGGTGCAGGTTGGTGGTTGGCCCGCGCTGTGGCGGGTCCCTGGTCCGAGCTGGGGCGGGTCCCTGGTCCGGGCTGTGGCTCCCTGGTCCGAGCTGTGGCTCCCTGGTCCAGGCTGTGGCGGTCCCTGGTCCGAGCTGTGACGGGTCCCTGGTCTGCGCTGTGGCGGCGGGTCGGGCGTGCCTCGGTGTCGGGCAGATAAGACTGCCCTCGGCCCGTCACTCCCGGTCGTGAGTCGTGACCGGTCTGAAGGCGACTGATTGCAGCCCGGCAGCTCGGCGTGCCGGCTATACGGACCGCTGCACTGCACAGCTGGGGTGAGACCCTTGTCAGCGGAGTGACCGGTCCGGGGAGTGCACCGCTCTGTTCTATGGAGTGCGCCGCTCGGACGGCACGAGACCCAGCTATTGCATAGCATCAGTCTTTATCCAGCCTCAGGACGTAATCACTTGTTGATAGAACGTGGATAAGCTAAACTCGTTCAAGACTGCGTGGCCACCAGAAAGTTTCACGACTGCTTCAGCAAGGAAATATTGGAGCTAATGAGCCATGCAGAAGCGTGTGATGCCTCGAAAAATGAACTAAAAGATGTCAAAGCACATTAGTTATTTCGAGGCCTTGTCTTGGGCTATGGATATTTTGAATGTCGAGCTCTATCACCTATAGGTACTGTGTTGTGTTTAGGAAGCCGTATGTTGATAAACTATTTTGGTATGTATTGTATTGTGAATATAATCTGCAAAGTGTAAACCGTTAACGCCTGTATACTAACGCCCGTATATGTACTTTTTCAGAAGGGCCTTGTGATGCCCAGTTTGTGAAACCTTTCCATGACCAACAGCGCCACTGCACGTGTGGAGCCGCCGACATATCCTTTGACTAATGGACTATATTTCTGTTATCATGGCGTATAAAGTTACAGTGACAGCGGCCAGCACTTGATGGACCATTAAAGGTATACGCGGAAATAGCACGGCCTGTCCACTCGTGGTAATCAATCACGGCCGCATAATGGGGCTCTGAAACAGGCGGCCGCAATGGAGCTTTCGGAGGGCAATTCTCGGTTATTTTGAACGATATTTGAACAGGTGAGGCTGTCACTTAACTTTTTTCACGTTCCGTTTACTTTCCCTTGAATTTCCATTAGCGGCTCTTCATTTTCCTAAGGTTTTTGAAGACACCACTGGGACCATTGCTCAAATGGCACCTTTCATTTTTCCAGGTGAACTAATATTCAGTATCACATAAACACTCCTCAGTTCTCATTTCATGTTGTCCAATGTCATTTATACTGCGAGTGATAGTTTACCGTACATTTGTTATTGAGAAGCAAGTTTACATTTTCTACTTTTTTTCTGCATATAACCGAATGAAAAACATATCCATTCTAATTAATCTCACGCATAATAAAGGTTAATGTATAAAACACAAACCACAGTGTCGCGCCATTCAGGCTTTTGCCGGATCGACTGAGTGTGCTATCCTCTGTTTTAGTTCCGGGAGACGCATTATAGAGCCAGGGTTGTATACCAATCAAGTCGATTGAATTGATTGATTTGTTTCAACGCGTATTTTGAGTTGATTGGATTGAGTCGATTGACTTTTCGAGATGACTGGTTGACTGACTCGTTTGACTTTAGCGACTGGTTGACTGATTTGATTCCTGAAAATTAGTGACTCGTATGATTGAGTCGATTGGAAGGAAAGTTCAAATAACTTTTAGTTGACGAAAAATAATGACACCAATTGATGACATCAAAGATCACAAAACTACACTGAAAACTGCTTGTCATCACAACTGCAATATGGGGTAGATGGCCAAATAAAGAACAGGGCCTAAACATGAACAGCCAACTTTGACTTTCAACTGCAATAACTGCACCAATCCTGGTGATAGAACCTGGCGATGCACCTACCTACCTTTCTGCACTCAGCAGGAAACATTTTTTTAATCGAGATGATAAAGTGCAAGGCCCTATATACTAATAAAGTGTGATTAATTAATAATTCACATCTCCACATCTCCTCAGCAGAAACAACCCACTGAACTCTATAAATATCTGAAACCCCTACAAAAATAACTGAAACAAAAGCGCCGTTTTCGTCTCGCTATTTTCGTTTACGTGCCTAATTAATAGCTAATTTGCTGCATTGTTTAATTTGCAGCAGAACGTTTGTTGATCCTTTTCTCCTGAGAGCCTAAGCATAACATATTTAATATATTTCATTTTCCTTGAAATTTTTACCGAATATTATTAAGTGGTTTTATTTCAAATAAAATAATAACTAAAAACGAAATTGGTGTTGTACAACCGATTTATTTTATGATGATCTACCATACTACATGATAATCAATGACGTCATCTTATCAAAAAATCAAAAGACGTAGAATAAGGATTTATAAAAGCTTAGCATACTTATTGGCAAAACGTTTTCATGCAGTCGCACCGTGCCGTTTTCGGGTTTTAATTTTCCTCGTTCCCACTTCCTTTGTCCTTAACTTATACTGTGGTTCCAGAGTTCCTGTCCTCTCCATTTCCTTTTAAATATATTTTTAATCCTCATCCCTATCCCCCAGTCCTAACAGTTTCAAATTGTATTGCAATAAAATTCAAACACAAATGTTTTGAATTCTTCACATAGGTACCTAACAATGCCACGTCCAGAGTCGTGGACCGCTAAATACTTCAAATATCTTCCTTCCCAATCTGACAACATCCCACGTCTCAAATGCACATTGTGTGGAAAGATTTTTCAGGCTGCCCGTCAGTCTCTGTCTAACCAAAACCGTCACATACAGGTAAGATATTTATTTCTATTTCCCTATGGTTAATATGTTATTGATGCATATATATAATCCATTGAAATAGACATGGTGTAGGGTAAATGGCCAAATCACGAACACTGCCAAAATCCGAGCAGCCAACTTTCAACTGCAATAGGTATCTGATATTTAGTGTAAATGGAGTTGGAATATGGCCAAAATTAAATTGACAACTTTTAGGTGAAAGGTGGTGATTTGGGTTAAGGGGCGAGTCAACTACTGGGTTATTTTGCACCCATTAAATGAAACTTCTGCTCCAATTCTACCCATTGAACCTCAATATCATGATCCACCTGTCCATCACAAGGTATCCTTCCTTATTACATAGAAACTTTGAATGGCATGGCAATTTATAATTTTAATTGACAATATTTTTTATGTTTCTTCTGTAGGTAGGTAGGTAGGTAGGTACACCAGACTGCTATGGACACTTTTCCAAGTTGGTGGGGCAAAAAACCTAATGTATGTCTTGGTTTGAGTCGTTTGATTGAGTTGATTGATTCCTTTCATTGTCGCGTTTGAGTCGATTGAATCAATTCCCGAAAACTGCTCTGACTTGATTGATTTGATTGGTTTCCCAAATTTGTCGTGATTGAATTGATTGCTATTGACTGAGTCGTATACAACCCTGTATAGAGCACGCAACAGCAATGTTGGCATGTGGCGGATCGTTATTCTAACGAGGTGTACACCTTCTTCACTTGGGCCCAAACCATAGCCGATAAAAACGGACGTTGGTACATGGCCTTAAGCCCCGGTCCCACTAGGCGATGCGACCACTTACGACCGCCCACGATCGGTGGTCGGCAAAAGGTTGTCGCAATTCTTCAAGAGCTCGTACGATTGGATGTTGATATGAACGACTTGTCTTCAGACGTCGCGAGGTCATTTTGGTCGCCGAGAGGTTTTTGATGATGCACTAAAAACCTCCTGGCGACCGATTTGGTCGCAAAGAGTTCGCGAGAAACCGCAACAAGTATTTCATTGTTCGCTAGTAGGAGGGCGAGTATCGCACGACAGGTTTCGGTGGTCGCGGGCCTAGTCGGGAGCGGTCGGCGGTCGTATGCAAGTCGCCGATAATCGCACGACGTTCTTCCCAACATCAGCAACCAGTCGCGAGACCACCAAGGTTCGATCGCCGAGCAATCGCACGATGGTGGCCGATTGCACGGCACTAGTCGGAAATTAGTCGACGACAGTGGTACGGACATCTCAGATCTCATACCGACCCTTATCACACGGCCGCGAACATATGTAGTGCTCTCACTTTGAGATCAGCCGTAGACGATGAAGGGGATGCGTAAAAAATCGTCCATTTTCAGTAGATTTTCAAATAAAAACCGCAATAAGAAATAAGAAATGATGCACCGCCTACTATGTAGTGCCTCTCACGAGTCGGAGGTGGGATCCGACCCAAAAATACTGACCATTCCAGGCGGCCCAGCTCCAGAACACGAAGGACACGACACGGAACGTGACCGAGAAAAAGAAAATTGCTGAACAGTTGACTCTGGAAAAGAACGAGATCTTAACCATCGCCGGACATATTGGTTTTCTTCTACGCGCCGGCGAAGGGGGGGGGGGCGGGTACGACCCCCCTCCCCGTTTCGCCTCTGATGGAGCTAGCGCGTCTCAGGAAAAACAAGCGGGTGCGCCGTTACGAGATACAATTATTGACACCCGATTATAAGGTCTTGGTCAACCGGTGACATCTTACGTCAGGTCAAGTGCCAAAGTTATGGGTTCAGTTTTTGATGAATAACTTGGCTAAAAGAGGCCGCAAAGCCGCGATTTTGACATCATCGTGTTCGCCTTGTTGAGACTTGTCGAATGATATACTTTTTGTTGGGGTTGAACTCAGGTCACGGTCAGGCCAGGGCTTACAGGTCACGAAGTTTGTCGAATGAGGTCATGTCGCATATCTTTTAATTTGGCAGGTCTTTTAAGTCCATTGGTGGCTCTCCCGACTCGCTAGTTCAATTGAATCGGGAGTTATTGACGAAAAACTAATATGACCCTAGTGACGTCATTAACAATACAAAAGTGACGCATCAAACTTGCAAAGAGTGCATGAAATCACGATTCGATATGCTTGGGGTTGGGATAGCTTAAGATCTTTCCCAGCGTCAAAATAGCAGTTTTTATTTTCCCCCATTGACTTGAAATGGAGAGGTCACGTAGCCGACCTTTCGTCATGTGACCTTTAGGAAAAATCTGAGGTGTACAAGTTGTGAGACCTCTACTACGTCCTGTAAGTTTAATCTCCTTGTGAAAGCTCCTCTGGCACTGAGAGCGTTGCGAAGTTGCGACCTCTGAAGATCGTGCAGAGGTTCACTTCTGACGCCATAGGTCAATGACCTGACCTGACCCGAAAATGCGGCAGGTGTCAAAATATAACCTGCCGATTTTCAAAATTCGAATGGCATTCGATTCCCTCAACGTGATCTACATTTTGAAGAAAGGAAGTCAAAAAAAAGGTAGGAGGGGGATAGAAACTACACATTTCAGATGCTTTTTTAACTCCTCACCATGGCCATGTTTTTCAACCAATTTTGACGCGACTACTGCCGATCGATGCAGGATGAATCAGAATTTGACATGTATTACAAAAATAAGCATTTCGAAAATTAATAGCCGGATTCCTACAGGTTATGAAATTTGGAGGCACATGAAATACATAATCAATCGGATGTTTTGTTGGTGCTGTCACCAAAACGGGCTGGCAAATTAATAATCTCATTATGATACAAAAACGTGTGATAAAATGCCTAAATTAGATTGAATATTCATAGGCGGCATCAGGGCACCGAAGGTGGAAGGTAACATATATGTACCTTTTCTCCTTTTCCCTGGAACCGCCTACGATCCGTTTCTTGTTCACTTCTAAAGCTGTTATACCTACAAATAATGTTGATATACCTACATAATGAATAATTACAGTTATAATGCATCAGCATCGTGATCTTTAACTAAACGACTCGCTTCACGAATAGGACCTCCCGATTCCCCATGCCCTGGAACCGCCCCTGATAAAGATATCAACTTAAAATTTTCAGGAAAAGTGCCCAGCTTAGTTTTAAGAAAAGTCAGAAAATTTCGGCATCCTATAGCTCCAGTCGTTTTGAAGATATTTCCGAAAGCCTCAGGGATGGATGTTAACAGCCCCCCTTGCCACTAATATGGTCAGCGGAACATCCGCTCTTTACCAATCGTGCGGCAATCGGCGATAGGTCTTGAACAGATCTTCAGTCGTCAGCGGCCAGTCGTTACCTATCGCATGACGTACTCATGGCTGTCACCGAGTTTCGCACGTCATTCGTGCGACTCATGCCCCAATTTTTTCTTGGTTCGGCAAACTTCGTACGATGGTCTGCCACCGCTTGTGCGATTAGTCGTACGATGATTGACGACCCTTTATATATGTGACCGTAATTGCGATGGATCTGCAGCATTCGGTGATGGTCGGCGGTGGTCGGCAATGATTTGGGTCGTAGGCGGTCGTAAGTGGTCGCAACGCCTAGTGGGACCGGGGCTTTAGGGAATGATCGTAGTAGGTACCTAAAACCTGATGTTTTCGCTGCATCAAAAGTAGATGAACGAACAGGCTGTGTCATGAAATTATGTAATGTGCTCAGTGCTTAAACGTTAATGTTTGGGTGGACCATTTTACCTTGCACCGAAAAATGAAATAATAGGATTTCTGTGTCGAATTTTATAAAACAGTGTTTACGTTTTGAGCCAGCGAAACCTCTCTTTAGATCTATCGCCCTACTAAATCATTGTTCACCTGCTTGTCGTGGCGAGTGAAGGGGAGATTCGCACACGATTTTCCTTTTTGTCGGGATCCTCCCTGTTCTATGGCGTATCTCGTTTGACCCCAATAGGAGCTGCCACGGTCACTGCCGTCCACAGAGGTTGGGGCGACAGGGGACTGTGTTGGCTGGCGACGGGACCGGCGCGGCGCCCCGTCAAACCAGCGGTCCCGATAACACACGATTGATGAGGCCTGCACGCGCCGGTTATGTCACACTGGCGCCAGTTATGTCAGCCGTGCGCAGGGACACGTCCGGGTGTGTTGTGGATGTCTGACGGTCGCCTGTTTCTGTGTCTCTGTGTGGGGTTGTCAGGTCAGGCGTGCAGCTGACGTAGACTAGCATTTGTTTCCACTCTGTATGAGTGGGTGATCTTGTCGCGGGTGTTCTAATAGGGTGACCCCGGCCGGCGGTCGGGCTGGAAGATCGGCTAATCCGGACAATGTCGCAGCTAACCCCAAGAGATGGCTGTGGTTGTGTGTGACTTGTAGCGGTCACAGCCGGCTCCTTCTCTCGGGCTCCTGAAACAACCGAAGGTCAGGTAAATTAACTTTACAACCACCAGCAACCAAATGCAGATGCAGTTTGGCACTCTGAAGTACCATAAAACAGCTAACCGCTCCTGGAACTCAGACACATCCGTGAGTCCAGTCACCAGTGGCAGGGGGAGGGTGTTGCTGTCATATAAACGACCCCGCAATGCACCTATGAATGCGGAATCAGCCGACAGCGTCCGTCGCCCCTGTCGCCCGCCACCACTGGTCTCCCTTTCCCTTCTTCCTGTATGTACCGGGACCGGACCGTCCCCACACTCATCCGCGGTCAAACACATTACCAATTACCATTTAAACGCGTCAGGTCTGTAGGGAGAACGGGGCAAAGCGGCCACCATTCGTTTTAGCCCACCATTCGTTTTAGCCCAGCACAACTGGCGTCAGCTCCAGTTTGTGGTTGCGAATACTTCGCTTCAGCCCCTTCACGGTCGTTCGAATGAACATCAGTCCTGGAACCTGATTTTCGTGGGTCGCCGGCAATCATTTAGGATCATTAGCGATCAATTTGTACGTGAAAGGGTTAATCACATGTGATTGTCCCTCGCGTGCTTCTAACGGTCAGTGGGGAGACCCGATAGGAGGATATAACAAGATAGCGCGTGGAATTTCTCAGAAACCTCTCGTATAAATGTACCTATGTCAGAGGATCGAGGAAAAAAACGGAGCGTGGTTAATCAGAGCCATTTGTACGGCGGGCCAGCGCGTCTGCGGCTGCCCGCGTCAGTGGCGGCTAAATCGACCACGACGGCCGCCGTTTGGAAGTGGATGCCCGCGACGGCCGTCCTCCGACTGAGCTAAAGACGCGCTCCACCGGCGCCTCCGTCCTCGCCTGTCCCGGTAGTGGCCCTTAGGGACCGGCCTTTTCTTCTGTCTGACAGAGTGGGGCATGGTGGTGGACTGAGCCCGATGTTCGCTGGCAGAAGGGCGTCCAAATGCGTCCAACCGTGACCGAATGACCACACTCATCCGAGTCTAAAGTTTGAGCGTTGTACTAGCTGAAGAAAGCTTCCCACGACTCACGTGCACTGCCTGCTGCAAAGACGCTATTTCTACCCTGTGACCCCAGCCACGAAAAATCAAAACATTTATCTGCGACTGCCACATCCAGCTCGCCAGCTGCCGGAATTCGCAGAAATGACGAAATGCAAAAAGCCGGGCCCGTTGCTAATCACTCACGATTCCGGTGAATGTTGCTGCGCCGCCGCCAATCACTAGCTGACAGCATGTGACAGAGCCGCTGTGGCCTCGGCCATCACCGAATCGTGCATCCCTGAGACGGCGACGGCCATAGGATGTCGCCGGACGACAGCAGGCGTCATCAGCGTCAGCAGACGTCAGCGAACGACAGCAGACGTCATCCAGCGTCATCTGTCCGCTGGTACCGCAGAATGCGGAGATCTGTCTACAATGAATGGGAATTGTGAGGTAGAATTTGCATGGGCGAAATTGCAGAGCCAGAGTTAGGTTTTTGTAAAGGAGCGAAATGTGTGCTTTATCATAGTATGGACGAACTGGGGCGAACATTCAAAAGTTCCCGATTTCTGACTTTACCTTTTCAATGTTTTGCCGACATAGGCAATGTTTTAACTTTTCGGCCGGCACCCGGCGTTTTAGCTGTGTTATTTGGATATATATATATATTTCTACGGTGACAGCACATCGCATCACGCATAGATCTCCAAAACGTCTTTTTGCGTCGCTGTTTGTTTCGGCTGTCATTACGTCACTCAGGCTACCGACATGCGGCTTTGGAATGAGCAGACGTTGGCCTTTTGCATCATTGGCGTTGTAGGTACACTCAACGCTCAGGAATGTGGCGAACTCTACTCAACGAATAGAGCACAAAACGACCATAAACGAGACTCGAATGTTGCTGCTAGTCGACCTATAGCTCTTATGAATCTAGTCAATCTCGCGGATATAAGGTAGCATTGCTCATAGCAATAGCATGCTCATAATTGAGCATGCTATTGTAAATTTAATCAATCAAATCGGCCGTAAATTCAGTCAATCAATGGTCAGTGCTGCTTCAATTCAATGGTCCAATCATTGGCCTATGCGTAGTACTAAGTAGTACGTATGTACCTTTATAGGTCGATGAGTCCACCCATGACATTCTTGTTCATCTTTTTGCTATGGCCAGTTTGATTATCCAAGAGGTACGGGCACTTGGTATCATTGCCGTATTCGATTGGGCTAAAGCAGTTCCTTGTAGTAACTGAAACACCAGCTGAATATGTTGGATTGGATGGAATTGTCTTTGCGAATGCCTTGATGGTGTCGATAAGGACCATACCATTTATGAGATGGGAGAATTAAAATGTGACGTTTCCCCCAGGTACTAGTAGGCATGTCTCAATTTTGCATGGCTTTTGGGAAGGATTATCACTCAGGAACGCCATATTGCATTGTGATAAAAACTAACCGCTTCATTAACTTGAGGAAACAGTTTGACCTTGAGGGGATCAATTAAGCGCAGCATCGCCGGTGAAGATTTGTTCCCGTCCAAATCCAGCGAGACAGTATCAGCTAGTCAGAACTGGCCTTGGTTTCTGTCAATGAAGTCTGGGTATTTATCGGTCGTTAGTGCGATTCTAGTGCTCCACTCAAATTAAATATATTGCCTTGCAGATAATTACCAGCTGATAATTGACTGTCGCTGGCAGACGGGTGGGTTTCCCTGGCTAATGACGGAGCCGTCACGAACGGAATGGACCGCAGCGGTCCGGTCGGCGGTCGAGTGCAGCTCCCGTTTACAGCTCAGCTGTGATCCTCCTCGTTAAAGTATATCAGTCATGCGGGCCAGAGAATGCCGCTCCCACATCTGGCCGGCCATAGGTCATCAGTGCAATGTCAGCTGACCGCCCATGAGGGGCCTTAGGGCTGTGTACGCACAACAGCAGGCTCCTCACAGATACTTAGGACTCACTCGAGTGCCGCTTGTCACATGATGTCAGTAATGTGACACTGCTCTTCTAAGCTCTATATCAGTGAACCGTCAAGTTTTTTTTTTCTAGCAATGTATCTATCGGTGCTCGCCTTTATTTTTCGTGTAGATGAGGCCGAAATTAGCACGTCCTGAAGCAAGTATTGCCACTAAGCTCAGGTTCAAATGCCTAACAATGAAAGATATTGAGATAGATTATAATCAGTTGAGCATCATCGCCTATTCGGAATTTTGATTAGTTAGAATGACTATCATATGATGATAAAAAATAATCGAACCATCTTGTACTTGTCACCTGATTATCATCAAACTATCAAACAATGGGAGCGTAGCCATGCTCGTGATCTACGTATGCCATCTTTTGGGTTTGTTTGTTTGTTTGTTTGTTTGTTTTGTTGGGTTAAGCCCTTTCGGTCGACAAGACCATTGCAGAGCCGGAAGGATGATAGGAATTAGGGGGAGACATTGGTCTGGGCAGGCACCCTAGTGAGTCGCCGGGGCTGAGCCCGTCCAGAGGACAGGCCACCCAGCCCCAAGGCACTCACTGCACCCGGCTACGGGGTGCGCTCCCTCAGGAGCAGCGGTGCCGCTCCAAGGGAGCAGCCCGCATGAGATAAAGTTACCTGTCCAGCCCGGAGGGGGGTTGCGGCGTGGAGGAGAAGGATTTCAGTATCCTGAGGATAGAAGCACGGAACGGTGTTTTGGGTTTTAGTATCAGGAACTTCTATAATAAAGCGCTCAGTGTCTCTCATCAGTTATCATACCATGTTCCTCCGTCGATTGTTGTAGTTTGACCAGTCTCGACAAGCCTATGCATTCATGGGTAGCTCAAGGTAGTGGCCGGACTGCGCGCCAGTGACAGATAAGACGCGCCGCGGCGGAAGTGGCGCGGCGCGGCGCCGGTCCTCTGCGGCGCAATGCACAGTGGGGATTTTTCCGATCTAGCACGTATTTATTCGTAGAGGGCACACCATAGGTAGAATTGTAGCCAGATTGTGCACAGATGTTGGCTGGTGTGTCCTGGTGATAATTTTACCTGTAAATGTGCATAATCAGCATAGTAGGGGAAGGTGGGGTAAGACGGACCAGCTAAGGTTTGAGGCCGCATATCTTGCTACACTGCTCTCGTAATTCATATTATTAATAGTCTTCGGAATGCTCAATCCTTCCTCTGTTGATATGTGTAAAGACTAAATTTCAAATTAAAGACATCTAGGTGGTGGATGCTCTTAAAGAGGGACATGTCAAAAACTCAGACAAGAAAAAACGTGGGGTAAGACGGACCACCCAGCAGTGCCTGCTATCCGTTCATGTGTGTTACACTTCTGCTCTGTACTCTTGTAAGAAAAAGTAACCAGAATGGTAAAATAACAAAATGAGCCTTTATTCTTTACTCATGTGTGATGGAAGTGCAGCTAAAAGCTGGGAACATGTGTGTTGATTGTCGTTTGGCATGAATGCATGCTAACTGAGCACTTTCATGCATGGCTCACATCCAACAAAGACTCCTTCCTGAAAAATTAGCTTACTTAAATTTGCGTCAATGTTTTGGAAAAAAAAACTTTCCATATGCAGGGTACAATGGACCACCACAGGGTAAGATGGATCACAGTGGTCCGTCTTGCCCCAAATCTAAATTATGTCATTTTCATAACGTATATGTCAAATAGCCCAGCATTGCAAAACCTTGCCTTTCCTAAAGTTTGATTATAACTATGTTTATAACTTTGTTCTTCACAGTAAAGTGCAAAATAGAAACTAACCATGCAAGAAAGGCGCCGTAATTAAATCACCCGTAGACCTCTTATATTAGATCGGTTTGACGAAAAACAACATTTTTCTCAATAACTCAAAAGCTATGCGTCCTAGCAGCATGAGCTCAAGGTGGCCATTGTTACGAAGGAAAACAAACATAGTGAGTGCATAAAGCAGTAGATACCAGCAGCGGTTCAGCCGGGAGGGCTGGTGGTCCGTCTTGCCCCGCTGGGCCGTCTTACCCCACCTTCCCCTATAGGGGGTTCAATTGGACCCCCCGCTCAGCCGTTTGGCCCCTGATCAAGCTAGAGCTTCGCGGAAAAGTCAAGCGTGCTGCCTATGACGAAATTAGGCCGAATATATCCAATTTCAAAGTCCAAGGTCATAAGCTGACTTTCCAAGTCAGTTTAAGACCCAACTAAAGTTGGGAAATCGAGACCTCTTGAAACTTCGCAAAGTTAGGGTGTTACGGGGTATTTTGGGGTGCTGATCACGAAATTCATGTTAGTTTTGATCACAGACGATGTCTTTATGCATTTAGGCCAGGTCGGGTCAGGTCAGGTTAGAGCAATTAGTAGGCGTCCTGCCGGCCATCCATAGAAGTGTCACCTACTACTGATAGCTTCGTAACATGGAACGAAGGCACTAGAACTACTTCGTAAATATTCAAATGGCTGCTAAAATCGAAATCAGCACCAAAAACTACCCTAGAAACAAGTAAAACTCGAAAAAGTGAACCAAGGTCATCAAAAGGTCAATGACCTTGACTTGACCTTCACGTGACCTTGACACCCACCATTATGCATGGCACCAACATCATTTCACATATTTGAACGTTTAAAACCACAAAAAGACTGGAAACCGCGGATAATGTGAGCTGGCATACGCCGAATCGCAATTCCGGCCAAACATGGTCTCGAGAAATATGCCACAGGTCAAAGGTCAGTTGGGTCAGAGTCATGAAATTTTTAGGTTAGATGTAAAATTGATGATCTCGAGGGTACCGAAAGTTTCAGCGCGATCGGCCGCTTTTTGCGCGAGTAATTTGCGGAAAACCATGGGGTTTTATCCGACCCCTTCCCCCTCCCCCTCCCCACAAGTGCGATGGTTAATAAGGTTACGGTATGTATAATTTACGCTTGTCATCCTATTCCTAATGAATGTGTCTCAGAAAATATGCATCATATAAATCACGAAGTAAAATTATTCGCCTATGTCCGGAACATACCTATATCGTGCTGTTTGCCCTAGCGCTCCTCGAGTGGGGTGTTAAGATACTCTAATGTGAATATTCCGTGTTCAGGCAAGTTTCGGCAGCCAAACTAGGCGTTGTCTTGTGCAGAAGAAAGTGGCGAATTCGATAGGATATATTTCGGAGTGGAAAAGTGTGGAGAACATTGTTGATTTCCTACATTTATTTAGAATACCATTCCTTCAATATGGTGTCTGTAAGGGTTTTTTGTAAAGGCATTTTTGTGACCTTAGTAAGGTTGTGGCATACTTTCTGTTTGCAATTCCATTCCTAATAAAGGTGCCTTTCAGACGATATGCAACTTTAAGACCTCGCAAGATTAAAACCAACAGGACAGGACAATGAAATTGAGCTATACTTTCGGGCCTTGCTGAGCCCATTGAGTAATCACGCATGAGTGTGAACTTTGGGCGCATTTTTCCTAGTTTTGCTGTGGACATACAGATAAAACAATGCCATATATGAAAAATTCAGACATTTCTTAGCCCTACTGACACAAAAAATAAACAAAAATCCAAAAAATATTTTTTGAATTAATAGGCGCTAGATCGGAAAAATCCCCACTGTGCAATGGGGCGGAACTGGCGGACTGGAGAGGCCTGGAAGGAATCCGGCAGTGGAAGTGGTACAGGGGGCTGCAGACTTTGGACTATGCTGCAAAATTACTTGCATTCTATATCCTTATCAGCTGTTTAACGACGGGCTATCTGGCGAATGGACCTAAAATCTGCACCAAATCTCTCTTACAACAAATGTCTCATATCATAGCATGAACTTATTTCAGTGTTCTGATAAAAAATAACATCTGATATTTTGAAAAATGATGTCTATGAGCATCTTTGCAACCCAAGCAGACAGCTTTTAAGAAGCAAAATTAACCTAATTGAACCAAATATGCACCAAATATGCACCCAATCTGCACCAAATGTGTACCATGTGGCCGTCGGGAAAATGGCTATCATACATACTTTCCCGAGTATCTTTATATTGTAAATGACTAAGCTACATAGTACTTAAAGATAAGCTTTCTTAGTTAAATAATCATCTTTTTGTTTCTTTAATATCATGCCCGAAGGCTCACTTTTCTTTTTATAGCGAAGCCCGGCTCATGCGTCATTAATTATCCACTATCCAGTTTCGGTGCCGGAATCTCACATCTCAATCTCCGCACAACCTCAGTCCAACAGAGATCTCGAGAAGCGATCCACGACATCGTATGACACCCACGATGGCCTCTGGTGGTCTCAACTGCGCCTCACTCGTGCGTCGTGGCCGGCTTCCTGCCCCTTTTGTCTGCGCCCCGCGCACCTCGCACCCTTCCGTCCGTCGCCGCGCCGCCGCGGACGGTCACGGCTTGTCAGGCCGTCACGCTCTGTGACGCTCTGTGACGCCGATTTGTCAGGTGGACAGCCCCCGGATGTCGTCGCTCGTACCGTGGGATTGTCGCCTCCGCTCGCCCGAACCCCGGCTGTCGGCACATTCCGACAGCGAGCTGCCGTGCGCTGACGGCAGACGCGCCGAGCGGAGGTGGAAACAGTACTGAAGGAGGACGATTTCAATTATCCGTGCAGCTGCTTTCATAATGATCGACTTTGGTGCATTTGAAGGAGAACTCAATTGCAGAAAGGAATTGGCTTAGTGGATCAGTGGGGATGTCTCACCAGGATAAACATACGAGGAAGACATTGTGAAGTCCCTAGTGCTCTTCTGCATGCGTGTATACCGTGCATCGTCATCTTTGTGTACTTGTGGAGGAAGTCCGGTCCGCCCGGCCACGTGGAAGCCGTGCCACCACCAAAGTGGCCTCCTCTTCCTGCCATCGGCCGCTGCTCCAGTCGCGGGTCAATGCGGCTCAATAAGCCGCACAGCTCTGCCTCGGCCGCTGCTCCAGGCCTCACGCCAGCCCGTCGTCCGGGCCGTTTCTTTGGGCGTCTGTTGTGACGCTCCACCCCGTGACACGGCAGGTGGGGCGGCGGCGGGAACAAAAACGCAGACTGACAGGACGCGGGATGGTCCCAGATAGTGGCCAGTCGGCAGCCCCGTCCGTCACCGGCCGCAGGACGGGGCGAGTGGACACAGCACAGCGCCCGCGGCAGCGGGCGTGACTGCCCGACTGCGCACCGGCAGGCGCCCGCGACGGTATTGCTCATGGCTGTAGGATCATGGTGTAAAGGTTTAAAGGTAGTGTGCCACCTTCCAATTGTTTCATGCTTATAATTCTTTCACTAACTCATTATTCCTAAGTATGTATTCTGTAACTCTCTCGTTTCTGTCCCCCCAATCATGCACTCATAATTTTCTATTCAATGCACGTGACAAGTATGTAACGTGTTACACTACACTCGCTTCCAATAATAAGTCAGCCAACGTCACATCCTCCTTCCTCCGAGGACATTGAGGAGGATCTGACCTCCCCTTCGGTAGGTACAGAAACGATTCGGAAGAATAGTCCCTCTCTTAGGAGCTGGGTGGTTGTCTGCTGCTTTTTCTTAATAACTGCGTCAATGAGCTTAGCCACGTCACATGAGCCCTGCCTAGACAAGCCACATCTTCCCTCCTCTGGCATTACGGTAGCCTTGACCTGCTCCTCAGCTGATATGGAGACCGGCTCAGAGGAGGTGGCTTGGTCGACCGCTCCTCCCGAGTGCCCATGTGGGGCACTGGTATGTACAGGTAATCATCGTCAGATGATCCAGCTGCCGGGTGACTACAGGTCTCTCCAGGTGAGAAGAGGCGAAGGTGCCGCCTGTTGCGGCGATACGTCCCGGCACTATCCGTCCTCACCAGGTACGACCGGTTCCCGAGACAGCTTGTGATCACTCCGGGAATCCACTTGTGTTTCCCTGGCGCAGGCGCCATGTACACGTTGTCACCCACACTCAGCTGTTTCAGATCCTGAGCGGTCCTGTTGTAGTACGTCGCCTGTTTCTGTTGCCGGTCGACTAGCTTACTCGGGACCTGTCGAACAGTTTCCGGCACCAGCAGTCGTGATGACGTTGGAAGTAGGGTCTTCGTCCGACGACCGAAGAGTCGCTGTGCAGGTGAGCTCCCGATTCTCTCTGTCGGGGTGTTGCGCCAGTCCAGAAGTGCGAGATATGGATCGCGGCTATCTTCCTGAGCCTTGATCATCAGACTTTTTAGTATTTTGACAGCACTCTCTGCTTTTCCATTCGACTGTGGATAGCCTGGCGAGCTGGTGACGTGTTTAAACTCATACAGCTGAGAAAAGGATTTGAACTCTGCAGAGTTGAACGGAGGACCATTGTCACTCATCACCTTGTCAGGAATTCCGTGCCTTGCCATTTGAATCTTGAGTAGTCTCACGATATCACTTGCCCTCTTGCTGATGAGGCGATCAACTTCGATGAAGTCAGAGTAAACATCTACTGTTACTAGGTATGAGTGTCCTTGAAAATCCATTAAGTCACATGCTATGTTCTGCCACGGCCGTTCCGGTACTTCATGTGACTTCAACGTTTCTTTTCTTTGTTTGCTCCCGTGGGCCATGCATGTTGTGCACTTTGATATGTAGTTTTCGAGGTCTTGGTTCATCCCTGGCCAGAAAATGGCTTCTCGTGCTCTCCTGAGGCAGCCTTGAAGTTCTATATGAGAGGAGTGCACGCGTTCTTTGAGTTTCTGCTTCGCTGCCTCTGGAATGCAAAGCCTATCTCCTTTGAGAACGAGTCCGTCTCTCATCGTCAGTTCATCCTTGACATTATAATACTGCCTTAGATGTCCAGGCACTCTGTTCTTGTCAGCAGGCCATCCCTGTTTGATCATCAGCTGGACGTCTTGCAACGTCTTATCCTTCGAAGTGGCTTCTACAATCAGCTCTTTCGTCATCTTTGAGACAGGAAGCCACTCGATGATGTCCACGTCTCTCACTTCAAATTCATCAGCCGAAGCAGTCTCTCTGACGTGACACACATGTTCAGTGGGTGCGTCAGACTCGGTTGACTCTTCATGCGCGCGACTCAATGTATCCGCGAGATACATTTCTTGGCCTTTCTTGTACACCACTTGGAACTGAAATTTCTGTAATCCCAGCATCATTCTCTGTAGTCTCTTTGGTGCTTTTATCAGCTCTTTCTTGAGTATAGCTTCTAACGGCTTGTGATCCGATTCCACCGTGACTTCTTTCCCTTGAGTGTACCGCTCGAACTTGTTGAGACCGTATACTATCGCCAGCATCTCGTTCTCTATCTGTGCATAGTTTTTCTCTGTCTCAGTCAACGATCTCGACGCATACGCCACAGGCTGCTCGTTTTGCATGAGGCACGCGCCTAATCCATGGTGTGACGCGTCTACCTGTACTACAACATCTTCGTTTACATTGTAGTACTTGAGGACAGGGTCACGCGTGATGATCTGTTTGATTTCTGCCAGGGCACGTCCATGGACATTTTCTTCGTAGATGAAGAGATTTTCCTTCTTTAGAAGGGCTCTCAACGGGGCAGATACTTCAGCTAAGCGCGGTGAGAACCTTTGCAGATAGTTGACCAGACCAAGAATGCGCTGAACACCTTTTCGGTCCACTGGTGGAGGCATGTTGGTCACTGCACTGATCTTTTCCGGATCCGCTTTTAGGCCGTCTGCTGTGAACATGTGGCCCATGTATTTGACCTCGCTCTGTCTCAGTTTCAGTTTTTCGAAGTTCAGCTTTATTCCGACTTTTCTGCAGCGTTCCAGGAGGCAGATCAGCTTCTGATCGTGGTCTTTTGTCGCTTCATCACTGGTTGGTCCGACTCCATACACTAATATGTCGTCTGCGATGGGACGGACGCCATCAAGTCCCTCCAGAGCAAGATTCAACCTCCTCTGGAACTCTTCAGATGCTAGGCAGATGCCAAATGGCAGACGTTTCCAGCGGAACCGGCCCCACGGTGTCCCAAAGGTGGTCAGATAGCTGCTCTCCTCGTCGAGTTCCACGTGCCAATAACCGCTCTTGGCATCACATACCGTGAATACTTTGGCCTTTGTCAGCTCCGGTAAGATGTCTTCGATAGTTGGCAGAGGAAAGTGGTTGCGTTTTATCACTCGATTGAGTGGCTTCGGGTCTATGCAGATTCGTATTCCCTTGTTTGGCTTCTGCACCGCCACCATGCTCGAGATCCACTCTGTGGGCTCCGAGACGGGCTCAATAATCCCATCGCGTTCCATCCGTTCTAGCTCGGCTTTAACTTCTTCTTTCAGTGGTTCAGGGACAGGCCTCGTTGGTAACTGCTCTGACGGTTTAGTTTCGTCCGTTTGGATGTGCAGTTTTCCAGGCAGTCTGCCGATGCCTGTGAAGACGTCCTGGTATCTAGCATGTAGATCTTCTTTTGACTTTGGAATTCCATCTTCTTTTGATTGTGGAGCCTTATTCTCTTCCTGTGATTCCAGCGTTAAGATATTTTCTGTCCTCACGCTGATGAGGTGCATTTCCTGCAGCGTTTTTGATCCAATCAAGGGACTGAAGTCTTCACGCACGACGATGAACTCCACATTGTAGTTCAAGCCGTTCCTGGGGTTCATGACGTCCATCTTCACCTTTCCCACGGGCTTGGTGATGCTCTTGTTGAACATCACCAGTTCAGTGGTGCACGGTCTCAGTTTGCTCATCTTTTGATCACGACATGCCTTTTTGTACACATGTTGAGGTATGATGTTGGCTGTTGCACCGGTGTCCAGTTGGAACTTTTGTAGATGGTCGTTTTCCAGCAGCAGATGAGCGAAGATCTTGCCAGACACAGATCTATCTGAGATAGCCCCTACATCTAGGGACAGCACGCTTTCTGTTCCGCGACTCGTTTGGTTTTCAGTTTCGGCGAGTTCGACTGGTGCGGTCATATGCACTTCAGCCTGGTGACATCTGGAGGAGAAATGATTTTTCCGGCCGCAAGCTTGGCATGTTTGGCCCCATGCAGGACACAGCTCTTTTTTGAACATGTGTTCGCGGCCACAGAATTTGCATCTCCCATGGCGAGTACTTTGTGCTCGCTGAGACCGTCTTGGATCCGGCACCGTTGTTCGCTCCTCCTTGTATCGGAAGTCCCTCCTTTGTGTCTGAAGCTTGTGCACCTCCACACCCTCTCGATTTGTCATACTGTTCATTTGCTTTTGGGTAGCTTCATGTGCCTTCACAACCGCGGTAGCTTTGGCCAATGTCAGATCTGGTTCTTGGAGCAGGCGTCGCCGAACCGACTCATCTGGGATCCCCAATACTATCCTGTCTCGGATCAGGCTTTCTTCCAGATCTCTATAGTTGCACGACTTCGCTAGTTTTCTCAGCTCGGCCACATATAAATCGATACTCTCACTGCTTTCCTGATTACGCAGGTTGAACTTGTATCGTTCGAATGTCTCATTTGTTTTCCCGATGCAGAATTCTTCGAACTTTTGCAGAACCACGTCGACCTTCTTCTGTTCTCCCTCATCTGGACACAGTCCATCGAGAACGTTCAACGCTTCTGATCCCAGACATGTGAGCAAGGTAGCTGCTTGAACCTCCGCCGTTTTCTCATTCAGTCCTGTTGCGATGCTATAATTATTCCATTGGCGTCGCCATGTCTTCCATGTTGCAGTCAGCGCGTCTGTATCTGTCAGTGACAACGGCGGCGGAATGGGGAATCCGACAAACCCGTTACTTGCCATTCTTGCACAGTGAATAGGTAGTAAGATACTCAAAGCTCACAGCACCCTATTGTCTGAACATTACGTTAATATTATTCTTAGCGTGAGAGCTGGGTTACGTTCACTTCTGACACCATGTTTCATGCTTATAATTCTTTCACTAACTCATTATTCCAAAGTATGTATTCTGTAACTCTCTCGTTTCTGTCCCCCCAATCATGCACTCATAATTTTCTATTCAATGCACGTGACAAGTATGTAACGTGTTACACTACACTCGCTTCCAATAATAAGTCAGCCAACGTCACACCAATGATTTCCCATTTTATTTTTCCTAGGATAAGAAGCTTCTGTTTTTACCTAATATCGCAAAAATAAATCAAAAATGGGCCTAAAATAGTGCTTTTTTCGCCTAAAAGTTTATCGGTTTTTCGATATGCATAACAACTGTAGTGGGCTGACCTGCAAACAGGCGTCGGCAACAATCGCGAATGCGGCGCACATGTGACAATAAGCAAAGGTCATTATAGAGTTACGACGTACGGGAATGAGTTATCAGCTGTCTAATCGTAGACAACACAATGTCGAATTTAAACTGTAAGCCTGTATTGGTATTGTTTCTTTAATTTGGCTGTCGAACATTAACCCTCGCCGGCACAGGCCATTTTGCGTCCTTCGACGGCACAAGGGGGGGGGGGGTTGGTACGACCCCCCCTCGCGTTTGGCCCCTGATCGAGCTAGAGCTTCGCGGAAAAAACGAGCGTGTTGCCCGTCACGAGACGAAGCCGATGATACCCAATTTTAAGGTCCTAGGTCATCGGGTGACCTTCCAGGTCAGGTCAATGACCCGAAAACCGGGAAAATCGGGACCTGTTAGAAAGTCGTAAATTGTGGCTGCTATGTGGTTTTCCGGGGTGCTGATCACGAATATCGTGTTAGTTTTGATCAGAGATGATGTCTTTAAGCATTTAGACCAGGTCGGGTCAGGTCAGGTCAGGTCAACCGGTAGGGGTTGTGACGGGTACTCGTAATACGTGTCAACCGCCTCTGACAGCTTCGTAACATGTTACGGAAGCACCAAAACTACTTCGTAAATGTTCAAATGGTTGCCAAATTCGAATTCAGCTCCAAAAACTAGCCTAGAAACATGTAAAACTCGAAAAAGTGAACCGAGGTCACCCGAGGTCACCAAAGGTCAATGACCTGACCTGACCTTCAGGTGACCTTGACACCCACCCTAATGTATGGGAGCGACATCAAATCACATGTTTGAACGTTTGAAACCACAAAAAGCTTGCAAACGCGCGGCTAATGTTAGCCGACATACGCCGAATCGCGATTCCGGCCAAACATGGTCTCGGAAAAGAGGTCACAGGTCAAAGGTCATTGGGGTCAGGGTCATGAAATTTTCAGGGTAGGTGTAAAATTGATCAATGCGAGGGTACTGAAAGTTTCGTTGCGATCGGCCGCTTTTTACGTGAGTTATTCGCGAAAAACCTTAGGGGGGGTTGCATCAACCCCCCCCCCCCCCCTGTGCTGGCGAGGGTTAATTTATGGTTTGAAATATTATTTTATGTAACATAGTTGATATGAAACAGCCGTCTCTAAAGTTATGACCCCATCTCACCTCATGAAAGTGGCAGAAATGACAATGATCAGCTGACGCATTTTTCTTGGCCGAAGTCAGAGCGCGCGGCCCGAAGCACCACCACCGCACCACAAAGTATGAGCAAAAGCCGCGCCCAAAGCCAGGGCCCCGGTAACGTGAGGTAGCCGAGTCGGGGCAGCGTGCGCTGACCCAAGCCGGGGCCGCGGCTTTGGGCGCGGTCTACCGCATCCCCGCGGGCAGCCCCGGGCTATCACATGACACCGGGAGGACGCGCGGCCCCGGCTTGGGTCAGCGCACGCTGCCCCGACTCGGCTACCTCACGTTACCGGGGCCCTGACTTTGGGCGCGGTCTACCGCACCACCTAACAGGCGTGTTCGAAACCGCAGAAGATGATGATGAACGGGTTTATCGAAACTTGATTGGATGAGCCTATATCGGTAATAGCGATTTCAGTGTTATTGTTCACAGTGGTGTGAAATGTGGTTGGGGTACGACCGACTACCCGTCGGGGCGAATTTCGCACTGGGGTACTCAAAATTTGAAGAATTTAAGACGTTTCCATGAGTTTTGAGGGTATGGATAAGTTCTAAAAATCCGGTTCTCCTTATCTGGGCCATTAACTCCATACGGTCCAGGAAAGCTGGCACACTACCCTTAACGTTTATGATAGAGTCTTTGATAGCATATAGCTGAATAAAGACTCACCGGATTTAAATAAAATGTTCACTCGAGCGCTTTTGCTCAATATCAGATACTGTTAAAAACGCTCAATGGTCATAATTGTGCAGAAAATCAGTTATAATTCAAGCTTCCACAATCATATAAATTGCGGATATTTGATTAAAAAAACTGCTGATTTCCAGTTACCTAATTTCAAGTCGTATTTTGTACAACTCATAACATAAATGTGTACTGCCCCGTATGCAACACAGCACTAATTTAAGGCTTCTTTTCGCTGCTTAATTACAGGTCATCTTCAATGCTCCAACGGAGCTTTGTTGCCTGACACAATGCATGCTTGTTTCTGCACTCGTTCACCATTGTTCGGCGCTGGGATGTTGCGAAACCAGAGCGTTAATGTTGTTGACTACGAACGGACAGACTCTCACTGGGGTCTCGAGAAAGGTCGGCAGCGAGTGCTCTGTTAGGCGATGACCTGGATACGTCTGGTGGGTGCATTAAATCGATCCGGCCTGCGAGAGCTGTTACTCTCCGAGCCAGCTGATTGGCGCACGGGAGCCATCTCCTATCATCAGATGAGCCACTGAGCAGCGCTATAGGCGCGCTCCCGTTCGCTACTCCCCCGATATGGAACGCACTTAGTGGACACTGGTCGCGCATAATTTCGCAGCTCCCGTCTCCAATATAGCTACGAGTAGCAGCACTGCCTACACGACTCGGCTTTCCAGTTTCCATCAGTGTGGTCCAAACGTGGCTGCATTTCCACCACGGTTGTTAAGCATCAGGCGGAGTTTTCTGGGGCAATACGGCCAACCCGAGACACACGAGGGCATACATCAGCTGAGGATCCATTTGTTCGGAGAGCGTTGAAGGCTTATTTAGGCCAAATTCAACGCCCTCCTCTGGCGAGAACCGGGGCACACGACTGGCGTGGAGAGGCGGGTGCGTCGGGTCACTTTGGGCCGGCGCACTGCACGTAATGAGGCCACACGGCGGGCCGGCCAGAGACGGCCAGAGACGGCCGACGTCTCCATCGGCGGCGGCGCTCCATTCATTAGCGGCCGGTTTTTAGTCGGCGTGCCGCGGCGGCCGGCCGTGTCCAGCGCCCGGCGGCCCGGGGTGTGGACGGCCGCCGAGCAGCACCCCGGTACCGTACGGTGATCCCGCTGGGGTCAGGGGTCAGCCGCGCGGGCCGGCAGAGAGAGCGCCGCCGGCCGGCCGCCGCGCCGCCCGCGCCCACCCAGCACTGGCTTCAGGGACGCACCGCGCTTCCGCGTTCACTGCTCACAAATGACCATCCTAGCTGCCTACGCAACAGCCCCCGTGGACTCATGTTTCAAATGCGGCCCGGAGTTGATATGAGTCATCTCATCACTCGTCTCTAAATACTGCACATACCTATTTGTAGGACTTGGAACATTTGGCATCGTGTAGATCTACTCGTGCCAATATTATGTTGTCAAGTGCAATTCAGTAACTTTTTTCAAAGAAGATGCCGATATAATTGGCTAGTAACCTGATGTATAAAAGGAATGTTCACACACCTACATATCTCCCTGTGCGCTAAGATATGGGGAGGATATGCGAACATCTTTACTTTACTCCCCTTGGAATGTGACGTCTCACAGTGCTATTCTCACCTCTCAAAATGGATCCGAACTGCAGGGGACACTGCCCGAGTTCATTGGATGAACTCTGGGTCCCAGCTCCGAGTCCCGGGCACCCAAGCAGAACTCGTCTGACAGCTATGGGCGCCGTGAAAAGCGTCCGGCGGTGTCCAAGGTCCCCAGAAGGCCGCTCCAGAGGCGTTTGTCACTGGTGCCATTGTGGCCACGGCGCGGATAGAGCCGACTGCGGCGCGGATAGAGCCGACTCCGACCTGGGAATGTCACAGAGCGGCGCCGCGCTCTGCGCCGGGCGACAACCGCCGGTGACAGGGCCCGGCCGCCGTGGATCGGAGCCATTGACTCGCCCACAGAGCAGCGCGGCCACGGAGTTGTCCCGGGCTTCTCCACGGCCCCCGATATTGGTACTGAAGAGGAGGGCATGTGGTTTCGTGGTGATAAATGAGTGGACGTTGGGAAGAAGGTAAGAGGCATTCACTGCACAACGCTGTCAAAAAGACTAAGAAACTTGGTTCCATAGCCATAACGAGCTTCAGCAGCTTCACGTTATGGATAGATCCTACGAAAATTTTAGGGAAAAACAACTGAAATGAAGAAAGCGCTGACGGAACGCTAGGGATGATGTCATACGAAGCAAAGATATAGTAGAGTTGTCATAAGCGTTGAACGCAGAGCTGAAGGCAAGCACAAAATGAAAAGCATGCGTGGTGTGCATGGCTAGACATACCTTTCTAATGGTCCCGCAGATGTAATCATTTTGTCACACACTGAAAACAATTCAACCCGCGGATTGCGAGTTGGCCCGGGTATCGCGGGTATTTTGAAGAAATTACCCGCTCTGCGCGAGTTTTTGCTGCCGGGTAGGCTGACTACCCGTTTAGCTTCCCGCGTTTCGCAGAGCATCCCGTTATCATCGTAGCTTTCACCCGCTTCACGGGTGTCAACGCCCGCTATACTCGGGTAAAACAGCAACCCGTCATGCGCGGATACATGAAACCTCCTCTGGCGGGGTCAATCACTCGTCCGCAGCGGGTTGTGGCCGCAGGCGTTACTCGCGCCCACGGAGTAAGCGCATCACGCAGGTTTTGCATCGTGTAACTCGCTGCGCCAAGGTAGGTGACATGCTATACGCAGGTTGCCTTGATCACGCATGTGTCATGGCAGATATCCCACTGATGCACGGCATTGGTTTTGAAATTAATACTTTTGACTTCGACGCTCAAACGAGTGTTGAAATGTGACGCGCCACAATAGTCGCTTTTCGGCTCGGCTGCGTGCTTGTGCAGGCCTTGTGCAGGGGTAGAGATGTGCAAGGCAATTGTAATCGTAACTGTAGTCTGTAACAGCTGTGGGGCTGCGTTCTGTGAGTTAGGAGGGTACTTAACGGGCTTGGGACATTTGAATCATTGTTTGGATGACGTCACGTCTTGGCCGGCAGAATATTTCGCTGGAACGCTCAGCAGAATATTCTGCAGTCCGCGAATCTGGCGCATTGTGGTGAAGTTTGCAGACCGTTCTTAGCACATTTTATTGGTAAAAATAAGCCTGGATAAATAAATCTTTCCCGATGCAAATGAAATATTTGTCCAAACTATTCCTTAATATTTAAAACACTATAGGCGGATTCATGTCAATTGTCTAAGATAAGCCTTTTTACTTTCTGTATTGAGTCTGCCGTCAGTTCTTCATTTTAATCTGATATACACCGACATTTCAATCACTTTGCGTCAGGTCGCCTGTGGCGCAGTTGGTAGCGCATCGGTTTGTAATGTCAAAGATATCGGGTTCGAATCCCGGCGATGGCGGCGTTTTCCTCCTTGAACGCCGCCACTGGAGGGTACTTTACCCTCCAGCTGATTTGGACACCCTACCAGCGGATATTTGTACTCGCAGAAAGCGAGTTCCCAACCCACGCAGCGCAGGTAATACGCCATGTGCGGATTGTGTACCCGCTGCGAACGGGTAGGTTGCCTTCTGTGTGTGGGTTGAGTCCCCATCCTATGCGGGTTAGGTACACAATATACTCGGGTTCACAGCCTGCGATATGCGGGTAAACGCACCCGCTGGTAGAGTGTCAAATTAGGTGGTGGGTAGGTGTACCCGCCAGCAGCGGGTTTTACTCGCTGTACGCGGGTTGAATTGTTTTCAGTGCAGCACTTATTACGGAAGGGCTGAAATGTACGAGTCAGGCATTGCAAATATGGTTTTGATTGCATTTGAATGGCCGTCAAAACCTAATGAAAAGCCTCGATACAATGGAGTGAAGACTTTCTGATCTGCGGAACCTCCTATTCATTTGCTGCAGTCACTGGCGACTGCGCAGGGGCTTTGTCCACTGCTAATGAGCCTATTTAAGTGCGCACGCGCCGCACGGTCGGTGGGTCGCCGCATTGCCGCCATATTGATGTGACGGTCACCCGTCGAGGGAGAAGCTGATGGTGACGTTGAACCCCAACGACTGACGGCAAGCCGCCAGAGACTAACGGTATAGCAGCAGAGACTAACCTATGTAGGTATATCAGTAGACAGTAGAGTGTAATGCGTTCGTCCTTCATAAACATCCGATGCCGATTGCCTTACCAACGGAGCCATACGAGAGTACCTACCCCAACACAAACTTAATAAACCCACTCGTATTGCGGTAATTGCGTTTCAATGGCGCTTTCTCCCATCGCCACCCTATCGACTGTTCACAGACGACTGGAAATTACCGGCCATCGGGGCCGCCCCGCCTGCCGACCGTGCGCCGCTGCTGGCCTTTCGATGATCACCCCGAGAGAAAGTCCTAATGCGCGGCCCTGTTCAATGTGGCAGACCGGTGCCCAGTGCCGGTGACGCCACAAGACCTCTGCGTGGCCAGAGGGGCAGTCGTCGAGCCAGCGCCGTGGCTTATTGCTGGGGCAAGTCAGCAGCACTTCACAGAGGTTGAGGAGGTCTAGGCAGCGTTGGTAGCCTGAGAAACCAGCGACATTTCTTGGCATATTTAACGAAAGTCTTATGAAATAATGAAGACTTTTGGATGGGCATTTGCATCCATCTAAGAAAGAAGACATTCTTAATTTGAATTTTATTCCGAGGAAATTTCAATCCTCATCCAAGCTCTGTCGGATGTGAATCTCAATGCTCAAGATGCTTTCGAACGTAATCTGCACCGTAATTGCAATCGATTGCGTCGTGTGGTGATGCAGCAAGACACGTTCGCTGTTCGTTTATCTCTCCTTGGCATCATCCGTCTAAATACATCTGGACAGCTTCCGTCAGGGCCACGAGCCTGATCCCTATCTCCTCCCTTCTGACCCAGGCAAACATCAACATCTGTTGCGCGATGCTGGTCAGCCCATCAGTTGCTCAACATGTTGTAGCGAGGCGTAACTCGCAGCGGTCAGTAATTAAAGCCACGCCTGGCTGAGTATTTTATGCTAATCCGGAGCCGGTTGACTGATTGCTGAGGCCCGCTATTAGCACCTGGGCCTTGGCGAGGCTCATAACCGCCACTCACGCCAGGGGACGTGGTCGGCATTTTGTCGGGATAGCTGAGCAGTCCGACGCCGCGCTGACAGCACTGGAGCGGTGCCCTCAGCGGGAGGCGCTGTCACCCGACTCCCGGAGTGACGGAGGTGTCTCTCCCGATACCCGAGCTCCCGGAAGTGGGGGGACTCCGGCTCGGTCGCTGCCGCACTAAAAGCCCCGGCCGTGCCCGGACCAGGCGCTCCGGATCGTTGCAGCCCTTTCCGGGTGAGTGAGGCGTGGCTGGCCACCGGCCAAATCGGCTCAATAAAGCACCCGTGACGGGGCCGCTCGACGAGGTTGGACCTCTGGTCATTCCTGCCGCCCCCTGCCGCCGCCGGCACTGCTGCCCGTCTTTGCCATCCCTGCCGCTTCTGTCATTCCTGCCGCCCCCGCTGCTCCTGCCGAACCTGCCGCCCCGCCGACTCTGCTGACCCCGCTGCACCTGCCGAATCTGCCGCCCCGCCGACTCTTCCGGCTCCTGCTCCTGCCGAATCTGCCGCCCCGCCGACTCGGCCGGCTACTGCTCCTGCCGACTCTGCCGGCTACTGCACCTGCCGAATCTGCCGCCCCTGCACCCCTGCTGGCCCTGTCCCCACCAGCGTCAGTGGTCACCCCTAAACCGGTACCCCGTGGCCGTCGGCCTCCGATCAGGAGCAGCACACACCGCTCAGAAAGGACCGATTCGGCCGGTGGGCTGCGACGGAGCCCCCTCCGTCCATAGGAAGTGCCGGCGCGCCGCCATGAAAATATGACTCAGGGCCGTGTTGTGGGCCGTGACTTACCGATTATGGTCCCGGTCTTCCCTGTCGGTCGGTATATCACTGCACAGCCGGGCGGCGTCGAATTACCGGCCGCCAGTGTGACGTCCGACGGCTCTGATTTACGGTCGCGGCCGGTAAAAGTCTGTGCAGCGGCGATAAAAACCATCCTACACTGCCACCCAGTGTCTAAAGGGATAATCCGAGGCGTCAATGGCGCATTAAAAACCGGGGAAGTCACGGAAGGTGAACGAAGTGGGCGAAGTTGTCACACTGAAACCGCAGGAGCCTGCAGTGCATCGGTTCGACTGATAAACTAATGGAACCAGCGTCTCGCCTCTAACATTTTTTCAAATGAGACTTTGTTGCTGCATTTTGTTCAACAGCTCGATGGCGCACCATGTCAGTGTATGTTGTCTTTATATACTCACAATATTACAACGATCCATAGGATGGTCTATGGTTTGGCATCGGTCTCACTGCATCGTGTTCCGTCCCGCTCCGTCCGATTTCGTTCGACCCTTCTCGATCTGTCCTTTGTGTCGTCAAGTTGAACCCTGCAGCATCATTTCTTCTTGCCTGGTATCGTCTATTCTGATTTCGTCTGATCTCGTGTCATCTCATCTGATCCGTCTTGTCCCGCTTACTCTCGTCTCGTCTCATCCCGTCTGACTCGTCTCGTTTACTCTCGTCTCGCTCCATCCGCCCCTCGGCGTGCCGAGGGGCGCGTCCGGACCCGGTCCGTCCCTGACACCTCTCACGACGAGCGGCGCAGCAGGTCGGGGCCGACCATCCCACTCCGCACCACCCTGCCAAATCACCCGCTGCTGGCACCCAGCGCCCCGCGCTCCGACCAGCCACACAGAGTGCTGGTACGGGGCGGCACCGTACCGGGCCCTCCGCGCCGCTCCGGCTCCTGAGGCAGGGTCACTCTGGCCCTCCCAGATCAGGGCTGTATCAGACACGTTTCCATTCGGACCTCAGTCGGAGATATGTCGCACCGTCAGCACTGCGCCGGACCGGTGTCACCCCCTGACCCCTCCGCTGACCAGGTCACGACGGCAGGTCACGACCGGTGGAACTGACCCAGATCAATTGACATCCAGTGGCCAGATCATGGTTTTAGTAGTGACCAATGGGTGATAATTGGTGAAACAATTCTCCTGACTGTTGAGTGCAAACTAATGGGGCGAAAAACAAAAATAGCAGCAAATCGTCAGCTGATATATTTATTCCAAAGCATAAGCCACCGATGCCATTAGTCACGTTTTTACATTGCTATTGGTTTGCTAATGGTACTATTACTCGTTGTCATGTCCGTTGTGTAAGGTGTCAGACTAAAACACCGATCCATCCCGATGATCTCGAAAAAATATTCCTTAATTTCCAGATGCCGAATACAAGCAGTGTTTACGATCATCCAGGGAGCATACTGGGTGTCAGGGTCACATCACAGCCGGGGTACACGGAGGGAGGGGCTCATACTCTGGTTTTTGGACAGTCGTGGCCGGGAGAGAGTAGGCCTTTACACAGACCACCCAAGCTAACCAGCGCTGTACCAATGTATTGGCTGTCGAAAATGGAACGGTCACACTGGAGCAGACTGTGCGGCTGCTGGGACGGGACGTGAGGGTGGCGTTTCGGCAGCAAGAAAGAGAAAGAGCAAGAGAGGAGAGAGAAGTGATAGTGAGAGAAAGACGAGAAAGAACTAAAGGGAGAAAGAGAGAGGGAGAGAGATAGAGAGAGGGGGATAAAGGAATGGAGAGATAAAGGGGAGAGAGGCGAGAGAGAGGGAGAGAAAAAGAGAGAGAGAGAGAGAGAGAGAGAGAGAGAGAGAGAGAGAGAGAGAGAGAGAGAGAGAGAGAGAGAGAGAGAGAGAGTTGAGATCGTTAACCAGTTCACCCCCTGCTCCTGTGTCAGCCGCAGGAACGTCCAGGTGCACTCGCTGGTACTCTCCAAGGTTCCTTTTTAGGTGTGCTCCTTGCTCATTTTATTAGTCACGACAGTCATGAGCTTTCTGACGTGTTTCAGCCGAGCCAATAAACAGTCGGGACCAGCGCAGCAGTCTGCCATGATGCATGTGATGACGTCAATCTCAGGCAGGGTTTTTTTAGTGTGGATACCTACTGGGCTGAATTCCAGGTAGTGGGTATATTAAGACTATTTTTTGGTGTGATAAACTCGTAAGTCAGCAAGTCAATTAAGTTTAATTTAAGTGCACGATAAAAATACAATTTCGTGCTTATGATGTGTTTCTCCTTACTCTGTGGAATGTTGACTGATAGCGTGCTAGAACTCAAGTCGATGAGTAATTCGTTAAGTTAGAGTACGTTCTAAATTGTAGGTTTTTTTTTGACGTCCAGGCTCAGTGAAGGCCAAAGTATGGGACGGCGAAGCTTATAGTCCGCGCCTATGTTTTGAAGGAAAATATTGCGTGATATCACGTCAACAATGGATTAAATACATATCGTTCCTTATCGCCCCAGATTGTCCTACATACTTCTCATAGTTTGCTGCTCAAAGAATGCCTGAATTGTCGCATGCCATGCAAACATTGTCAGTATCGTGCAACAATGTCAGAATCAAATGGAAGCCATACACTCACAAATCTCTCAGTCCAATTATGCCGCAGTAAAACTGTCATCTGCGTACCTCGACGTGATAAAAAGAGAACCGTATTGGTTGCAAATGTCACAACAAAGATTCTCGGGGTTCAGCATGGTTCGCGGTCATTTTGACCTGTGTTCGTGTTACCCATGGTGAGGACCGGGGTGAGGACCTGATGGGGTGAGGACCTGACATGCTCTCTCGCCCTCTGGAGAGTGGAGATGTGCCCGGCGGTCGGCCCACGGCAGACAGTAGCCCACGCTGCCTCAGCAGAACAGCCGCGCACCCGCGCGGCGAATGATTTATGTTCCGTGGCACTGACTCCTCCAACCGTACCGACGCCACATAGACGGTGATTTTTCTTCATTTGCTGGACCCCAAAAGTGCTAGCTGCTGCACGCCCTTGACAGGACATGGTTTGTTGATCAGAAGTCAATGATGGAAATTTTATTAAATAGTAAAAGCAAAGATAGATAAGATACATTTATATTTGTATGCTCCATGGGCATAAGATTTAAGAGGCACATACGTTGAGCTATCCTAACGCAGCCAAATTGTCTACTGTTTCTACAGAGACTATAATTCTATGAAGTATTTCAATCCTTCTTGGCGTGTGCAGGGTCACGACGATAAACAGCATTCGCTTATCACGCCAAATGATTAACAACTTTGTCGTCGGTTTAGATTCTTACCCCGTCCTTGGGTCAAGGCGGGCCCGGTCCGGCGGCATGACCTGAATGCACGGTTTGGCACGCGTCGGGCACGTTCCCCGATATAAATCCTGTCCACGTGACTGACCTTCACCGCCGCACCTCTGTGTAGTGTGGACGGACAGACAGACCGTGCAATTATCACAAATGCCACGCCTCATTTGTGCCGGCTAAGGCAGCTGATTAGGTCAAGAGTCCAATGCGTCATGAAGCGTGCCATGCAATCAGAGGCACCACCCCCATCTGTTTCACTCGGCTGGCTCTCTGTCAACATTTGTAGCCTGTGATGCTCACCCTCGGCTTAGATTACACCTCGGCTCCCGATTGTGCATGCACTGAGCTCCAGCCGTGAGGCAGGGTAAATTAATGGTCTTGTGACTAAGGGGCACCGTAATGAAATGCTACGACACCATTTGTACGCCGGTAAACTGACCGCTGCGCCAAGCGCACCTGAGGGCGTTGGCGTGACTTACCGGCATTGCGCCGTAAAGATATTGCCTTCATTACTGATTAAATCGGCCCTGCCATAAAGTTTGATTTGGACCGGCCAATTACAGCTAGCGTGAGCTGTAATTACGTGGGCTGACGCAGCGATTGATATACACTATCTATCCAGCGATTGACATGCGATTGATGCCAGGCTCGGCACACTTACCTACTTGAGCTCTGAATATTTCGCTTTCATGCAGAAGAGAGTTGTACTCTGTTTGTAACTGTTTGTAACTGTGTTTGTGTAACTGCGTAACTGTTGTAACTGTTTGCATCTTACTAATGAGTGAGGATTGTAATAATTCCAAGAGATGACTGATAGTGATTGGCATGATCTTAGAAAGGTTATTTACATTATTTTCCTTCCTCCGCATGCATGTCTGGCTAAGAGCTAAGACGCCAATCCATCACACTATGTAAGCTTAAATCCTGTTGGATTAAAATTTAAAAAGTGTGTAACATTGAGGAAGGCCTGACACAAAATCGGCGCGATGAACCAGAATAGCGGGATGTCGGACTTGCATTTGACTCTTATCCCACAATAAAGTCTACTCTTACATATGTCTGTAATAGCCTATCTGAACCCATATGTTAGGTGCCTAGCGATTAGTTTGTGTTCACTCGGGTATGACTAACTAAATTGACGTTAGAGTAAAACTAGTTTGGTGCCCTTTCCTTTTCCGCTGGATTTTAAGTTGACGCCACCCTGAGGCCGTTAGATGCAGCGGTCACGAGAGGTGGCGTCTAAGCCGGCATTCCGCTGTCTAAAATACGACCGAAGAAAGATGGCGTCCGTTCATCTTGTAACCGTGTTTCCCAAAAACACGATGCATAGCTCTGTTTGGTCGACATGCGAAGCCGCTAACGGAAGGCCCCCGCCCGGGGCCGCGGTCATGAATGCTGAGTGTGTGGGTGCTGGGGCGGAGGGAGGCTGGAGGCTGGTGCCGCAGACGCCGCTGCTGTCGGCTGTAGGAGACGCATTTCTGGAGCAGGGGAATGCAGCCCCGGCCCTCCCGTAGACCACCGCCGGGCGCCCGCTTCAGAGCTCGTAAGCTGAACTTGTTTAGCAAAACAGTTGCGTTTCGAGCGTTCTGACCAAAATGTCATTGCTATAGGTAACCCTTGCACTTTTGCATATGCTTGAACGCCCCCTTGCACTCCTTATCAGAAACAAAAATGCAAACAAAATGACAAGCAAATGCAAAACAAAACAGTTACGCTTGGAGCGTTCTGACCAAAATGGCATTGCTATAGGTAACCCTTGCACTTTTGCATATGTTTGAACGCCCTCTTGCACTCTTTATCAAAAACAAAAATGCAAAAGCTTCAAAAGAAAAGTTTTGTCAACCTCCATATGGAAATACCGTTGTTATCTTTTCCAGGTAATAATTTGACACGATGGCATTTGTTTAGCGTGAATAACGCATAGTCTGCCCAGGTCTTCCTACAAGATTGAGCTTGCCTTTCTCATGCTTACGGGTCGCAGGGTCGCACCACTAGCTTCGAACTGAGCCCCAAAAGTAATACTGCACCGGTTACCAATTACCATGCACGAAGCAGGGAGTCGCCCTTTAGCAGGTCAGTCCGTACAGAAAATCCGACACCGTTTGACTCTTAGCCGTAAATCTGTACCTGTTCAGCTGAGATCGGCGGCTCAGCGTCCGTCTGCCCAGGTCAGCACTGATTTCCACATGAATCTAACGGCGAGTGGGGCAGACACTAACACTAACGCAGACACTAACCAAAACGCAAAATCCCCAGTCGAGCTGATATCCCCGAACCGATGGAAAACAGCTCTCACCGTGCCTGCCACAAAGACGGTGACTTTAGACGATGGTGAAGCTCTGGTCTGGACTGTTGGCCAGTCGCTCAGAGTCCGAAATACTGGGTATCAATAAGGATCATCACATGGAGGAAGTATGGCCTCACTTTCGGTCGTTGGGGCACTAATCCGCGGCTAACGACAGAGAAAGCACATTACTCTGACGGGCTGAGACGGATTGCGTATGGTCGAAGTCTCTGGTTTAAAACCAGGGCGCCATTCTGATTACTTTTAAAAGCAATACCGCATACGACCTTTTCGTCACGAGACGACGAGAGGAATGCTGCTAAATATAAATTGGCAACATACTTCTAGAGCTAACACAGGACTATCATCTTTTTAATATAGACACTCAGTGAAATTCCGCAATTGTACTAAACTGGCACAATAGCTATAGCCAGTGCTGCTCGTCTACTGCACGGACACCGCCCCCGGCCTCGGCGCCGCGGCTCACAATCGGGCTCCGTCTGAGGCGCGCCCGGAGCGTTCTCGAAACGTGAAATCTGTGCAATTTTTGTGACATGTCAAGAGTGCTCAGTGGACTAAACCGGTGTCGTATAATTGCCCTCTAGAGATCAAGCATAATTACCTATGGGGTTATGATGCCAACTGAGAAACTTTATTATAAAAAAGAGACACAGTAAGTGAGAGGCATCCAGGGGACGAGAGATGTCCAGCATGGTCATATAACAGGGTTACACTGAAAACAATTTAACCCAAGGCCGGCGAGTAAACCGGTGTTTCACGGGTACCCCTATCCGCAACCATTTTTAACCACCCTCCCAGGAGTAGGGCTAGGTCCCATTGCGGTGTAGTCGTACTTGCTCTGAGCGGATATAACCGCTGTCAGCGAACAAGTCCGCTGAGAACAGGGACGACTACACTGCAATCGGACCTTACTGTACTCTTGAGAGGGTGGTTAAAAATGGTTGCGGATAGGGGTACCCGCGAAACACTGGTTTACTCGCCGGCATTGGGTTAAATTGTTTTCAGTGTATCTCAGGGCATGGCGGCACAGAGCCCATCATCCTGTCGTCTCAGCTAAAACAGCGGGTGGGAGGACAGGAGAACAGCCACCACCGCTGACCAAACTTAGACCGAGCATCCAACCTATATGACACCACCGCAGCCAAAACACACACTCACAAACACACAAACACCAGCGCTCGGGAATTCGGCTCCGTTCGCTCACGTTTCCTTGCGTCGTTGCGGCCCCATGTTTTCTCATGATTAAACAGGAGATAATTACTGTGAGGGTCGATTAGCCATGGCAATGTGTAATTAGGAGCCGAGAAGTGGCCCTGCCGACCGGCCCCGCTGCCCTCCGGCTACTCGGCGGTGACAGGATCGGCGTGTTGGGAGACATGGACAACATGCAGCTCTGATGGATCGCAGTCGGTCCGCGGGACATCTGCGCCGGGCAGAAACCGCCGCCTGGGTGATACACTGGGCCTGGACACTGGGAAATGTGGCTGTGCTTTATTGCATTGAACCACACGCACTTTGGTCTCCGTTTTTACTGGACAGGTGAAATGATACTGCATATTGCGCCAGCATCCTGTCATGTCGGGATTATGTGGCTTAGTCAGGATTACACATTTTTGCAGGTTAATTAAGCGCGTTTATATTTGACATGAGTGACATCTGCTCTGATGGGGGTATCATGTCATGCGTCTGTCGCCCGTCTGCAGAGTGTTAACTGCATCAAGTGTTACCCCCTTACCCTCCCCCCCCCAACCAGTGAACCAGATTTAACATCACCAGGGCCAACCGGCATTCGTGATTGTTGTAATCGTTGTAATACATTATTATACCGTGATAAGTGTTCCGTGAGGTCTGTTTACAAGGGTTTGTGGTAGGCGGTGTCATATCGTCTGTCGTTATTATGGCGGTTACCACTACCAGCCCTGGCAAGATGAAAGCCAGGAATAAATCTGCTTCACATAATACCGAATTCATCAAGAGCGCTGAAGTGTTGAAGGGGTAACAGATAGAGAAAGGCAAATGATTTTGCGATAGCGAAGCGAAACCGAAAAATAATTTCACTGCAGACTACATCCTATTCGCTGCCAGATTATCCAAGTTTCACATATTGAGTTACGAGCTGTCACTTTAACCGTTCGATACACAGTAGATAAGGTTGAATCAACACAGCTGAAGCAGCTAATTTATTCTTAACCCGCGCCCCACTGGGGGGGGGCTATTTATAGCCCCCCTCCCGTTTTTCTGCAATAACTTCCAAACCGCTTGACGTATCGACGCCAAACTTTCAGTACCTTCGGCTGCATCAATTTGACACCTTGTGTCAAAATTTGAACTTCGTACCTACCATAGGTCGGCCGGAAATGACGTCAGAGTGACGTCATGTTCGGCCGATTTCGACGCAAAACATTGAACCACGGCAATCGCTCCCAAGAGCTCAGTTTTTAAGCTAGATCCAATTTCTTTGCATGACAGGACTCAGAATAGACTGCGCTATCAAACTGCTATCTCGGATTTTCAAAATTTTGAAAATGTCGAAAATTTTATATAATAAAATTCAAAATTTATATTTTTACATTTTTTTCAAAAACTTTTTGACTTTTCGAAAAAACCGGAATATATGTGATAGAACGCATTATTATGACTAACTCTAGCAAGTTTTAGCTAAATATCTTCAAAAATGGCCAAGTTATACGCATTATTGCAAAAAAGTATCAATTATTAATTTTTCAAATCAATTTTTCAGCACGAATTTGACATCGTACGCCAATATAAATAGCACCATCGTGCTCCTGAGCTCAAACTGCATCCAATAGACACCTTTTTTGTTGAAAAATTTTAACTTCAAAATTTGACCTTTTTTGACCTGAAAGTGACCTGACCTGAGCTAAATTTGACTCAAAATGACCTCGAATGACAAAGACGACATCAAATGCGAAATGTTTGGCCTAAATGGACCATAAAACATGTGTTACGTGACCGACGGATGATATACTATTTTCGTGACCTGTGATGACCTGACCTTGACCTGAAAATCAAAGTACAAGTTTGGTACCCTTAGAGTATCTAGAGCATCTGTTCACGAGTGTGTGAACCAAAAATGAGCCTGATCTGACTGGTAAGACGGCGGCCAGAGCCCAAAACGTGAAGAAGCCAAAATGCTAATAATTTTTACTTTGACCTGACCTGTGACGTCATCAGTGACCTCGAGGTCAATGAAATTAGGTTTCGCTCGACAGTTTTTCCGGGGCTATCAGACGCCGTTTGAATTTTGACGATCGGCCCAGTAGTTTCGGAGTTAGGAGGGGGGGCTATGAATAGCCCCCCCCCCCCCCCAGTAGGGCGTGTTATACGCAGACCCCAGTGGGGCGCGGGTTAATAGAATGACGCTGTGAAAAAAGCCATACTTTTCTACAGCGGTACTTTTCACTGTCTATTCAGATGACAGCATTCCTGGCCAATCCTGTGTTTTTACGGAGCAAAGATGCATCTTATCAGTGAGGCACATCGGACAATTTCCTTGAACAGGACGAAATTAATTATGGACTTGGTGTTTCCAAGCACCCAGGGCTCTGCGACGCGGAACGTAGACTTGGGTTATGGTGTTTTTATATCAGCAGAGGTATTAAAATATGAAGTAACGTATCCGGGGATAAAACTTAAACGGCGAAAAACGTCCTACAGCTGGACTTATTAAGCCTAGCCATTAAAATGGCAAGTAACCGATATGCTGTATCGATGGAATCGATGGAAGGTAATCCATCGATGGCAAGTAATCGATGGCTGGTATCGATGGAAGGCTATGTCTTACATTATTTATCGCTAGAAGTGGATACTTTAGACCCTGGCCTTCTTTCTGCAGTCTAATGCCCGTTACGCCATATACATGCCTCCTTTGGATCGTGACTCCTTCGGGTCCTGTGTATTGTATATCGTCAATACAGGATGTATGTGCGCAATGCGCATGTATGCAAATGGTGCCAATAGAACGGGTACACTGTTAGCACTTTGTCAAACGAACATTAGATCCTGAAATGTTTAATGACGCTATCTGCGGCTGCATCGCTAAGTTGCGTTTTGTACGGCCCGTTCAGTTTTCATCCAGGGGCGTGAACGTTTTCCATTCGACTAATAAATCTGCTTTCAGATGCCGCCGCCTATTAGCATGAAAAGGTGCTTGGCTTATGCATGTACTGGCCCATATTTCAAATTCATGCTTACATCGATCAACAGGTTACGGGAGACGCGGCGAAGAGCGTTTAGGACCGACGCTGCAGATCACGGGCCAATACTGTTGAAATATGCATTGGGCAATGAGCATGGCACCTGCGTGACAGGACATTTACAGCTTTTCAGCGGCGCACGACAGTGAATAGAGCCGTCTGGAACCGGGCACCTGGGAACGCTATCTGTGTTTTTCACGTTTCATTAGCTCGCCCCGAACCGCAGAGGCCTGCGCAGCGCTGTGGGCCACGCGCATGTAAAAGGCTACCGCGCTTACGCAACTCGGAGCCGAGTCTCATATTCACCGGTGACCCTATAGGTGAGCTACAGGCTCGTTTCTCAAATATACCGGGCGTTGCGGGCATGAACGCGATGTCGTGCGCACGAGGACGCTTATGCAGTGGCTATACCCCTCTCCCCTACTTTCCTCCATAACCCCTCATGTTATCTGGCTCTAACGAGGGCCACCATGGGTAGCACTATAGTACTACATAGTAACACTATGGTAGTTCTATAGTACGAGAGTACTGTTGTACTACTGCTTTTAATGTAGGTACCGGTACGTACACTCAACAACGCTGATTCAGTTTATTTTGCCGAACATCAAGAGGCAATACATTGGGAGTGAGTGTGTCGAATACCAGTTCTATGTCCGTAGCGCGAATTGGCATCTCTTGACCGAGGATATTGGTACTGGATGACATTATTATTATTATTATTATGTCAAACATCCACCAACCACAGAACAGTGGGCATTACGGTGGCATAGCACAAGCAGACGCACACATGCATACAATTACACACATATTCATATATGAACACTTAATGACTAACACAATATTCGGCGCAGTGTGAAGCAATCCATACGCGAAGATATAAATAACCATGTGTCCCATGTATGACATCACGGATCCCGTCTGCGGACGAGACGTTGCATGTCCCTGATGAGGGAGCCCGGGACGGAGCCGACGCGCCACTTTAATTAACCAGGCTAGATGGAGTATCTTGGCCCTTCGGAGCAACAATGACAGTGTTCCAGAGAATGATGATTGGAATTATAAGGACTGTTTAGAATGCCTAAGTCAGTTTGCAAAGTCGTTAGTGATTAAGTGGCCTCCAAGTCATGCATTTGTGTCGGCATTCCCTTGTAGGCCGGCCCATGTCTCAAGATAAAGCTTTTCATGTAAGACAAATAAAAACAGTAATCAGCGGCTTAACTGGAGGATATATCGATACAAACTGGCGGTTGTGTGGCACCACACGTGTCGGACACATGATCTACGGAGAACATCGCGTGCAAGACAACGAGATTAAATGCACGAGCTCAGAAGGCACATGCCAGCGACGCACGCCGTTCTCAAAAGACAAACGTTCTCATGTTGCAAGAGCTGTATGGCTAAACTGTGTCGTGTCTTGTGCGCATGTTATGCAAGGGCAAATATGAGAAGTTGTATTGTTATTCAGTATTCACTAACGCAATTGAACATCAATGAATCTCAAAATAACTATTGTCTGCCTTGATTAAGTGAATTGACCTCAAAAGTAAAAAAGGACAGCTTATCAATGCGTTGCCTATTACTTATTTTCACGCACCGCAATCCCCCTATTAACCATTCATGTCATTCTCGTAACTGTAATATTGTTTCCATTTTGCAGGTGCGAATAAACTTCTAGACATCTTTTGCAATTCTACGTTCTGTTTCCATTTTTGTTTTTCATAAAAGGATCCGTGAATTACACATCGAGTTATCTGGGACGCGCGGCGCAGTAACGTCCCCTCCCATGCGTTGTTGTTTGTGTTTGCGGGCGGGGGCGCGCGCTGCGTCGGCGCGCGCGCTGCGTCAGCTGATGGTTCCGGCGGCGGCGCGCCACGCCGGCAGTGGCGCGCCGACGCGGCTGGACGCAGTCGGCCGCCGCGTGTCCATGGTGCGTGTGTTGGCCGCGTATCTCGTCCACGTGCATCGTCCACGTCACACGGGTATATCGTCCACCGCCATCCGGAAGCGCAGCTGCCTGGCCGGCTGCCCTGCATCAGCGACAGGAGGCCCAACCACCCCACGGCTGCACACGGGAGCTGCAAAGAGGTGGGTGGACAGGTGTACTATTTATAGGCGAATGTATTTTATCCCGGGCTGATACGCATGTATGGCTTATACGGTGCGCAAGCAGCTTCAAGTGCAAAGTCTGGGTCCTGTCCTGCGACCTTGTCATGCAGAAAATGCATTAGATATGCAGATGTCCTTCAGCCTCCGTTGATTCTGTATGGTACGACATTTCGATCCGCGATAATGTCACAATTGCCGAATATCGATCTTCGTTCGGCTATCAACCGTCAACTATCAGGTATTTTTAACAAACAGTAGAATGCTTCAGATACTTATTGGACGATTTGGTATGTTTAAGTATCTAATATTTGAATTGGTATGTAGAAATCGAGAGTGGATCCATAAAGCCCCGGCCATCTCCAGGTTTTATGAGCGCGATTCACGACCAATAATGTTTTATTGCATTTTTTAGCTTTATGTAATGCCATACAAAAAGACCAGTTAATCAATGCCATGAAAGCATCTAAGTGTCTACTCTGCATTGCCTGCTCATTTTTGTGTCTATGCCTTTACGACACTTCTATCTAGTTGTCAGTTCGCTACTTGTCAGTTCAGTTCGCACACGAATGCTTTCCGGTCCATGAATGCATATTGTATCGCACCATCTATTCTCAAACGTCAAATCACCTGGGGTCGGATTTCGTGTTTGAGATGTTTGTGTCCCGAGCAGCAGAAGTTCTCCATGACATCACGTCGTCAATTGTCCGGTCCTTGCCCAGACAGACCGCTGGCTATTTCGGCCATAAGGTCCAGTGGCGCGATAGTGATCAGCTGGGCGGGCCAGGCTTTGGAACGGTATGCTCCCACCATCGGCTCATTGACGTCCTCTGAGAAACCGAGCCGCGCCGCAGACCAGGGGCAGGGAGCGCCCGTGCAGTGGCTCCGACAGACCACCGGGCTGCATCCTGCAGACCGGTAGCGGGGCCGTATCACCGCGCCCGTGTATCTCTGACAGACAAATAGGAGCGCGGTATCACAGCGCGCCCCGTACGTCTCCCGGCGGGCGGCTGTCGGCCAGGCTGCGAGTTATTCGCGGTCGGTGGCGTATATAACCGCTACCGACCGATGTGCTACGTGTGTCGCGTGCCGATGTTCACACCGAGGGGAACGCTACGACCGGGAGAGTGAAATGGTCTATCAGCTGACTGCTGCGCTCAGTGATCTTACGTGACCATGCAGCATTCATTACTATGTTTACTTTTGTGGCAAATGTGTGATTCGGTCGAACTGGGCTTCCAATATCAACAACAAATCGCAATGAAACAAAGCGTCCATTGCTTTCCTCGTCACTTTCCTGTGGGATTTCTTCCCCTTTCTTATCCCTCGACTTGCACCACCCACGCGTACCGCCGTCTCCAAAGACGTCGATCGGCCGGTTGGCGGGTGCAGTGTCACGCCGTTGCCTCCTTTCCAGATAGGCGTCCGAATTTCCTCAAGCCTGGAGTGGGTTATCTTCTTAGGCTCGGTCGGAATGATTTTATTTCATCATGCCTGGACTTTCCGCTCGTGAGAGACGCCCATGCTCCCAGGGCTGTCTGCTCCTCAGAGGCGTCCATGCTCCCCCCGACTGTGCGCCGCTTAGCCGACCCTCCCGGGGCGCGGGGCACAGAGCGCTGCTCCAGTTTCCAGTCGCATTCTGCCGCATCGCTTAGGTAGTGTGGTCCGGGCCGGACTCTGATGGTCAATCACAGGTGGGCTTCGACAGGTCGATGGAAACGACTCTTCCTGAACTCTGAGCTGAAAAAGTTTTTCTTTTTAGCGCGGTCGGAGGGATGCGCTGTGGGCGGCGATTGCTGTTCCTCACTATAGGGGGGAAGACTTGTCCCACCTGCTGCTCATAGCGCAGTGCAGACTGTTGTTCAAAATATAGTGAGGGACAGCCATCCTTCAGCACAACCGGGAAGGGCTCTTCCAAACCTGTTAGAGCGGAAGCAGATGAGACGGTCCGGTACGTTCAGAAATCAGAATGGTAGCCGACTGGGTCGGTCCATGGTAGGTAGCCGGCAGGGTTGGTCTTCGGTAGCCGGCTGGGGCGGTCAGCGGTTCCGGATGGGTCGGTCCGTGGTCCGTGGTTCCAGCTGCAGGCTGGTCCGTGGTGGCCGACTTGGTCGGTCCATGGTAGCCGGCTGGATTGTTCCGCGGTGGCCGGCTGGGTTGGTGCATGGTCCGCTGCTGGATCGGTCCGTGGTTCCAGCTGGGTCGGTCCGTGGTTCCAGCTGCTATAGGTCGGTTCGTTAGGGTAATGTGATGGCCAGCTCCCGTAGTGTGTTCACGCCCATGGTGCCGCCGATGTCGGTCGTCGTTCTCGGTCGGTAGCGCACGCGCCACGAGCTTCACGCCACGCCGCTGCACGCCACGCCGCTGCACGCCGCCGCCGCGCCGATCGCCGCCCGGTTATCGGTACACACATCTGCGGCGGGCGCGGCGTGTTTGTGTGAACGGGTGCCCAGCTCATCACGCATTCGGACGCGGGCGGGAGGCGGCGGCGGCGGCGCCCCGTCAGTGGGTCAGTGGCCTTTCAGCCGCGCCGGGACGCATTCTTCCGCCTGATCACCGCCGCCGCCGCCGTGGCCGCCGTTCAGAGGAGGAGGTGCGCGGTGTGGAGTCGCCATGCTCGACACTGCGGTCCACTGCCTGTTCTCCTGTCGGTTTGCGCGGGTGAGCAGCACACACCCTGGATCATCCATCAGCGGAGTTGTTTTTTCTCACTATCGGCGCATATCGGCGCGGTGAATACGGTTACCGAGGTCTGCTCTCATTGTATCGCGGTCCGCTCTCATTGTCATGCGCCGGCCCGTCTGCCGGCGAGCCAAGAAACTACATCATACCCGATCGGCTTTTGTTCGCAGGAATGTCATGAACTTTGCGGCTGGCGTGGCCCTTTATCCTCGAAAACACGTAATGTCTGAGTGGAGATCAGTGAACTGCTGGGTGTGTTCTTGTGTGTACGAAAGTTACACGCCTCTTTTGTTAAACCTTAACCCTCGCCCTGGCAGGGGGGGGGTCGATGCGACCCCCCCCCTAAGGTTTTTCGAAGATAGCGTAAAAACGGCGGCGCGCAGCGCCGCCAAATTTGGCACAGCCTATGGGGCAACCTTTTTACATATGACCTGAAAATTTCAGGTCCGGGTGACCTTGGGTCAGGTCACCAGGTCAGAAAAACCGGTACAAGGTCATGGTCAAATTTCAATTTTCTTCTTGCACCTGTCCAACTCACAGTTTTCGACTGATTTCCTTCAAACTTTCAGGATGTGCTAAGTTCACCGAGTTGTGTAACATATATTCCGGCTTTTTTGAGGTCACTGACCTGAGGTCAGTTAGAGGTCATTACGTCGTAATGTTAAGCCTATGGGAAAATACTAAATTCGGAAAATACTGGAGATATCCGCTTCGTTCTATCACTTTTGTGCTTTGAAACCACGGTACTTAACAACAGGTCACTTGGTGCTTCTTTGTTTGGTGTACTTATCCATGGGTCAGGTCAAATGAGGTCAACTGAGGTCAAATGACGATTTTGCCAATAACTTGGCACATAATGACGCTAGAGCTTAAAAAATGGTATCATTGTGTTCCTGGTGATCAGCCGAATCGAATGATATGCGATATGATGCAATTTGGTTAACTTGAACTTAATTTATTAATTTAAGTTTACTTAAAATTTAAGAAAAACTTTAAGTACACTTAAGCAAGCTAAAAAGTATATCATTCGACGCGCCTTGACGCGCTGAGTTCACTGGTGCTTTTCTTTTTGCTCTATCTTAATTAGATCAAAAGTTATAAGCGAAAAACTTTTGACCTGTTTTTAGCGAAATTTTTACATTTATACCCCCCAAAACCCCCCTAAATATTGACCCAGAGCAACCAAATTTGCACAGGGGTGAGAACTCCAGGGGGCCCACCTACCTACCAAATTTGGTGTTTCTAGGTGCCATAGGAGCCAGTCGCGAGGGGGGGGGTCGCATCGACCCCCCCCCCTGCCAGGCCGTGTTATGAAAAATGCCCTGCCAGGGCGAGGGTTAATGATCATCTCTTCAAAACGTTTCCCAAATCCATTGACGAACACCGATGTATGTACCTAATGTTTACTCTTAGATGCTGAATTCACTTGACTTGATAATGATATCGCATCATAAAATTAATGTCACAGAATTGGCTGGTGCGTTTGAATTTCCACCGCTAATACCTGCTATCACGATCCAGGAATCATTATGCCAGTTGTTTTCAATAGGGGGGCCGAGACGCTGGCTGTGTTGTGATACACAATGACCTGGCAGATACAATTCGCACGGTAAGTCGTCTACGGTGCATCGTCATTCAACTGTCATCAGATCCACTCATCCAACGCATTTTCATTTCACAGTTGTATCTTCATTGCTCGTAACAATTGCCAAATATAAGGCCTGTATGTTCTCCTTTCAAGCTGTTTACCCTTTAAATTTCCTGGTTAACGTCAGGACAAGACACGGTTACGGCTTTTATCCTTGTAGGAATCTGATCCAGTGATCATTTTACTGCAATATCATCTCGTGTGTCGCTGACATATGAGCTTGCATTGCAGTTTAGCCCTTCCGCCTTATTTACATCCAGCTCAAGTGTGAATGGGTCCGCCCACAAATTAGGCTCCAAGGCCGACTATCTCAGGCGGACCGATAAAGGCTGGCCTGCGCCCCGGCCGCGGAGGCCCCCCGCCGCGGTCCGACGCCCGAATTCGTCGCGCCAATTTGTTCTCGCACATTTGCAGCCGCTGGGATGGCCGGTCCCGCCAGGTACGGCTGAAGATGGAAGGGCAAAAACTCGCGACCGAGCTTTGGCATTGTTTAAACTCCACGTCTTGGTAGATTGTAAACTGCTAAAGGCTAGGTACTTAAAGTGACCGATGAGCGTCATTTACTTGTTCTACTAATTACATAGAAGATAAATAATTTGAGACATTCCCATCCTCATATTCCATTACATCATTATTTAGCCACTCCTATCTCCCCTTTTGTATCCTTGAATTCTGGCGCTTCCCTTGACGTATAGCCTCCATTCCGATCACTTCCGCTATGCTCCTCGGCTGCAGACGGGGTCAACGACACCCTAAATCAAAATGCAGCGATGCCGGCGTGGGCTATAGGATTCTCTGTCTTCCTCCCTTCCGTGTCTCTCGGTTCCACCCCTGGTCAACGTAGCCACTCATTGAAGAACAGAGACCCTCTCTCCTGTGCCACCCACACGGTCTGACCACGGGTCTCGGTCGGCGCTGTTTAGTTTCTGCCCTCTGTTTGGTCACGCTGAATGGTGCATCTGTACCCTCCTTTGTGACATTTCGAACTCGTAATTCACACATGGTAGACTTCGTGGTTCGGACAACTCGGACCCTCAACACGCGAAGACCCGCGGTACTGCGTGCTGTCGGCTCATTTCTGACAGTGCGCCAAGCCTGCTCCGCGTGCCGCCGTGCGCCACACATGCCGCGGTACCGTGCCGAGGGTCCCGTGCCGCGGCGGCTCACTCTCGGCAGCTGCTCGTCGATGGAAGCGTATGGGCTCGCTGGTGGCGGCGTTTTTGTGTGATAATAGTATAAGAGGCTAGGGGAGAGGCTTTCCGTTTCGTAAGCTGATCGTTCCATACAGCCCGTACACGGGACGCCAGCAAACGGGGCCGGAGGCTCGGGATAGCCGCCGACGGTGATCTGAGGGGGAGACTGTCTTACATTTGAGCGGTGAAAACCCACTGGGCTCGGTGGTCGTCGTCATCTACCCCATCTCTTTCCCTCGAGTTATGTGTCTCACGTCAAACACAAGGATAACAATGGGTCATTAGGCACAGTGTAAATGTCCTAACAGCCGATGTCACAAGCATGGTATTGAAATTTGTAAACATGCACTTATCATGCATCATGCACATTTAGAACTACCTGAATTGACTGCGTAGTGACTGAAATTTGCTCTTATGCATAGTTCGTATATGAATGGCCTACCCAGTAGTACTCACCGGTTTTATAGTCGAATGGATTGCATCTCATCCATCCGGCTTAGCCATGATGACGTCACACCCTGAGTACCGAGACAGTTGGCCATTTCTCTGCTCTTCTTTGTCAAAAGATACGTCAGATCTGGGGTGTGCAGTCACATTCGCTGCAGCACCGAACACCGCCGAGAAGACAGCGCGTGCATGACGGATCACGACCGTCGTTTCACCGTCACTTTCATTACTGCTCATTGCACGACCGGCGACATTCCTGGAAAAGTAGCTGCACACGCTGGAAAGAGAACACCTTCGCCCGACACCCAGTGTCACCTTGCAGGCCGATAATCGATGTAATGTCGGTTCATACCGATATTTTATCTAATCTTATCATCACGTTATTGCACGCGACACACCTAGTGCCTGCTCCTGACGACAAGCATTCTGGTCACTTTTTTTGGCCACGCGAGTCCCTGGAACTCCTGACATCATGTAGCTGCAGCCGTCTGTCCCCAACCAACTGCAGCCGGAGAATCGCCGACAGGGAAAGTTCCCGGCGGCGGGCGCAGGTGTGCCCGGACAAACATTGCCCCGTGCAGTGACGGGGACGGTCCTGACGTGCTCTCTTTGTCCCCGCGGGTGACCGAGCTGGCCACCCCGCCCTGGGATGGTCCGAACGGGACCGGTCCAGGTCCGTCCCACTCTCGGGCCATCATCATCACTGAGGGCGGGGCGGCGCTGCCGAGGAGGGTCGGCGCTGGCCGGACCCGCGCCAGAGCCGGCGACAATGCGACCTCACCTTTCACCTCTGACTGGCGACTCCGGCTCGGACTCAGCCATTGGACCGCCGAGACGTCCGCCGAGGTCAGCTCCGTGACCGATTGGTGGCCAGGAAAAGTGAACTGCCGCTGTCGCCGACGGCGACGTATGCGGCGCGACGCAGACGGTCGCAGCGCGTCACAATAGGTGACGGCCCGGTGTGTGATGATGTTTACAATCTCCGATCGTCACGGCGGAGCGTCACGGATGGGGCCTTTGTGGTGCCAACGGCCAATGAAACTGCCGTTCCGGGCCGTGTGTGCCGAGGCATTCGGCGACACATGCCGCGACAATCTCCCACAGATCTCTACGGCCTGCCACTATTGTCCTCATGACTGTTGAATGTAGTGTAACGCTGTAACTGCAGAGAACAGCTGTGAGCCGGTTCCGGCTTCACTCTGCGCATATATAGACGGCCCCGGCCTCTTACCGCGTTTGGCTGCAGCAACGAAATTGCTCTTTGCAGGTACACAAAGACTTGCAGTATCTTACGCAGAAAAGCGACAATGAACCGCTCAAAGCATGACGTCGTCAATGTTCGCTGGCGCAGAGATACGGCGCTGTCGGCGTCCGTGGCACGCCGGGTGTCCATTGTGGCCATTTAAGTGTTCCTTATGCGGACTAGCGGAGCCTTGGCCGCTGGTCGTTCACGGTCGCGGGAGGGTCGTGTTTCCTGCTGCATATACGGCCGGATAACAGCTCAAAGCTGATTCTTGCAGCGAGGATAGAGTAGGTAACTAGGGATCTATGCTGAGGAAGATATGGAGGAAGACCATCCCACGCGCCGTGTTGCCGCTTGCTACCAAACTTCTTGTTTCACGTCAATCTTACCCCATTCATTTCTGCATGCCATTCTGTGATATACGTATGTTGTATAATTATACCTACTTGACATCTTAAGAAAAGGCGCTACGTAATACCATAGTGTAATAAATAACAAGTGAAGACACTTCACCAATGTATAATGCAAACTCATGTAACAACTTTTCTTCAGCTGGGAGTGGGCTATCTAGCTACTCACGCTGCAGTATGACGTAATAAAACGTCATAAAACGTCACTCCCAAAATCATTGAACGTTATCCTCAGCCTACATCATCGTCTTCCATGCCCCGTCATGATGGATTTTTTAATTGACTTAGACATGAAAACCCACGTTTTTTATTCCACTAAATGAAGGTAAATAATCCCAGTCTCTTACAGAATGCCTTGGTACACAGTACACACCAAATCAGAGGACATCGATGTGTCACAGCCCGATGAAAGTCCCACTTATAGGGCCTTCGTCCTACTCGATCTAACTGCGCTCCAACATGCTGAACATCGTATCAGCATTCACTCTATTCCGTAACGTTACTCTCGAGAACCCACTGTTTTTATTGCATGTATGGTCGCTTACTGAATGCAATTTGACAGAACCGGTATGAAAATATTCAAAAACAGAGGACATCATAACACCACCGGCTCCTAAAAAGTGTAGGGTATTTTGACGACGTCTCTAAAACATAACCCATTTTGATCGGTCCTTTGATTGACATAGACTCGAGAACCCATGTTTTTTATTGCATTTAATGAAAGAAAATAATCGCATTTTATTATAAAATGCGTGAAAATATTCAAAATCAGAGGACATCGATGTGCCACAGCCCGATGAAAGTCCTACTCGATCTAACTGCGCTCCAACATGTTGAACATCGTATCAGCATTCACTCTATTCCGTAACGTTACTCTCGAGAACCCACTGTTTTTATTGCATGTATCGTCACTTACTGAATGCAATTTGACAGAATCGGTATGAAAATATTCAAAAACAGAGGACATCATAACACCACCGGCTCCTAGAAAGTGTAGGGTATTTTGACAACGTCTCTAAAACATAACCCATTTTGATCGGTCCTATGAATGACATAGACGCGAGAACCCATGTTTTTTATTGCATTTAATGAAAGAAAATAATCGCATTTTCTTATAAAATGCGTGAAAATATTCAAAATCAGAGGACATCGATGTGCCACAGCCCGATGAAAGTCCTACTCGATCTAACTGCGCTCCAACATGCTGAACATCGTATCAGCATTCACTCTATTCCGTAACGTTACTCTCGAGAACCCATTGTTTTTATTGCATGTATGGTCGCTTACTGAATGCAATTTGACAGAACCGGTATGAAAATATTCAAAAACAGAAGACATCATAAGACCACCGGCTCCTAAAAAGTGTAGGGTATTTTGACAACGTCTCTAAAACATGACCCATTTTGATCGGTCCTATGAATGACTTAGACTCGAGAACCCATGTTTTTTATTGCATTTAATGAAAGAAAATAGTCGCATTTTCTTATAAAATGCGTGAAAATATTCAAAATCAGAGGACATCGATGTGCCACAGCCCGATGAAAGTCCTACTCGATCTATCTGCGCTCCAATCATGCTGAACATCGTATCAGCATTCACTTTATTCCGTAACGTTACTCTCGAGAACCCACTGTTTTTATTGCATGTATGGTCGCTTACTGAATGCAATTTGACAGAACCGGTAAGAAAATATTCAAAAACAGAGGACATCATAAGACCACCAGCTCCTAAAAAGTGTAGGGTATTTTGACAACGTCTCTAAAACATGACCCATTTTGATCGGTCCTTTGATTGACATAGACTCGAGAACCCATGTTTCTTATTGCATTTAATGAAAGAAAATAATCGCATTTTATTATAAAATGCGTGAAAATATTCAAAATCAGAGGACATCGATGTGCCACAGCCCGATGAAAGTCCTACTCGATCTATCTGCGCTCCAATCATACTGAACATCGTATCAGCATTCACTCTATTCCGTAACGTTACTCTCGAGAACCCACTGTTTTTATTGCATGTATGGTCGCTTACTGAATGCAATTTGACAGAACCGGTATGAAAATATTCAAAAACAGAGGACATCATAAGACCACCAGCTCCTAAAAAGTGTAGGGTATTTTGACAAGGTCTCTAAAACATAACCCATTTTGATTGGTCCTATGAATGAGATAGACTGGAGAACCCATGTTTTTTATTGCATTTAATGAAAGAAAATAGTCGCATTTTCTTATAAAATGCGTGAAAATATTCAAAATCAGAGGACATCGATGTGCCACAGCCCGATGAAAGTCCTACTCGATCTATCTGCGCTCCAATCATGCTGAACATCGTATCAGCATTCACTCTATTCCGTAACGTTACTCTCGAGAACCCACTGTTTTTATTGCATGTATGGTCGCTTACTGAATGCAATTTGACAGAACCGGTAAGAAAATATTCAAAAACAGAGGACATCATAAGACCACCAGCTCCTAAAAAGTGTAGGGTATTTTGACAACGTCTCTAAAACATGACCCATTTTGATCGGTCCTTTGATTGACATAGACTCGAGAACCCATGTTTCTTATTGCATTTAACCCGCGACCTGGTGGGGGGGGGGGGGCTATTTTTTGCCCCCCCTTCAGACTTTTCGATATATCTCCAGAACCACTGCGCCGATCGTCACCAAACTTTCAGTACCCTCCCGGACATCAATTTTACACATTGTGACCAACAATTTTTCCAAAGGCTATGATAGGTTGGCCGGAAATGACGTCAGAGTGACGTCATGTTCTGCCGTTTTCGACCCAAAAAAGGGTTTCGCGGGAAGAGCTGTCAGGCCTATAGCTTTGCAAATACAGAAAAATGATACGGACATAAAAGCTGTAGAATGAACAGGGCTACAAAACTGCTATCTCGGATTTTTGAAACTTTTGGATTTTGACCCCCAAAAATCAAAAAATAGATTTTTTGAATATAATAGCCAAAAAATCCAAAAAGTTTTTTGAATTTCGAAAAAAAACCGGAATATATGTGATAGTCATTACCGCCTTCTATCTACATACCAAATTTGAGATCGATACCTCTTTTTTTGGCCAAGTTATAGCGAAAAAACTGTTCAAAATTGATGACGTCAAATTTTCAAACTCAATTTTCAGCAATTCTAGACCTCGTAGCGCAAAACAAAGACCACCATTAGACTCCCCGTGACAAGCTGCATCGAATCAATACCCATTTTATGCAAAAATATCAACTTTGAAATTTGACCTTTTTTGACCTGACCTTGACCTGACCTCCACCAGAAAGTGACCTAAACCGTACCTGATGGTCTTATACCCAACACCATTGAGTTGGAAATGAAAAACTGGCCATAAAACATGCATCGCATAACCTTAGTAAAGTTGGGTTCATGTGGTGACCCTTGGTGACCTTTGGTGACCTGACCTGTGACCTGACCTGGTATGACCAGTGACCTCTAACAGCAACATATCTACTAGGCAACTGACGCCCTATCGCTGATTCCCGACAAAATGCGTTTTTCTCGGTGTTATAGCGCATTCCCTAGAAGACCCGTGAACGGTGAAACATTTCATCTTTGACCTGACCTGTGACGTCGTCGGTGACCCCGAGGTCAATAAAATTTGGTTTCCCTCGACAAATTTGACAGGCCTTTCGAACGCCGTTTGAATTTTTCGGATCCGTCCAGTAGTTTCGGAGATACGAGGGGGGGCAAAAAATAGCCCCCCCCCCACCAGGTCGCGTTATAAACAGACCCCACCAGGGCGCGGGTTAATGAAAGAAAATAATCGCATTTTATTATAAAATGCGTGAAAATATTCAAAATCAGAGGACATCGATGTGCCACAGCCCGATGAAAGTCCTACTCGATCTAACTGCGCTCCAACATGCTGAACATCGTATCAGCATTCACTCTATTCCGTAACGTTACTCTCGAGAACCCACTGTTTTTATTGCATGTATGGTCGCTTACTGAATGCAATTTGACAGAACCGGTATGAAAATATTCAAAAACAGAGGACATCATAAGACCACCAGCTCCTAAAAAGTGTAGGGTATTTTGACAACGTCTCTAAAACATGACCCATTTTGATCGGTCCTTTGATTGACATAGACTCGAGAACCCATGTTTCTTATTGCATTTAATGAAGGAAAATAATCGCATTTTATTATAAAATGCGTGAAAATATTCAAAATCAGAGGACATCGATGTGCCACAGCCCGATGAAAGTCCTACTCGATCTATCTGCGCTCCAATCATACTGAACATCGTATCAGCATTCACTCTATTCCGTAACGTTACTCTCGAGAACCCACTGTTTTTATTGCATGTATGGTCGCTTACTGAATGCAATTTGACAGAACCGGTATGAAAATATTCAAAAACAGAGGACATCATAAGACCACCAGCTCCTAAAAAGTGTAGGGTATTTTGACAAGGTCTCTAAAACATAACCCATTTTGATTGGTCCTATGAATGAGATAGACTGGAGAACCCATGTTTTTTATTGCATTTAATGAAAGAAAATAATCGCATTTTCTTATAAAATGCGTGAAAATATTCAAAATCAGAGGACATCGATGTGCCACAGCCCGATGAAAGTCCTACTCGATCTATCTGCGCTCCAATCATGCTGAACATCGTATCAACATTCACTCTATTCCGTAACGTTACTCTCGAGAACCCACTGTTTTTCTTGCATGTATGGTCGCTTACTGAATGCAATTTGACAGAACCGGTATGAAAATATTCAAAAACAGAGGACATCATAAGACCACCAGCTCCTAAAAAGTGTAGGGTATTTTGACAACGTCTCTAAAACATGACCCATTTTGATCGGTCCTTTGATTGACATAGACTCGAGAACCCATGTTTCTTATTGCATTTAATGAAAGAAAATAAACGCATTTTCTTATAAAATGCGTGAAAATATTCAAAATCAGAGGACATCGATGTGTCACAGCCCGATGAAAGTCCTACTCGATCTATCTGCGCTCCAACATGTTGAACATCGTATCAGCATTCACTCTATTCTGTAACTTTACTCTCGAGAACCCACTGTTTTTTTTTGCATGTATGATCGCTAACTGAATGCAATGTGACAGAACCGGTATGAAAATATTCAAAAGTAGAGGACATCATAACAGTACCAGCCCCTAAAAGTGTAGAGTATTTAAACAAAGTCTGTATTATACGAGTCATTTTGATCGGTCTTTTCTTTCACTTTGACTTGAGAACCTATGCTTTTTATTGCGCGAAATGAATGAGAGTCATCGCATGTTCATTGTTCCTATTGAATGCATTATTATATGCAAAATCAGGGGACATCGATGCGTTTCAGCCCGGTGAAATGCCCAGTTGATGAATTGCTGTTTGGCTCATTTTAACACTGCGTCGGCATTTACACAGCTTCCGAACGATATGCCTGATAAGAGAACATGAATTCTTAGGTATTGCGAGCTGTGGGGCCTGTCCCTGTGTTCATACGCTATACCCATTCTGGCATAAAGAAGACATTCTTACTTTGTAAAGATGTGTAGTAAGAATAGGTTTTTGGTCTTCTCATTATGTTTAAGTGATATTTCATTTCAAGTTGCGTGTAGAGGGATTTATTTTCAGTGTTTTGTAGAAAATAAGGGTGAATTAGCTGTTAAAACCAACACTTATATAACTACAAGCTTGGATAGTAGTTTCTTGGGTTAGAAGTTTTCACTACAGGGATGAAACTTTTGCACTACAATGACGAAAACGTCATCAATCGTCATCAGATATCGTTGATTTTCTGAGAGAGCACTTCCGGCAGAAGAAAACGCATTACACAAAATAATCGAAGTGTCTTCACTTGTTATTTATTACACTATGGTAATACGTTGGACGGAGCAAAAGTAATGCCACCTTTCCGTGATATTTTTTTCATGCCATATGTAGGAGAGCTGACCCTTTCAGCGTTCTCTCAGCGTCTCGTCCGACTCTCCTGGTCTGACCCCGTTGTACGGCCTCGGAACTGGCCTCGGGCGCTGCCTCGGAACTGGCCTCGGATGCTGCCCCAGAACTGGCCGCGGGCGCTGTTCCCGGCCAGGTCGACCCACCCAGCCGCGCCCCGAAGCTCACCAAGTGTTCACTAATAATCGATGGGGAGCGGTGCAGCTGCCTTCTGACGCGGGATACTCGCCGTCCCTCAGAGTCGACTGAACAAAAAGCCGAGGCATCAGTGAAAACCACGTCCGGTGCCGTAGCTCAGACGAAAATGGCTCAGCGGAAGTTACGCGGCGACCGAGGCTCAATTTAGCGATTATTGTGGTGTGAGCGCAGCGATTTACGCAGCTGCTGGCGTGGCTTTGTGCTGGTCATTCATTGTGCTGGTGTTTGGAGATGAATAGTGAGAGTAAGTTATCGTCTCCCGACTAATTGGTGTGAAGAAATGGTTTCATTCTTGTTTCCTTTCTGGAAACGTTGAAAAGTGAATGGAGCTTTAGATGAGCGGATCGAGTTACAGTTACAGCACCTAATTGAGCAGTGAAACTGAGTAACGACCTGTGGGACATGTTCACGACACCTGCCACCGCTGACACGGCTCATTTCCCGCGTGCAATGCGAGTTTCACATTCCTCCCGCCGTGTATCTCCGCTGCTGCTCTCTCTTACCGGCACCGACACGTGCAGAGGTAACACGACAGTTGAACTCTATTCAAATGTGACACGGGTCGTCCCCATTACAGTTGTTAATACCCTGTCAAAGTGCCACTGGAATTCGCGCGGCCGTATATCTGCCACTGCTGCTGCTTACAGAAGCTGACACTCGAACATCATCGTTCACTTCACCTTCAGGTCAACATGACGCCAGGTACCTCAACTGAATTTTAAAAACATTTGTTTGTAAGTACAGGTTTGTTAGTTGCCAATAGCTTGATCATTAGCTTTCCCTTGCAGTCACTCTGTATCCAGTAATGGAAAAATAAATCTTTCAGAATCGTCGAATCATCGATCTCGGGTCGTTATCTATGTATGGGTGACAGGGCGCCAGCCGCCGTCGAGTTTTCGGCCCAGAGACACGGATCACGACCGTATCGCACCCACGGCGCCGGCTAATCTGTGGACGGTCACGTTTCCATCGGCCATTTTTGGCTACCGTTACAGTTACGACACGTATATCGATCGAACTCGACCAGCATCATCCGAGAAAAAGAACAATAAGCCAAGTCGCGACAATCTGCCGGCGCCCAGCCGAAAGTCGTGCTACTGGACGGTACAAATCTGGGACAAATATGCTGAAAAATCGCTGCAGACTGGCCCTGTGTCGCCGCGTCTCGGCTGGGCCCTCTGCATCGGCTGACCGTGTCGCTCGTATACATACGTCCGGCCGGGACTGGCCGTCACGGGCCAGCGCCGGCCGGCCGTAGCACGCGCTCGGCCGACGTCACTCGGCCGTGACGCGTCACGGGCGGGCCGCGTCACGGCGTGACTCATCCGTCACTGTCGGCAGGCGGCCGGTAACAGGTGACGGCTCGCCGTGACAGATGTCGGTGGCGTTTGGTTAGGTATTTGACACGGTCGGTTAGTCGGGTGGGAACAGGGCCTCGCGTGTCGGGGAACGGTAGTGTCATTACTGAATACTGACGCCACGAATGTGGGCAACCGATTTAAACTGTTTACTGAATGCTCTAGCGAGGGAAGACAGTTATGTTAGTGAAAATATATCGATTACCTAGTATCGATGCAAAGAAATAAATGCGCGTCCCATATCAATTGCTGCTTTATTAGGCTCCGGCTTAGCTCACAAGCGGCTGAATCATTAATCTTCCCATTTTATTTTGAGCTTAAGGTGTATCACTTTTAAAAGACCGCTCAAATGTCAGACCGCACAATATAAATTACAAACACATCATCTAAATGGTGCGGCTGCTTATCAGCAGCAACGATCTCAGAACATCACTCAATCCTTCTCCATTTCTTGCCCTCTTGTATCAGAGAGCCGCATGTAAGTGCGAGTATTTTTGAGTGTCTTTACTATCCTTGCAGTCTTTATCACTGCATGTTCCCTGCGCCATCCACCAAATATCATTCGTATAATTGGACCAATATTATACTGACAGATACAGAACGTGACATTGGAGACCGCGATGCGGCATGTTTCCGAAAACCGTTCTCCAATTTTCAAAACGTAAGCCAGAATTCGCATCACTATGGGTTGTTGTGCAATTCAAAGAAAACTTTTCCAATAAAACTTGTTCAGTGTTGTTGCTACGTGAAGAAAATGCCAAAAGTTCGTCAATTTTGACCACTGCACTGCGGGAAGAGCGAATGCTCCGAATACCCTATTAGATCGGCCAGTGGCATCGATGTGGCTGAGCTGATTATGTACGAGTATTTTCCGTCGTGACGGTGAGCATGTTCTGGCTTCTGGTGCCTATCGTGGCAAGAATTTGTCAATCCTAACAGTCCGGTCATCACCCCTATAACTGAGCGGGGTCACCTTTCACGTGCGGGGGGAGTGACTTTTCACACGCGCTCCTTTCCAGGGCTCACCCTATTAGACCTCCGCCTTTCCCCGCTTCATATACAGCACCCAGTGATGGCTCCGATCGCACCGGGCACTCAGTGGTTTTCACTTCTCGATTTCGGTTATCATATCCCTTTGTTCAGACATTACCGCGGTGGGGATAGAAGAAATAGGGCAATGGGATCACACGTGTGCTGTGAACATTGCACTGACACGCTGAAATGGATCCCGATGCAGAGCTAAGTGCCGACTCATGCATCCATCATGCATGCTCATTGTATCAGCTGCAATAAAAACATGCGATATGATTCGCCGAATGGCTGCTGTGCCGCTGCGTCCACTAAGTGTGTTACTGCGCTGGATGTTACCGCGTCAGCCCCGAGTGGTGCATTGTTCCGCCTCTGCCGCCGCACTGATAAGTGTAGTGTCCAATCATACTGTGGTGGAACATCTCACAGCCAGCACGGTATATCTCCACATAGACGGGCCACAGTCTACGAAGGCGGTATTGGCCAACTGCCGGCCCCATATCCCGAACTGCATTATAGGCCAACTACCGGTCCCATCCCGGGAGCAGTACTTTTGGATAGCAGGCTGGTCTTGGTGTATGCTCTTGACCTCTATAAATCCAGTCGATGTGACATTTATCTTGTCGCTTCTTGGTCGCTGAGAACAGCGTGTGGGCGCCGGTCAATACTGACATCGCTGGGTCGCCGGACACTGGACGGACAGCTCCCGGTCGCGTCCGTCGCGACTCTGCCCCCGTGTCCGGCGTCCCTGCACGGCGCGCCGCTGTCCCCGGCGAGCGGGTCCCTCCGCGGACACGACAGGCCGGTGGGGCGGCCACTTTTTGTCCGCCTTGTTTGTCCGCTTCGTGCCGGAGGATTCATCTTGGCCGCTCGGCGTTGTGACATTAATTGTTAGATACGGCCGAACAAACGGGCAGAACTCATGACGCACTGATCATTAGTTTGCCGTTTAATCGCCTTAGTTCCATTTGAAACAATTATGTTTCGTGATGTCTGCTTTATGCTGATGATTCTGCTTTTTACTCGTGCATAGGCTGGGACATGAATCATTGCTATATTTGCTACGTGACAGCAGGGAAGTTATTGGTGATATTATGCACATTACAATCGTCAGATCTACGTTCCACGATCATCAGGCAAGTATTTATAAAACTACATTACAGTGTTTGTCCACTTCATTATGCAGCTGCATGCATCGCGTGACAACGAATCTCGTGATCACATTTGCTAAATGTCCGATGTTCTTGCTTGAAGAAGTCATGCGATGATTACCTACTTCCCTGATAATTGCATCTTGTTTACTAACAATAGCAATTTGCTGCTGCTACTAGACACGGGGATTGCATGAATAAACAACCCTGCAATGGACAAAAACCACCAGGCATGAACGCAAATATGCTGAGACTTTATAATAGCATAGCATAGTCACCAAAACGTTTTCAATTGTAACTCAATGGCGAGTATTGTGTCCTGCAACTCATAGATTTAATCATTTTTTCGTCAATAGCTTTGCAATTGCTTCGTCATTTATGTACTTTTTGGATTGAACTAGTGGTGCAGTGTTTTGCTGTAAGTAATGTTCGGCTTTGACCACGAATGTTAGGTACTGTCTCCCCAATCCATAACCCGCGTGCCCTTTGTTCGTGTAACTTCACGGCAGGGATGCGGAGTCGTGGAAATTTCAGACGGCTCCGGCTCCGGCTCCGGCTCCGGAGAAAAAAAATCGGCTCCGGCTCCGGCTCCGGATGAAATGTCATGGCGGCTCCGGCTCCGGCTCCGAGTTAAATGATCCGGCTCCGGCGGCTCCGGCTCCGGCTTCTACTCAGTACATCCCCTATGCGATCACTTAAAGGGACTCTCCCACCTTCAAAAAAGTTAATGAATTGGCATGAAAGTGATGTCGCTCGGTTCAGAAAGAGCAAAAACGAATATCAACCAAATTTCATCGGAAAATATTCACCGGTTTTCAAGATATTAGACTTTTACTTTTGTTTACTTTTTGGGATCTCCGCTGTTCCTATAGCGACTTTATTTGAAAGTGCGGCATTTGTTGCGCGCAAAGCAGCATATACCACCGCGTGCTACAAAACGTTTTAGTCAAACATTTAAAAATCGTTAGATATCTGCGCTGACGTCACACATTCAGAGGGGTATTCCTATGCATTAGCCCCTCTGAATCAAAATGCTGCAATTTTGAAATTCAATATTTCAGATTTAAGGCATTTCTCGATGTTGTGAGTGCCGAAACCGGTAATTGTGAGCCAGGGACCCCATTTTGGCTATCTCAACTCAAATCTAATGATAAGGTGGGAGGGTCCCTTTAAATACGGGTGGAAGAAAAAAGGCAATAGGATTGGTACACGTTGCTTCTGTATTTGTATAACAAGGCTATTTTGAATACCACATTGTTTTACGCCTTGTACTGTCAAGCCGAACTAGGTAAATAATTGTTTCCTCTTAAGAAAAGGAGCCGGAGTTGCCCCCTTTTTTGACGGCTCCGGCTCCGGCTCCGGCTCCGGGCTATATTGTTTCACGGCTCCGGCTCCGGCTCCGGCTCCGGGCAAAATATGCCGGCTCCGGCGGCTCCGGCTCCGGCTCCGGCTCCGCATCCCTGCTTCACGGCCTATGGTCGGTTGGAATTTGTTCTGATTCTATCTCCTGACGCCATCTGTGGAGATCTGTCGACTTCCCGTCCGCCTTCCTTTTGTTGTTGGCCAGCCGATAATCAGTGCTGAATGCAGCGTTCCGTGTTGACTGCTTAGTGGGTCAGTGTGGCATCGATTTGAGTCGCGCGACCGACCGGACAGAATCCGCGGCAAAATCAACAGCTCGCGACCCCGCCATTGACATGGGACGCGCTCATTTGACCCCATTTAGGCGGAAGATGGATGGCACATTGATCCTCTGTCGTGGTGAGGTGATGGGTGAGAAGTGCTGCAGCGTCAGCGTTATGTGGCCCCGTGGGTGATCGGGGACGGGCGCACGCGCTCGTAACCACAGCATTATTATTGCTTATACGCAAGGGAAAGAGAGAGCGAGAGAGAGAGAGAGAGAGAGAGAGGGAGAAAGAGAGAGAGAGAGAGAGAGAGAGAGAGAGAGAGAGAGAGAGAGAGAGAGAGAGAGAGAGAGAGAGAGAGAGAGAGAGAGAGAGAGAGAGAGAGAGAGAGAGAGAGAGAGAGAGAGAGAGAGAGAGAGAGAGAGACGTAAGAAAATCAAGTTGAACAGAGGTTTCTTCTAACAACGTTAAAAAATTGTTCGATGAAATGAAGCTTTGATACCCATATAGCTAAAGTGCCATTAAAAATAGTACATTATATATTATATAAATGTTTCCTAGCACTGACTTCGCCACATCACTATATATGCCTCAACAATCGAACATGCGGACGTCAGGTCCGGATGTTCTCTACTGCTATAGGAAAATCTAGGACGGTAGAAGCAAGCTCGTGGCACTCGTGGCAGCTCCAGCTTCTAAGAAGTCCTGACGATCACATTATACAATGATTCAAGGTAAAGGTTCTTAAGCTTATTATCGTTATGAATGAACACATTTCCTTGTCCAGTCAATCAGCACTTAGTCCTCGATTGATCGATTGGTGCCTTTAAGTTTGATCGGTATCAGCTGCGTACTTCTGCGGTAAAACCGTTTGAAAAGTGAGGCTGTCACTGCCGCTGCACGAATCTCACTTCCGTCCGGCGGAACTGCGTCGGCCTTTGTCAAGAGTTCGGCGCTTTTGGCCGTGAAGCCGCTATGCCGAGATCACGCCGACCGTATACACATGCCGCCATATGTCCCTGTCATTTGCGTTGCACGAATATTGCACGTGCCCTGCGTATCCGCGTGATCCTTTGAGCACGCACAGTTCCCCGTGAAATCCGCAGGTCGTGCGCGGCTCATGCTTATCGGGCCATCATCGTCGCTACGGATTTCAGCTCTGTCTGTTGCACAATACGCGGCCCAGGACCGCGACATGGGGGCCCTGGTGGCTGATGACTCGCAGACCGCAGCGTCTAGCTGTTCTAGCGGGGCTCAGCCCCAACCACCTGTGGCTCATTTTCGGGACCGCTGCTGGCTGCATGGACGCTCAACCGGGCCACCCACAGCGGTTACTAGCCGGCCCGGTCTGACCGAGCCGCGGACAGTACTCCAGGACAACACCCGGCCAGCAGCCGAGCCGCGTGCAGCGCTGGACTCGGTGCGGGGTATCACCGCGGCGCCGTGCACTGCCGGAGGTGCACCGACCCGGCCCACGACCCGTCCGGCGACTTCATTAGACATTTATTGAGGGCCCCACGAGCCGGCCGCCGCACTTCCCACGCTCTGGTCAGCGCGCGCTGGCGGCCGTAATCGCGTCTGGCGCCTTCCTGTGCAGCTCGACTGACCTTGGGCGGGTGGTGTAATTGTTGTTTGGCGCACCCTGAGCTAATCAGAGCCGGCCGCGAGGTGTTGGCCGGTCGGGTGGGCCGGGGTCACGAGCGGTCCAACACGGTCCCACGGCACGGAGGCGGAGGCACGAGCGGCGTCAAACGGCGCTCCAAGTTCGACGAACGTGGCGTCTAACAATGTCGACCGTTTAGACGAACCCACGTTAGTTAGCGGTGAACATCTGTTTACACCTTCATGAGATAAGGATTCGTGTTTTGTGCTCCGGTAACTCCGCTACGTTACAACTTACAGGTGTACTATTAGTTGTTACCATCGTGAGACAAAACGCTCGCCAGCTATCAAATCAAAGCTGTTGACATCACTTCATGTTCCTCTGGTCCGTGCTCGATTCTATGTTTTAACAACTTGTCTTACCTTGGAAACTTGTTGATCACAAGGACCCAGACATAACAAGAAAATCAACTTTCTGTCGTCATTTTCGTCGAAATGTTGCAAAGCGCCAATAAACACCAATAAACCCCTCGAGCGGCTTCTTTCATTTGAAGTTGATCAGTGTGATCGAATCCCGAACGTTGTGCAAGGTGCAATCCACCGCGCCGTCAAACTGACGCGACCTTGAGTCTTTTGGTATAGGGTGACAAGCTTGCCCATCTGATCTCACCGGGGCAGTGACTGCAGGATACCATCTTAACCCGGCCGGGCCCGGGGGGTAATCCCAACCACCGCAGCCCGGGGGGGGGGGGGGCGTTTTTCGCCCCCCACTGTCTAACTCCGTAAATAAGGGAGCTACGGAAACAAAAGCGATACCAAACGAAAGGTCCTTACGAGACGATTCTAATGCACCTAAAATTTTTGACCTCAGGTCAATTTTCAAGGTCAGAGGTCAAGGTCAAAGGCAAAAACCGCCACATGTGTAGTGATCTCAAAGTAAGCCTTCTAGAGGACGGCAGGCTGCATCAAACCGGCAAAATTGGCTGTCAAACGAAAGAAGAGAATCTGAGGATTCTGAAAATGTGCTCAAAGTGAAAGGTCAAGGTCAAGGTCATGCTCAAAATTGACCTCAAACTTGGCACTTTTTCGCATATCTTGCGTGCTAACTTCCAAGATGTTTTGAAATGTTTTGAGGCTTATCAGTTCCCTATTTATGGTTCATCTTACGATACAAGGCTGCTCAAAGGTCAAGGTCACAGAAGAGTATCCCTGCTAGAGGCTATTTCACTGATTCAAGTTAGTAATAATAAATAAGACAATTTTGCACACCGGAAGCTCTAAATGAAGGCTTAGAGGAAAATAGATGCCAGATTCATGATCAGCGGGTACAAATCCATCATAAATGACCTTTCATGTGTCAAGGTCAACCAGAGGTCATTCGAGGTCACATGAGGTCAACATAAAATTTGACCTTTTCCGAACAAAATATATATCATTCGACGCGGCTTGACAAGGCGAATGCGATGGTACCACTGCCGTAGCTCTAGGACCATTTTTGTCGAAGTTATTTGCGAAAAACTAAAAGCACATTTCGGGGTCGTTGACCTGACCTCTGACCTCAGGTCACCAAAACTATTTTTCTATTTTTCTCTAGGTCAAACGCTACACAACCGTGCTCGTAATTTGTCTTTATCTCTAAAACTCTATTTTTAGCAGCTATTTGAAGTTTGCGTCTGTGACGCCGAAGTTTGCCGTGCAGGGGTCTAGAAAAATGGACCTTGTGACGTCATCAAGGGGGCTAGGTCCAAATTTTTTACTTCAGAAGATGTCAAATTGATGGGAGAAAAGGTACTGAAAGTTTCGCCTTCCTATCCCTAAGCGTTCGGGAGCTATCGCAAATATTCGCCAGGGGGGGGGGGGCGAAAAACGCCCCCCCGGGCCCGCGAGGGTTAAATCACCGATTTCTGGAAGAAACCGCGGTTAATTTTCAATCGCTCATTTGACCATCTCACTGGTATAGACGACTGGAAATTCTGGCCGTAATTTTACATTAGCAAGGCGGCATCTTTGCCTTAATAATGAACTGTACGCGTTCCATAACTTATAGATAATGGGCTTAAGCAACGGACATCTTGACCCAGAGCTTAAACTGCTCCAAAGTCTGTGCTTTGCGTGAGCGTTTGACAATGGTAATTGCTCCGGTATCTTAACAAACTATGTGCGACTTGCGGTGCTGTCCTCGTTTCAGATAAGGTGATTTTGAAACAAAATCATTCCAAAGTCATTTCAAATCGAGTGTCAGAGGCTTGAGTAACCCATTAATCATGTGTTATAGGTACATACCTACTGCCTATATGTGTCCCGCCGGTGTGGTGCCCGTCTGGGCGCCAGGCCAGCTCAGCGGCGGGTGACGGGTCACGTTGCGCTCGTGCCAGCCCTTTAGCCCCGTCTGGCCGCCCTGACCCGGCGCCCCGCTGACCCGGCCGACCTCGGCGCCCCTCGGCCGGCCCTCTGTGACTGACCGGCCACGACAGGGACCGACACGTGCCAGTGACAGCGCGCGGCGACTCCCCGCCTCGGCGGTGGTCCGCGCTCAGCCCCTGTCGACCGGCCGACCCCCCGAGCGGCCGGTCACGACCCAGCGTCTGACCCAGATCGACGGCCGGTGGGCGCGCCGCCGCGCCGCCCGCTGCCGGGGTGAGCTGACACAGGACGGAGATGACCGCGCCCGCCGGTACCGGGCAGGGCCGCCGCGGCCGTCATGCATTGCACCATGTGCACGACACGGAGGGCGGCGCGACTGGACGCGGCACAATGGCGGCCGTGATTGGCGTCAGGGCGGCGCTCGTTAGTGATGACGGCGGTATGCACGCCGCCCGGTGTCCAGTGTCCCGCCATGCGCTGGTCGAGCGGGGCGGCGAACTGGAGCACGGCGGGGCAGGCGGGACGGGGCAGGGCGGACCACGACTGCCACGCCGAGTGCATGCAGTGACGCGGGGATTGTTACGTTTCTCTTGCATCCCACTCTCGGCTCTGCGGAGGCCCCAGTCGCTTTGTCAGGGTGTGTTTGATTGGGCGCCTGTCAGACGGAGCGTTCGCTGTGTAAGCTGCGGCGGCCCGGTGCACATGTTGATGATGTGCGAAATGACCAGAGACGGTGAGCGCCGAATACCGCCCGCACCAAACAACCGGCCCTAACAATGGCCGACCGATGAAGTGCAGATGATTTCGGGCCACGGTCTCTGCATTAGTTGCTAATGGGCACAATCTGCAGCCTTTCAGCGGCTGTTATTTACGAACATTGACCGCTTCTCTCTGCCTTTGTTTTCAGTACGTATTTCTTATTCAGTGACTGACGTGACTAATTTTAACATATGGGCTCACGCGTGAGTTGCGTCAGTGGTGACCTGATTACCTGCGTCCCTCCAAAGCCCAGTTTCATACTCGATGCGCCCACACCGGTCCCCATGAGCGGCCGTGCAGCTCTGACGCGGTGACGATCCATTTATCAGGAGTTACTCAATCGTCGCCGCCGAGATGGTTTCCCAGCGGGACACGTCCGCGGGTCCGCGGGTCCGGCGGGGTCCGGTGGGGACGCCAGTGTTCGAGAGTGGCAGCCGAGGTGTCCGGCCCAGGCCACAGAGTGTCATTCATCATCGGTTTCCTAATCGATTAGCGCCGGTTGGATTATCTCGGTATAATGACCATGGACTGACAGAGGTCAACGGGAGGGCCGGACCGGAGGAGGGCTGCTCTGGAACCGAACTGGAGGTGCTGCCGGCTGTCTGCTCATGCTGAAACCCACAATCATCTCAAATAATTTCTGTATTCAGAGAAAGGAGATGTAGGATGCTGCAGAGACGTATTGCATGGAATACATTATACAATTATGTAATCCACCATTATTCATTATAGGTATACGCAACTTAGCGATAGAAGTGAGTCTGTTTCTGCCAATGTGTGGTCAAGATGGTCGGAGAATTCCAGCGTCAGGTGGATGCTTATGCGGTATTGATAATCCTTTTAAGGTCATTCGGCATGAATTCGGCTTTGATTGTTTTACCCAAGACGTAGAAAAGCGCCAAATCTGTACAATATGTATTCAATAATTCGTAATTCAACTCAGTTGAGTGATAACTGGCTGAGCGCAATCTGCCATTGCCAGCCCCCATTACCTGGCCCCATGCCAAGATGGAGCGGCACGCTTGATGTGGTCGGCTTCTGGTTTAGGTCATCCATGCAAAGCCTGTCATCAACAAACAAATGGAAAAAATTTTCCTCGTATAGCTGAAATGTATGCGAAATTCGCGGACCTTTACAGCGGTCGGCTGGACTGACGACGATGGCTCATTCGGAGGCCGTATATCCGCACTGCGGCGTCGCTATGATCCGTGTGGTGGTCCGACAATGCGCAACCCTTCAGTTCTCTGGCTGTGGTATGCTACGGTCTGGCTACAAAAAGAATGCGCTGCCCAATTAGGGGGTTATGTCTTTCGATTATCGAATAATATGAATTCTTTAGGCTGTTATGCTCTATAATTGATGGTTGGTCGGGCTATCAAATTGAATTTATAGTTGGACTGAATACAAAGTGCCTTATAAAATGTGTCGTCAAATCGTACCCACATCGAAAGATAGCATTTCTCGCGCCTTTTTATAACCACAGTCCCGTCAATTTCCTTTCGTTTCAGACTCAGGGTAAAATAACACTATATTGATAGACGCAATTTCCTAGCGCAAATGTGGATTTAGCAAAACACAAAAATGTGCCTTTGCATGTGTTCGAAGCACATTAAGATACTTAAAAGCAAAGTCACCTTTTCTTCAGAAACTTGATGGCTCGGTATCCCTAAGCCCTAAAGTGTTGAGTCTATCGCGACTGCCAGCTAATCACCCCCACTCCGCCTCTGATCGGCGACAACTGACCGGTCTGATCGGCTCTGATTGGACCATGCCGACCCCTGCTAACGGTCCCCTTAACCTCTGTTCCGGCGGCCTCTGACCGCCTCCGACCCCCGTCGACTGTCGCCGCGTGGGAGCCGGGCAGATGTCAGCCACAGGTCAGCCAGAAGTCCGCGGAGCAGCGACAAAAACGCACGGGCGGCAGCATGTCCGAGCGCCGCTCTCAGGGTCTGTCTGCCGACTGTGGCATTAGTTCTCACGTGCTGTTCACTGACTTTGGAGCCTTCATACACTGAAAACAATTTAACCCAAGGCTGGCGAGTAAACCGGTGTTTTACGGGTACCCCTATCCGCAACCATTTTTAACCACCCTCCCAGGAGTAGTGCTAGGTCCCATTGCGGTGTAGTCGTAGTTGCTCTGAGCGGATATATCCGCTGTCAGCGAACAAGTCCGCTGAGAGCAGGGACGACTACACTGCAATGGGACCTTACTGTACTCATGGGAGGGTGGTTAAAAATGGTTGCGGATAGGGGTACCCGCAAAACACCGGTTTACTCGCGGGCCTTGGGTTAAATTGTTTTCAGTGTACTGTTTTTGGTCTGCCCTCAGACTGCGGTGCCGACTCGCATGGATGGTTTTCCGTCTCTGGCGCCGCCGTCGCCGCGTAACTGGGGTGTATTACACGATGGCGGCATGTTCCGGCTCCCTCACACCGCGTCTCAAAGGCGCTTCGGCAGCCGCTATCTGATGATAAATGCTAATCAATGGCTCCTCGCCAGTCGGCGCGGGTCCGATGCCCTGCCTGAGAGGTGCGCGGTCGGTAAACCGCCTCAAGGCTGCCGGCGGCGCCTTGGTGCAGGTCTGTGGAGTGGCGCCGGCGGCCTCCGCCGTCCGCCCCCGAGTGCACGCACCGGCGCGCGGCGTGGCGTGTTGTTGGCACAGTCACAGGGCGTGACTACACTCAGAGTGACACGGCGAGGGCAATCCTGTCTGGAGGGCGAGAACCAGACAACATAATCACCCCGCCGCCCAGCGTGCAGCTCAACAGCGGCAGCATTAGCGTGAGTAGCAGCAGCAGCAGCGGCGGCAGTATCTCTTTTAACCACAACTGTCCGCCACCGCTGTCCGAGTTGATTGGCGTGGTTTGGCCGGTGTGATTTGGCCAGGTTCAGTGCACCACTCTCCTCTGGCGGCCCCTGTTCAGCGCCCTCCCCAGCTCAGTCACGACCAGGGAGAGCCCTGTGACCGACCGAGGGCGCCAAGTGACCGGCCCTGATGACCGGCCGAGGGCTCTCCGGTGCCGGACGCTGGGGACGGCAGGCGGGCAATCCCGACCGAGAGGCTCTCAGAGTGGCGGCACCTCGCAGCCCGGCAGACGGGCCCGCAGAGAGAGCGACTGCATGGGTGATAACTCAGCCGTGACCAAGTGGCTACCGTCGACTTCCGGGCGCGGGAGCCGCCGTTTATCGTCTGGTGGCGGCGCCTGACGCTGCTGTTTCGGCCGGCTCTGCTCGGTCAGCTCAGTCTCAGTCGGCTCGCTCGTCTCGTTTGTAATCACTCCGGGTTTGCGCAGTAAACGTCCCTGCCAGCCGGCGCGGGCCGTTTGATTGGTGACCTGACATGGAGGCGGCGCGTGCCGGCGCGGGACGCCGCACCTCGCCTTGACACGCGGCGACCCGGCCTGACCCGGACCGGTTACGCCATGAGCGCGGCGCCGCTGCATGGCGAACCTTTCTCCTCTCGAGCGGCGCCGCGCGGCCGACACTTCCCGGGAACCATCTGCACAGACGCGGCTGAAAGGGAGCGGGCTCGGGCAGGCCCGCTGAAGTGGTGGTTAGGGAACGGGCACAACTCCACGCGAGTGCCTAATACGGAGCTACGAGCAGTTGAAAGGAACGGGCTAAACTGGAGGGCTTGACCCGGGTGAGCTGAGCTCAGCCAGCTCCGGGGGCTGAGCGCCAGGCTAAGGCGATCTCGGCAACTGCTGGTAACTGTCGACAGATTAGAGAGCATCCAAGGAAGTGGAGTAAGCAGACAAACTAATCTCAGATACAGTTGTTAGGCCTTGTTATTGGTCAGTGGGCGTTGACGCCTTGTTTGGATTGGATCTCTCGTGTAGCTATGCGCCGAGCCATTGTATATTGGGGTGGAACCCCTGACATCCACTAATAACCCGTTAATCTTCCAGCTTGTTCAGCTGCCCACGCCCTCCTGCTCCCTCCTCTGCCTGTTCAGCAGGCTCTCCCTCCTCCGAGACTACAGGTCGGCGCCACCCACCCCTCTCCACCCCTCGGACTCACGCTGACCTGACGACAGCCTGCCTTCCGCCCACTCACAATCTCTGCCTGGATCTGCAGTCCCGCGGGCACAGAGAGCCATCCACCTAATATAGGTACTAACGATCTAACGATCTACGTGCACACGGCCCGAGTGGAGCGCGGATCAAATGTCCGTCCCGGGGCGCTCTGGGAGCGGTGATGGGATTTACGGTACCATGTCCAGTCGGCGGATCCCTATCTCGATGGAGCTCTCGTGGTACCGACGTGCTGACCCTGAGGCGCGTCTGGCCTCGCTGTGACGCGCCGGGCGGGTGGAACGCCCTCGGTGTAAGGCGGTACGCCGCCGTCGGTCCCCGCCCGCGCCGTCCCCGGGTCGGTGGAGGGTTGCGGCAGGGAGCGGGCGGAGAGCCGCTCGGTGACGCCGCACCTCCCGCTCTGATGACGCCGCCGCCGCGCTGATGACGCTGATGACGCCGGTACGTTATGCGACCGTCACGCTGGCGGCGCCGCTCTAATCACGTCACATGTTACCACAGAGGCGATTAAAGCCCGCGGAGTGGTCGAGTTGACCCCACGCCCCCGTCAGGACGGCTCCTGAAATCGCTACTCCTTTCACCACCCCTCTTCAGCGTCGCCGTCACTCAGCCGCCTGCGGTCGACCCCGGGCCAACCCAGGTCAACTGAGGGTCACAGCGGATCGCAGCGGGTCGCAGGGGGTCGCAGGGGGTCGCAGGGGTCGCAGACATGAGCCGTGACCTCGGGCTGGTGCCACCGCGGCCCTGACCGCTCGCCGGACCACCGCAGTGGTCTCCCTGACACACTGGGTTGATACCGGCTTATCGCTGATAACGTCTGACAAGGGCGACACCCCGGATCAGTCTCATAAAGCAGATTAGAACGGGGCATGAACAGGCCGAGTTCTTAGCGCCGAGATATAAACAAACAGAGAGCACAGTCGTACTGTCGTGGGACATTGGTGGGCTGTTGCGGCTTCTCCATAAATTCAGCTATCGATCGGTGGTATGCCTTATCCCTCGCCCGCACATGCCATTTTCCCATCCTAGAACGCACATGGGGGGGGGGGGGTGGTTGCCACCCCCCCCCCCCGCGCCATTTCGTTCCTGTTGGAGATAGAGCTTAGCAGTAAAGACCAAAAAAATTATTTGGGAAGAGACGAATCCAATGATACCCAGTTTTACCTTCTCAGGTCAGTCATTGACCTTCCAGGTCAGGTCAAACTAAAAAATGTTGCTGTTTTGGGTCACCGTTGGATATCAAGTGCGCTGCTTATCAAATACCGATGACGATGCTGTTTTCTGGTGCCAAGCAAGCTAGAACCTCTTTGTCACACTATCCGACCAGAATTTTGCTGCTGAGGTCATTTCAGGTCAAGTTAGGTCAAGGTCAATTACATGTGTTTGTATGTCTGTGTGTGTCTGTGTGTATACTGATGTGTGCACCGATTGTTTTTGGGTCCATATCACATGAAATCATGATCTGAGAAGCTTTTACCAAAAATGCAGTCAAAAAACTTCACAAAAAGTAAATTCAGCTTGCCTAAAACGCAATTATCTTAGATGACCTAGGTTGACCTTGACCCTGACCTTGACCCCTGTACATCGTCGAACAACATGTTCCATGATAGGTGGGAGGTAAGACTGGCAAAAAAGGCCGAAATCAGGGTGTCAAAAGCTTACAAGGCCCATGGCAAACGCAAGATGTTGAGAATTGGCCATTTGGGTCATGACATGACCTGAAAAACAAGGTCATATCTCCGAAACCAAAAATCACAGAAACTCGAAATTTTCAGTGGACATCAAGAAAGGATAGACAAGCAGCTATACGAAAAATAAGCCTTCTAGCTCTAAAAATGTTGAGTGCAGAGCAGAAAGACTGCCTGGGGGGGTGGCAACCACCCCCCCCCCCCCCATGTGCGGGCGAGGGTTATGATATGACAGGGGTTTGCTCTGTATTTGGTGCGTGCTCATATTCAATTGACACATGGCTGGAGCGGCGGCTGCCGAGGACACCGCCCCAACCACTCAGCTCCGGCCATAACCGGGCTGTCATGTCGCTGTCATATGACATCACGCAGGGGTGGAGTGGCCACCGAGTCCGGTCGGGGCGCCGAACGACGCCCGTCTGGCCAAGGACCGCGGGAGCAGGGCTCGTCTGCGGGCAGAGCGGGGTGGACGACGCTTATTTAGCCACCCGGGCGCAGCGGTAGGGGCCCTAGTGGCCAGTGGAACGCCATCGCGCTCAGTCTCAGTTGTGGAACCGGCTGGTTGCAGCTGTCATGCATACCTTGCTGCGTTTGTTATCGTTGTTATCGACGAGCCCTGCCCATACCCTTCCTTACTCACCCACCCAAATCTTCTGATTGGGGATCTATAGTTACCAGTAACCGGTGGAGGTAAGTCCAATAGTATAAGCTGCCATTGGGTTCACCGTTAGCACGACTCGGTGTCCTGCCTCTCGGGACGGGCTGACCTGCGGCGGTGCGCCAACTGCCAGGTAATGTGCGGCAGGCTGGCTCTATTCTGACAGCAGACGAAATTTCGGACACCTTTCCACAGCCATTCCCATTCACGCACACACTGCCGTCAGCCCTCCCTGCTGTCCCTCCGATCAGCCTCGGTGTCACACCGGGCACCGCCCATTCCGGCCGCTCAGCGGCCGGCTCAGCGGCCTCCTTCCTCCTTCAGATTCGGCTGGACGCGCGCCGGCCGCACATTACCATAATCCACCGGGCCGACCTGGAGGCGCGTCCAATCGCGCGTGCACTCCTTCTGGAAGGCGACGAATAAAGTGCGCCGGCCGCTTTTCACCGGCCGGCTTTCGTCTCAGTCGCCGGTGCCTTTGAGCCGCGCCGGCCGGCCGTCCGGACACAAAGGGCGCTGGGGCCACGGGGTCAGCTGTCCCGTGCCGGTGCCGTCCCGGCGGACACTGGCCCCAGCCATGGTTACGACGGCTGCCTTCCTGTCCAGTGACGTTCACGCTTTCTAGCCGCGGCGCTACGAGCGGCCGACAAACATACCCGGGACTCGGTAAAGGGAGATTCTTTTGGTAATCATAGCGGATGAACCTATAGAGTATAGAGTGCACCCATGCCTCTAAGAAGCTGCTCAAGCTAAATTATCTCGTAGCCATTAGATGCATGCGCTCGATGAAAAAAGTGAAAATGCACTATAGCTTATCCTCCGTGAAGAAAATCGTAACTTCATCTACCCAGCACTATGAGACTGACCACGAGGCCGTCGGAGGCGGCGCAGCAGATCAGCATAGGGTGCTTTGTCAGACTCACGTCCTGCACATGGTAATGCGACCCCAGTGGCCGCCGGCGGCCGGCCGGCCGCTCGCGCTGCGTCATTTGTCCCGGGGAGGTATTCGCCCGTCTGACTGGCCGACTGGTCGGTGGCCCTGCAGCAGCACAGCTCTCCCTGGAAAGCCTCCTCCGGCTTCAGGAACCGGCAGAACTCGATGCACGACCAGAGAGCGGCTACATTGTAGAGAGGCCGTCGGGCCAGGACAGGGCTAGTATTGGTGCAAGAGGGCGTCCTCTGTTCCTTTCGAAGGTCCCATCGCCTGGATGATACGAGCTGTCTCGATGAGCGCCATTCCGTGCCATCTCCTCTCTCAGATTGTAAAGTGCTTTGTTCAGTCTCTCCGCTATGTTATGTGACAACTCCTGTCTCTCGACTGTGTTATGTGGCTATGCGCCCTCTCCAGTCTCTCCGCTGTTATTTTCCCCCTCCTGTCCTTCCGCTGTGTGATGCACCCTCTCTAATCTCTTCGCTGTGTTATGTGCCCTCTCCGGTGCCCCACAACCTGCATACTGCATATGTGATCTCCAGGGACTGACCTTGCTGTCGCCTCCCGTGCTCCGTGCTGCCGGTGGTCCTGCGTCACTGCATCCATCTCGATCCTCCCAGCCGTGCAGGAGGTGGGTGGGCCGACTGAGTCCGCCGACGGCGTTTTTATACCACCCCGGAACAACTGCCGCTCGGTGACGGCTACCTGCCCGGGCAGTCCCGGATAGTTACAGGGCAGCACACCCTCAGCAGAGGGACCTGGAGGCTGGCCGGTGACCAGTGGACCCGGCGGACCCCCGGCTGACCCTCGGCGACAGGGGCGTGGGCGCTGCGGAGGGGACAGGTGTCCTCGGGCCGGGGCGGGGGCGGGGCGGCGGATGACTGGCGCCGTGCACCTCTGCAGCGTCGCGCCGCCGAAGGCCGCCACACGGCGCAGTGCAGAGCCGGTCCGCCGCCTCGGCTGTCGGCCTCCCTGGGCGGGCCTCCGGAGCGAGGAGCGGCGCCCTCAGGGTCTCCGGGGAGCGCCGGCTGTATGTACAGGGGTCTCCGGGGAGCGCCGACCGGGCGGCACCGCGCGGCGGAAGGGACCGGTAACCCGACCTTCCCCACGGGTTTCCGGCGGGGGCAGCTGCCGGTGCCGCATACGGACGGATGTGAGGCCGACTTTCCGAACCCGACACCGTGCAGGTGAGGTGTCTGTGGCGGCGGCCTTTCGCTGGCGGACCGCCGGCTCAGGTCAGTCTGCTGACCCGGCCGGCTCCCACCTGGTGCAGGTCCGGCTGATGATGGTTCGATATCCGCTCCCGCACTGGGCCGTCTGGAAAAGGCGGCTGGTGGTCTGCTTTCGGTTCTTCATGGCATGCCGCTTACGATACCCCAAAAGAGCACATGTTTCGAACGAGCACCTGTCTGACATACATATTGTGATTATCACAAATGGTCCTGCAGTGGAACAACAAAACATCAGTTTTGTGCATGCAGCGCATGAAAATGTGGCATTCTATGACCAGCTCGTCGCTCATGCACCCACATTTATTCAGTAGCCCGTCTCCGAATGTGCCATACATGCAGAGTCGGCCCACTGAAGCCGCTCACTCACTGTACCCGGATTGCCGAGTAAATAAACTCAATCTCCTCCGCTGATAGGGAGCGACTGCCTCACATTTCCCTCCACGACGTGACGGCGCCGGCGACAAAAAGTCTCTATTGAATTTATAGGACACTTCTGTGCCGGTCGGAGCGGCGCTTCTTATGGCTTGCCATTGGCCGTTAGTTTTCCCGGAGATGAAATCTGGGATGATCCGCCCAGCCCATCGTCAGATATGCAATTTATATTGACGTTAGGGTCGATTAGTGCTTACAATCGGCGATAGTATCGCAGTATTGGCAGCGTGCATCGTAATTGCGCGGCCGAATTGCATCGATAATCAGGTAAATGTGCATTGTAGTAGCGGCGCATATGACACACGGTTGTCTGAGGGTCTGCGATACCTTTACCAGGAATCGCTAACACACCCCTTCCATTAATCAATTGCATAAATCACCACTGAGCCCGTCCCAGCTGACAAAGCCGCGTCTCGTGACGGGAGGATTTCGTCATGATCGGGTAATGTGAACGGTTTGCCGGGCGGAGGGGGCTTCTGTTGGGAGCTGACGTGTTGATCAGCGATAGAGGACGCGGCCAGCCGAGTGCCGATACACCGTCATTGGACAAATATTTTCCTTACATCATCTCACAACCTATCCAGTTGACACACCACCACCAAACTGGTCGGTAACAAGTCGCGCCGGTCGTCGCTGTATTCTAAACACGCTTTGACCCGATCACGGCTCGATTTCGACGCGGGGCTGGCGCACCGGGTGCCCAGCTCGCGTGATTCGGCGCCGCCCGAGCCGTCCCAGACCGGCGGACCACCCTGCTCCCGTCAGTGACGCTCCGCACGGCGGTCGACCTCTGACCTTTGCGCCGGCGGCGCCGCCCCGCCGGTGACCTGGCGCGGCGCGGCCGACGAGAGCAGCGCTCCGGCGACACCTGGCGGCGCGGCGGCGGCGGCCGCGGCGCGGCCCACTGCAGCCTTCCGGCGGCGCTGGCACCGGACGCACGTGGCCAGACGAGGTGCGCGGTGCGTGACGCTGGTGCGGGCGGTGCGTGCGAGCGCGGCCGGCCGCCGCTGATCGAGAGACGCTGAGAGAGCGGCACAGACCCACTGGAGTTCCCGCTGAAAGGTGAGGTGGCCACCGACCAACGGGGCGACAGGAAAACACCAGCGACCTGCAGTTTCCCCCTCTTGGGCTGATTAACGATGTGGTGTTCCTGGTTCAGTTTGTCTTCCGTTATTTCCAAGGGAAACTAGGGCTCGGGGTTGAACTGAAGTGTGTTGTGTAGCGTGGTAATGGTTTTAATGATGGTCGTTTGTGCGAAGTGCAGAATGCAGCGTTCGATTTCTCGTTGGAGGTTTTCCTTCGCCGACAAAAACTTGTGGAGAACACCTGAGTCCAGCTCCATCTCAGTGACCATTGTAGTGCGGCAATGTGCGTGCAGCGAAGAATGTTAATCAGACAAGAAGGGCTCCATCAAACCCGCGCACGGAAAATACGAGAGAGGGGGAACCGGTGCAGACGGATGCCGTTTGAAATACACCCTGTGGAGACGGACCTCGGTGGGCCTGCAGATGAGGTCAGTGGGCGGACTGTCTCCTATGTCACCCCTTCCTCTTCGTGGCTCCGTCTCACTGGCGTATTACATACACAAGTGAAAGTCTTATCCAGCAGGCCGCCGCATCCGACTCGGCGGGGCGCTCTGTAACGACCCACCGAATACTGTTACACCGGCCAGCCGGAATGCGCGGAATGTGTGCGTGTGCGATGGCCCAGAAACTGTCGGTGGTGTGCAGGCGCCGTCCCTGGGGCGCGGCACTGCGCTCCGGTGCTGTATGGTCGGCCACCGGTACGGCAGAGTAGTTAGTATTCCGGCCAGGCGGCGCTCCCATAGTGGTCTTACGGCCGCGCCCGGCCGTCCGTCCGACGGGCGTGGGTGGACCTTCGACCGGCGCCCGCGGCAGACCGGTCCGGGGAGCCTCCGCGGCGTCAGCCACCTCCGGGCAGCACCTGCCGACAGTGCAATAAACTGCCCTGCACACCAGCCGCCGCCTGTCCACCGGTTTGGCGAGCCGTCCCCGCCGCACCTGTGTCGGGGCGCGTCCCACACCGGTACGGCGCCCGCCGGCTCAGATCAGCGACCGATCTGACAGCGCTCCAACGGCTCCGGCGTCTCCACATCCACAGATACAGCCTACATGACATAATGCCCTGTACGACGGTCAAAACGCTAACCCATCTCAAATCGTAGTCCATCTCAGAACATGCCGGAACCAGCGCGGGCTAAGCGTGTGATCTGTCCATCTCCTCGGGTACTGGCCGTCACCCAGTCACGTTTTGTCGTATCTCTCTCGTGCTGCGTTCCGCTGACTATCAGGGACACTCGGCGTGCTCTCGCAGCACTCCCCGTGCCCCGGACACTCCGCGCGCGGCAGCACTCCCGGGCGCTCCGCGCGGCCCTCTCGCTGGCCGATGCCGCTGTCGCGCGCGCTGCACTCGATCGTGATGGGCGGATTTGCGGCTGCTGCTTACGAAATGCGCCGCAGCTCTGCGATCGATCGCCATCTGTCTTCTTCTGATACGGTCGACCGGCCACTCTGCAGACGGACTCTGGAGTGGACAATGATTATTGTTTTAGAGGCTGATTCCTGCGGCACGAGGCACCGTCCACTCGTTATCTCGGGCGGCGGCTGTTGTTAGCCCATCTAGCGGCTGCTGTTTGTGTGTGCAGTGTCAGCGGTGCTTCTAACCAGACTCTGAGAGCTCAGTGTGGGTGTATAGTCGCGTCACGGAGACATGTGGCCGGGGTCGCCACTCTGCCACTGAGGGGAGACGGACCAGTCCGGTCACCATCCACCAGTCCCCACCCCGCCATCCGAGCTGTGAGCCGCCGAGCTGGCGCCGCCTGCTGCCGGCGTCCTTTCACTGTCACCCATCACGGGAGGGAGTGCTCTCCGTCGGTGCCGGGACACGCCCGCCCTGACCGGCCGCTCACAGCTACCCTCGGCCCTCCCCGCCCCCGTTCATCGCTCAGCTGTCACCCCAGTGTCCCTTCACTGCACCGGTTGCACCATCCACTCGATGTTATTCCCCTCTGCTCTGCTTCTCTCCGCTTCTCTGCTCTACTCTGATCTGATCTCTCTGCACCTCAACCTCCTCTCCCTTCCTCTCCTCTCCTTTCCTTTCCTCTCCTCTCCTTTCCTCTCCACTCCTCTGCTTTGCTCCGTTCTGCTCTCCGCTCGCTCTGCTCTCCTCTGCTCTCCTCTCCTCTCCTCTCCTCTCCTCTCCTCTCCTCTCCTCTCCTCTCCTCTCCTCTCCTCTCCTCTCCTCTCCTCTCCTCTCCTCTCCTCTCCTCTCCTCTCCTCTCCTCTCCTCTCCTCTCCACTCTTCTCCCCGGTTGCATGACTCGCGGCGTTTGGTCCGGCAGACCTTGAGAGCTGAGTTGCCAAACGTGGTACTTGAGTGGTGGACCGGTCGTCTCGGAGAGTTGGGTCCGTCGGAGCGAGGGGCTGAGAGTGCGCCACGTCACAGCTCTCAGAGAAGCTCACGAGATTACTCACTACAGACCTGGCACCCGGAAGATGTTTGGGCAGCGTCATCTAGAGTTGATGCCGAGTGATGCCGGTCCAGCTTTTTTTTGTCGAACTCCAAACATCCGTTTTATGCTGTAAAAAGTTATTACTTGCTAAGCTCTTGATTTCAAGTACCGTTTATTACTCGTAGATCGAACATTCCGTTTTATTTTAATCTTCAGGAGTACCTACAAACAGCCTTGCGCAGTAACCCTCTACCGGCCACACCGGCTACAATGGCTCCTCTACATTCTTTTGAACTGGGAAGGCGGCCGCGGTGATGGGAACGGGTGGGCCTCTCCGACCTCCGGACGACGCGGCCCGCTCCAACGGCCTCCGGTCCGGGACGGCGCGCCGAGACCGTATTTATTGGAGCCGCCGAAAGGGACCGGCTTTTTGTTTGCAGTGCCGCGACGGCTGCGGCCGGCGACGTATTTATGAGTGGACCGCGCCCGTCGCGGCTGGGGTTACATGCCGTGGCGCCGTGCCTCTGCGCCTATACGCACAACGCGGCCCGTAAAAACCCGGCGCACCGCCGGACCACGGCGACACGAGGAATCCTAGCCGTGCGCACACAAAGCGCTCGCCGATGGAGCGGCACGTCGGCGCCGCGCTCCAGAGCCGTTCCTGGCGGCTCCTGGCGACTCCCGTCCCAGCGGGCCGGCACGGAGCCGGGAGCACCAGCCGCTGGGCCGGCCCAACGAGCCCACGGAGCGGACCCGGGCCTGATGGACCCCGAGTCGAGCGGACCCCGATCCTGACGGACCCCGAATCGAACGGACCCCGAGCCGAGCCGGGCCGGCGCCGGAACCGTGCGCGTGTGTGCCGCGGCACGGCCTCATGAGAATTCAACGTTACCGCTGCCGTTAGCATGTTCAGCCCTTTGGGATTACCATATGGATTCACGGCACCCATTAGGCGGGCCTGGCACGGAAACCTACAAAGGCGAGGCCGGGCGGAATGCGCCCGGCGTGCGAGCTGGTCGGGTTGGGAGGTATGCTGAGTTCTGTGAGGTGACGAGATGACACGGACTGAGGCGCTCAGAGACTCGGCTCAGATGTCTCGGGGACGGATCTTGGGAGTGGCGGGATTCGTCCCGCTATGCCCTAATCGCAAAGTGCCGGGATTTCCTACAATTCGTTAACAGCACATGCGAGGCGAGATGCGCTCCGTTAGCGCGGATAGATGCACCGGTCAGCTCATTCGGTCGGAGAATAACCTGACCTAAATCGGATGAACCAGATCGACAAACAAAGCCGGGCGACTATTCTGTTCGCTCACTATCCATCGTGCGTTTCTCTATTCTCCGCGGCACAATGCTACGGTCCGCCGTTTCGCTCGCCACCCACACAATTTAGTGTCTCGACCGACTAAGCCAGCTTCGACAGTTCTTCACTACTTTAGCGGTACCTGTCAGCTGAGGTGAATCGGCGACCGCATTGCGGACAAAAAGCAATATTTTCTCAGTTGCCTGCAAAACCACTCAAGACGTGACGGAGGCTACCCAGGGATGCTTGAAAGTTTATGACGACATAAATTTTTGCTGCCGTTTCTTTACATGCATTAGCTGATGGTTTGTTCGTGGCCGGTCAGTTGCGTCAGGGTTTCCCGCTGCTGACCCCGGTCACTGTCATATGGTCTCTCTGGCAGTTCTGTCAGCATATTAGTGTCTGACCGGGCCACTGACCCGCTGGTGCGGATGGACTGTCCTCGGCGCTGTCTGCTACTGGCACCGGACTGACCCGCTACTGTCCGCCAGCGATCCGGACTGACCCGCTACTGTCTGTCTGCTACTGGCACCGGACTGACCCGCTACTGTCTGCTACTGGCACCGGACTGACCCGCTACTGTCTGTCAGCGACCCGGACTGACCCGCTACTGTTCTGCTACTGGCACCGGACTGACCCGCTACTGTCTGCTACTGGCACCGGACTGACCCGCTACTGTCTGTCAGCGCCCCGGACTGACCCGCTACTGACTGTCAGCGACCCGGACTGACCCGCTACTGTCTGTCAGAGACCCGGACTGACCCGCTACTGTCTGTCAGCGACCCGGACTGACCCGCTACTGTCTGTCAGAGACCCGGACTGACCCGCTGCTGTCTGTCAGCGACCCGGACTGACCCGCTACTGGCTGCTACTGGCACCGGACTGACCCGCTACTGTCTGTCAGAGACCCGCACTGACCCGCTACTGTCTGTCAGCGACCCGGACTGACCCGCTACTGTCTGTCAGCGACCCGCACTGACCGCCTCTGTCTCTGTATGGTCCGGCTGCCAGATCTGGGCAGCGCCGACTGTCAGACTCGGGAGCAGCGCCGGCTGTCTGTCTGCCCGACCTGTCCGTCTCCGTCCCCGGAGTCATCAGTCGACTCTGGCCGCCGCAGAGCTCCCGTTCGGCCCGCGCGGGACATCTGCCGCGCCGCCGATGGTCGTTCACCCTGCGGCGTCGATCGGAAGCCGCCGTCTGCCGACCAGGGATTCGCGCCGCCGCCGCCGCACCTGACACACAGGGACCGCACGCTGGGCCGGCGGACCGGAAAAGCGCTAGAAATACCCCCAAGAGTGACTTTCCACAATATGAACAAAATATGTATCATTCGATCCCAAATTGATCAAAGCATACGATTCTGATGCCATTTTTGCCCTAAGGTCGAAATTGAGGTGGTCACTTGTCACCAAACACAAGACTATTTAGACCCGCTAGTGGCCACCACATTCGCCGATTTTAATGCCAATCTTTAGTTGATATTTATTAGTTGACCAGTTGTCGTTTTGAACGCAATTTTCTGTCAGACTAGTTCAGGGCACTGTTGTTCACTGTACCAACAACATTCTTACATATTGCATCGCTTTTCTGCAAGATAAGCTAGCTTTTTGCAAGCAGCTGCAAGATCTAAATAAAAATCATATCTAAATTTTTAAATAGACTTTTATAAAAACGTTATTTCGAGCGGCTAAAAATGAACATCTTATACTAGCCTCTGATTACTCATCTTTCGTTCCATATAGGTGCTTTGCTGCTTTTCCCTGCTACTTTTCGAGATATGCGCCAGTCAACCACATGATGTAGGGGCAATTGTCACTTCGCCGCTCTACTGACGGCCCGGCGCTCTTTAAAGCGCTGAAATTTATGAAAAACGAATGGTTATAATCTGAATAAAATATATGTCCCTGAGCTCAGAATTGATCAACGCACACAATGCTGTCAAAATTTTTGGGCCAAAGTCAATAATTAAGTCATTATGAACCCCCAAACACAAGTCAGTGATAATCAACAACAACTTGCTCTTTAGTTAGACTTTTTGAGAAATGTTATTTCGAGCCGCTATAGATGAGCATGTCATGCAAACAACTAGTCAATTGTCTGCCATGCCCTATTGACGATTATTGCCTATAACTGCTACTTTTCGAGATATTGTCTGCTTAGTCACCTGAAATAGCTGCTATGCCGCGGTAGGGTGGCATAGCAGCTATTTCAGGTGACTAAGCAGACGATATCTCGAAAAGTAGCAGTAATAGGCAATAATCGTCAATAGGGCATGGCAGACAATTGACTAGTTGTTTGCATGACATGCTCATCTATAGCGGCTCGAAATAACATTTCTCAAAAAGTCTAACTAAAGAGCAAGTTGTTGTTGATTATCACTGACTTGTGTTTGGGGGTTCATAATGACTTAATTATTGACTTTGGCCCAAAAATTTTGACAGCATTGTGTGCGTTGATCAATTCTGAGCTCAGGGACATATATTTTATTCAGATTATAACCATTCGTTTTTCATAAATTTCAGCGCTTTAAAGAGCGCCGGGCCGTCAGTAGAGCGGCGAAGTGACAATTGCCCCTACATCATGTGGTTGACTAGCGCATATCTCGAAAAGTAGCAGGGAAAAGCAGCAAAGCACCTATATGGAACGAAAGATGAGTAATCAGAGGCTAGTATAAGATGTTCATTTTTAGCCGCTCGAAATAACGTTTTTATAAAAGTCTATTTAAAAATTTAGATATGATATTTATTTAGATCTTGCAGCTGCTTGCAAAAAGCTAGCTTATCTTGCAGAAAAGCGATGCAATATGTAAGAATGTTGTTGGTACAGTGAACAACAGTGCCCTGAACTAGTCTGACAGAAAATTGCGTTCAAAACGACAACTGGTCAACTAATAAATATCAACTAAAGATTGGCATTAAAATCGGCGAATGTGGTGGCCACTAGCGGGTCTAAATAGTCTTGTGTTTGGTGACAAGTGACCACCTCAATTTCGACCTTAGGGCAAAAATGGCATCAGAATCGTATGCTTTGATCAATTTGGGATCGAATGATACATATTTTGTTCATAATGTGGAAAGTCACTCTTGGGGGTATTTCTAGCGCTTTTCCGGTCCGCCGGCCCAGCGTGGACCGGCCGCAGCGTCCGCACCTGACAGACAGGCACAGGGCCGCAGCGTCCGGTCGGCGAGACGAGACCGACACCGCACGGCGGCGGGAGGAGGCTAACGTGCAGAGTGAGGCAGATCATCGCCCGACACAGGATGAGAGAGAGAGAGAGAGAGAGAGAGAGAGAGAGAGAGAGACGACAGGATGAGAGAGAGAGAGAGAGAGAGAGAGAGAGAGAGAGAGAGAGAGAGAGAGAGAGAGAGAGAGAGAGAGAGAGAGAGAGAGAGAGAGAGAGAGAGAGAGAGAGAGAGAGAGAGAGAGAGAGAGAGAGAGAGAGAGAGAGGCACAACTGATTTTGCAATCTGATGAAGCATCTCTCCTGCGATCATAAAGTTGGAAGTAATGTGGCAGGAATGTTGTGCATGACCTCAGCGCAAACATTTATCTCATGGCTATTTTCACTATGCATCAGCACATTGGATTGATGCTGGATGGTCGACACTTCAAGAATGAATAATGGCTTCTTTACATGTTGATGCCTACTGCTTCAAGTAGAAGTGCATTATATGCTGAGAAACGGTCGCCGCTTGTCTCAGCAGCAGACTGTGGCTATTGTTCCTGTTGGTAATGTTTACCCACAATGGTTCATTCGGTGATTTACTGCGTGGTTACGAGGTAGCGAGCAGCATTGTGCTCTCTTCAGCAGGCTTGTTGAGTCCTGGCGCTTAGCGCATCAGACATTCCTCGAGAACAGCCCTGGGAACTGGGGCGTTGGGTGCAGGGGTCTCCCTGGATGAGGAATAGCGTGTCGCCCTTCCAGCGTGGCCGGTGGTGGCGAAGACACGCTCGGGTCCTTCACACCCCTTCCGCTAACGGCCCGCTCGCAACCCGACCGCGGAGACAACAATACTGCGCCGCTGCTGCCGCCGCCGCGCCATTGTTCGCCACACGGGAGACGGTCCCCGCGCCTCCGTCTCAGTAGTGCACCTGCTGGGTCATCCACAGTTCTCTTACGCTACGGCTAACCCGGTGAAGCGGGCCAAGCCCTAGTTCCTTCCGTGGACGTCAGTTTTCTTTCTGAGAGACCACGGCCTGCACTCTGTCCCTCCCCGGTCCACCGAACACGGCCGGTCAGTGTAGCAGTGGCTGTCGTACTGCTGCACCTCCTGACCGGTCGACCAGTCGACGTCCAGGGGTCACGCTCTACTGGGTGACATTCCACCCGTGCCACCGCCGTGCCACTGACAATGGCCGCCACTGTCACACGGTCCGGGTCACACTGACCGGACGGTGGGGCACGGACGGTAGAGTTACAGTGACCGGACGGCGGGGCACGGACGGCCGAGTCACAGTTACCGAACGGAAGAGTCACAATTATCGGACGGCAGATTCAGTGACCGGACGGCAGACTCACAGTGACCGGACGGCTGAGTCACAGTGGCCGGACGGCAGAGTCACAGTGACCTGACGGCAGAGTCACAGTGCGGGAGGACGGGGCACGCGGACGGCAGAGCACGGCCCAGCACAGAGACCACGACCTCTAACGGCTCTATAAGTCTATAGGCTCCAACGGCTGTGCTGTGCTTTGGCAGAGGCCCATTCGAGCCAGGCTGATCTGCGAAAGGGTGTCGATTAGCTAGCTTCCCGCAGCTCTGGAGCGGGAAATAAGCTCACACAGCGCGGTGAGCTTGGAACCTGCCCAGCGCGGTCAGCTCGCACAACTTAGCCCAGTCAGTTAGCCCTGTGCGGGGAGCTGGCTCGACGCGGTGAACTGATCCGGCGCGCGTGCTGAGTCCGTGGGTCGCCGGTCGGCTCCGTGCGAGCTCCTGCGGCGCTGTCGAGGTCACGGTGCCGCCGCAGCCCGCAGGTCGGCTGTCATGGAGCCCGCCACGGCGGCACGGCGGCGGGGATTGAGACGGCTCGTGGCGGAGCCTTTCTGCCACCCGGCACCCGCTACCCACCGGTGCCCGGCGCACGGACTGGGTCAGGGGCGGTTTTTGCGCTGGCGGACGCGCCGCTGGAGGTTTGCCGGGCGCCGGCAGCTACCCGACTGCTCAAAGGCGGGCTCCCGCTAACCGCCAGTTCAGGAGTACAAGATGGCGGGCGATGGTTCGGAATCACCTGTTACCGGCCTACCGATGCATTATTCATGTAATTACTCAATTGGCGGCGAATTACAATGCGACACATGCTGATGGCGACTGCTGCAGCTCATTTATATGAGCAAATGGATAATGTTTGGGAAACTCATAAAAACGGTGTAAGCGATTACTCACAACCGACGCAAATGGGATCCCCGGTTATGGATCACCTTTCCGACTGGGATCTGCGTTTCTGATGACAATCAGGTAACGGATGTTCTGCTTCTGGGCACACCGACGGCGGAAGAGTAGGTTGTGACGAGCATTAGTTTTTTTTTTTGTCTACAGAACAGGTTGTGAAACGTAAACGGTTAGCAGTATTTTCTCTTGTGAATAACAACAGTATGAGGCAAGTACTTGGTATATAGGTTTTATATCAAACGAATCGACGCCATGTCGCTGGCTGCACCCACGAAAGAACATTTGTTTGTTAAATTTATCCAAAAGCAAGTAGCTTTTTAAAGAAAAACAAATGTTAATCATGGTATTTGTAAAAAAAAGCAGCAAGTAGGCATTGTCCGACTTTCAGCTTCTGTAACATTTTGGGATACTGCAGGAGATTCGAAGCGGCGATATTGGCCTGGAAGTCCATCTTTATTCAGCGTCTGAGCTCGCTCCGGGGCCTGAGAGTGAACCTGCGGGTTTCCGTGTGTCAGAAACGGACGCTGGCCCATCTTTTTAGCGGTACTTGTCGGGTAATTAACTCTGGTTGGTATGTAAATGCTCGCCACCGCCGGTCTGACAAATATCCGACCGTGTCCCAGATTAAACAAAATCACCGGCGCTCCCATAACCCTCCAGGCATCAGCAGTCTGTGCAGGAGATAAATAGAACGAAACTGGCAATAGCGACTGCTGACAATGCCTAGACAGGGGTTTTGTCAAAAATCACTTTACTTGCCTACATATAAGTGCTGATTTTTTCCAAATGAGCCATCATCCCCGAAGAGCTGTTCCTTTCACACCCCGCCAGTCCCGCGGACTGTATGCTCGTCTGCTGCGGGTGGACGGCCGGCCGGGTCGTGACCTGCAGCTGTCGGTGGCGCCGCCGGCCCCGGTCGGGGTCGTTAGCCAGTCGACCGGTCAGACGGAGCTCGTCAGGCGGAGCGCCGGCGGCCAGTCTGGCTGTCCGGTCGGGATGCAGTCTGCAGCCGGCGGCGTCATCTGCAGCCCACCAGCGCCGCCGGATTATTCAGCGGGCTTCAGCGGCGGCTGGGCCACGTGGCCAGAGCCCATGGCAACGGTGGCCGGTGACGGCTGCTGCTGGTGTGGCCGGCAGACGGCGACGTCCCGCCGACAATGGACTCGGTCTGACGGGAGACAGCCGGCCGTCGAGATGTCGCCGGAGCGGCCGGTGCGCCGGCGGTCGGCCGTCAGATCTGATCGTCTCGCCGGTCCGGTCCGCTGCAGAGCGTCCGCTGTCGGACGCCCATGACCCGTGCCGGCCGCCCTCCCGGCAGCGGGGGAGGGCGGGATCCGCCGCCTCCCCGGCCGCCAGTCGTGAGCGCTGGGAATCGTTGGCAGCTTATCGGGGCTCCCTGCAGCGGCGGCAATCACGGGCGGCGTGCGGTCCGCTCGGCTCCCTCCCCCGGCCGACCTCGGCGCGCCCCTGGCCATTGAGATCGATCGCTGCGAGCGCGATTATTGCAGAAGATAGGACGCCCGCCGAGCCGCGGTTATTAATTACACCTGCTCCCACTATGTAGCTCAGCGCCATGGATGTGAAACGAGTAGTGTCGGGTATACCTGAGACGAGCCTGTAATGGACGAGGGTGAGGCGCCATATGAAATCATGGGCTTCAGCAGTTGTATATTTTGCTGTATAATATAACAATGCAACTTCAATTCCTTTTAGGTATAATTTTTTGCTTTTATCCCAATGTTCTCACAACGCATGCGATCTGGATCTGGCTTCTGAGAGAACCATGAAACCCATTAACCCATCCTCAAGCCGGGATTCCCTTATCACAGAAAAATGCGGATTACCCTTCAGACTATAGATTATCGGCTAGTTCAAAGGAGCAAGGCAAAACCACCGAACATTTTTCCGCCTATGAAACCTTTACGTGACTGGATCCTTCATTATACGGAGGGGCAGCGAAAGAAAGAAGGAGACGGATTTGTTTCGCGGCGATCCATCACCGATACAATACTGACGCTCATTCCACACCCCGGGATGGGAATGGAGCACCAAAATATTCGCCGCTTAGCGTTTCGTTGGAAGTGATCCGTTACAAAATGGAGGCCAAAATGCTCCCATTTCTACTGCTAATGTGCTAGACGGTGATGGTCTATATGAATTGCAGTGGTATATACAGTCGCGATTCGATGTGTATCCAATAAACTGCCGGTGGCTGTAGCGAAGCAGATCGCATAGAAAACGGGCAGGTTTACGGCGACCGTCGCCTTGAATCGCCTCTTCATTCACCTGAACGCCACTTCTTTTTCGGCCGGGAGATGAGGATCAAATTTATGCGGCAAATCCCGCCGCCAGTCCATTGTTAAGTGGAGCTCGACGTTCTTTGTTGTGACATAGATTGTGCGCCGACGGCCGGCTGTCGGCCGGACCGCGTGTCTCGGCGAGTGCACTGTCCGGTTAGTTCGAGCTGCCGGTGTGCAGTCTATCATCAATCCGGGGTTTATCTGGGGCTGGGCGCGCTTTGCGGCCTTGCGGGGAGCCGTCCCAGTCACTGCTGCACCGCCACCACTGCTCACTGGAGAGACTTCCGGACAAACACTCACGTGACGCCTTCCGCGGCCGGCTTTTTCTGCGCTGTTGTGAGCATACCGACAGCTTAATGCCGACGATGAATACAACAAAGCGATGCCGATGGACCGGCGAGATAGCCATCATCTGTGCGGCCATTGATGACTGCGTTCCCAGGCAGTGACTGGTGCGCACGCCAAAACGACCCACCGCATTTGCGTTAAACGGGCCCACGCCAGATTCTGTCCGATCTGGGCTAGCACCCACGAGCGTCTGTGGTGATTTATTGAGCCGTTGGACGCGTGAAATGTTCATTGCTTGCCACCATTAACTCCGAAGGCCCGGGCGGTAATGGAAACGTCCTGCCGTGTTTGGATGCAGATTTTCATCGACCGTAGAACTCTGTTGACTTTCCTGAAGTGTGCAGAATTTGATGACATGCAATTCTTTTTCTCACCAATGTTTACTAGCCCATTCATCAACAGAGTCGCACCGGTCGGGGGCCCGGAAACGAACCGGGCTCGTTTTACGAGCACCATTTTTCTTACGTGAAAGGTATGGCTCAGGAAACCATTAAGCCGAGTCTGACGCGGAAAAGATCATGGAATACCATCCAGGTCAGCATCAGCATACCACATTTCATGTTGATAGATGCGCTTAAAAGTATTTGGGCTCACGCACGTGCCGGTATTTCATTTAGCGGCACTGATCCGGGCGCGCCCGACGGCACGGTTTTCCTGCTGACACGGGCGGCGCCGGCCGGTCCGGACGAGCTGACGAGCTGCTGCGGGCGGCCCAGCCCGGCCCCGGCTCCCGATCGGCCCGGCTCGGCCCCTGATCGGCCCGGCGTGGCTCCCCGATCGGCCCGGCTCGGCCCCCGATCGGCCCGCTCCTTCCGTGTCCGGACCGATACCGCCCCCGTCTCCGCCGAGCGTCGCGTGCTGAGTGCTGACCCGTCGGCAGCTGAGGCGCGGCCGGCCCAGGTGACAGGGTGGCATGCGATCGGCCGGCGCGGTTCAAGGTGAAGCGGCTGGATCCGCCGCGGGCCGGGCTGCAGCCATGCGACTGGAATGCAGTCGGGCTGCTGCAGCGCCGCCGCCGGCGTATCACCGCCTCTGCCGGCCCGGCCCTCTAAGGGCCCTCAGCGCCCTCCACGGACCGGCGCTGACCACGGACCAGGGCAGGTGCAGATGAACCCGAGTGCTGAGGTGCTGTGGAATGCACTGTGCACTTTGCCAGTTGTCAAGTGACATGCAACTCTCAACAACAGGGTTATAACTAGTGCGGAGAGGTCATTTGGCAGATGCTCCACTCAGACCACTAAGAGCCGCTGAGCACTTTGCCCGGGTAGCTGCGGTTCCATCGCACCCGGCACCTGTCGCGTCTAATATAGACGGACTTCTCGGGTTTGCGCCCGGTGCGGTGTACAGTTATTTTGTCCGATCCGGCCGCCCGCGGCTGCGATCGGTCGTTTTAGAGCGTTCCGGTTGTGAACTGATCCAGCTCCGCCTAAATGTGCGTGCACTCTGTTACCTGAGAACTTTTCGTGGCGCCGCTGGCTGAGTTACTCAAGAGCGGTTTCAGGGCCACATTTTACCGATGGACAAAAACAAATGACCCGGGCATTGCTCAAGTGAGCCGCGCCTGAGAATATCGATGCATTATGTGACCTACGCTGCATAATGAGTCACGCAAAGCGCTTGCCTGTTGCCTTTGTTTTTCACATATTAATGCGCGGCTCGCTCCTAAAAAGTCGTCTGAAATATTTCTACTGTTCTGATATCACCAGTACCGCCCCTACATTTCTCATTTGTGCAGAGCGTTCTCGGTAATTCCAGCCCCGGGGTGGCCATCCTGCACGTGCAGCCCGTCCGAATAGCTGGCCGGTGAAGTGTCCCCCTGCGGTGACGGTGCCGCAGGGCCGGCGGAATGCCGCTCTCGCGTGACTGGCCGCGTTAGAGGGTCTAATCTGGCCCCTCTCCCTCTCTGTCCACAGCCAGCGGTGCCCGGAGACCCGGAGAGACCCGGAGAGACCCGGAGAGCGGCGCGCCGGGAGCAGCGAGCGGACCTGACGGCCGGACCGGCAGCGACAGGTGACAGCTGACACTGCTCTGGCAGGTGACAGCTGACAGCGCCACCGAGCGGCAACGGACGGACGCCGGTCGGCGACAGGCGGCCTGCAGTGCGGTCGGCACGTCACCCTCTGCGAGCCAGAGTTTCCGCTCAGAGCCGAGGCTCTCCACCGCGGTGAAAAACTCAGTGTGTGAGCCGCACACTCAGCTGTGGCGAACTCAAACTGAGCACGGGACTCCGAGCCACCCGGTGGACTCGGTGAAACTGTGCGGTCCAAGGGACGCAAATTGTGGTGAGCGGCTGATCTGTCGTGATCACGGATCAGACTCAGTGAACACAGTGACTCAACGGACCAGACTCAGCGACCGCAGTGACTGTGGATAAGGACCCAGTGACCTCACTCGGTCCGCGAACAGTGAGCTGGGCCGGTGACGTCATGTCGAAACGGTCCTAAGGTCTCCCTACTCAAGAAACATGCGAGGATTTCTGCACGAGGCGGCGCGGATCCTGCGGAAGCCCTCCAAAAGGTGAGTCGCCTGTGGTCCGCGACCCCTGCGTCATAGGGTGATCTTATTATCGCGGGACCCAATTGACATACATAATATTCATTTTGATTGAGCAACGATGCCTAACTTATACATCAGTGTAGAGTTAGACTGTAGGTTTTGAGTGCACCTACAATTATAACGGTTGAGGATTACATCCTGTCACGCCCACATACAAAAGCCCGGCCACTCTGAAAATTGTGCGAGCGCGCGCTTCCTGTCATTGTTTGGAATTAGTCCTCACCACAAGGACACGGAGAGTCGCCGAAGGGTTCGGCGACTTCTGTAATAACCCGTTTTTATTTGGAGCTCATGGCTGCGGAGCAACTCAGACGGGCTTAATTACCTAGTTTATTCCTGACGTGATCCGAATCGCGTCAGTCATATGTCCTTCAGCTATTCTTAGTAGCGTACTTTTTATAAAACAGTTAACAGGGGAGTATAATTCATCATTCGTTCATGTAGCAATTTCGCCTATCTTTTATCACTATAACATAACCACATCAAGGCTGTCGCAGTAAAACCAAGCGTGAGTGCTTGCGTGGAATTTCGGTCGAACAATGCTGGCACTGAGCAACAAAACGTTATGACCTTGTCATCGTTAACTCGACAACATTTATGTAATGCCTGCCGGAGTCTTTTCGCTGTCCACTGCATATGTGAGCATCCACCCCGCGGCCGAACCGCCTTTGAAGTCGCGTGCTCGGCGCGGACCCCGTCCGTGGTGCCGGGCCCGCGCAGCCCTGCCTCGCTTCGACAGCGGGGACTCCCTGGCATGAGGTGGCGCTTTTTATCCGCTTCTTTCATGTTCATCGTTCACGCAGATGCTCTGCCCGATTCCTCAGTAATGGCCACAAATTCCAGAGCTCAACGCAGCCACTCTTAAACCATAGAAAAGAGTTCGACCACTGTTTTTCCTTTCTCCAGAAATGTTTGTTTGTCCTTGATGTAACCAAAACATTTTGTTGTAATGTGTCCGTGTACCACGAACGCGATTGCATTCAATGAACGTAGATCGATGCGACCGAATACGGGCCCGATGAGGATTTAGCCGTCTTCCATTCAGCATTAGCGTTTGGGCAGAAGCAGGTGTGGTGTCTGCGGTGGCGCCAGTCGCCTTCGGTTCCCCTTCCTGTGCACGGACCGCTCACAGAAATACGGAGACCCAGACCGGCTGAAGGGAGAGACGGCCGAGTGTCTCAGCGGGCAGCCGCGGAACTAGTTCATTCCCGCTGGGTGGGCGCGGGCGGCGGCCGGCCGGCGGCGCTCTCTGCCGGCCCGCGCGGCTGACCCCTGACCCCAGCGGGATCACCGTACGGTACCGGGGTGCTGCTCGGCGGCCGTCCACACCCCGGGCCGCCGGGCGCCGGACGCGGCCGGTCGCCACGGCACGCCGACTAAAAACCGGCCGCTAATGAATGGAGCGCCGCCGCCGATGGAGACGTCGGCCGTCTCCGGCCGTCTCTGGCCGTCTCTGGCCGTCTCTGGCTGTCTGTCTCTCTGTACCCGCCCGGTCCGCAGCGGCTCCATTTGTGCCCCGCGCCGCCTTCACACGCCGGGTCACGCCCACGTAACTCATGAGCAGCAAACAATGGCGGGGATGCCACGACCCGGCCGCCTAGCCACGACCGAGAAGGCCGCAACGTGCACGGCCTGGGAGCGGCGCGCCGGCGAATTTGCATTCTACTCCACTCGCAATGGGTATTTTCACCTGTATCATGCAGCTGATGGATTCAGGCATGCCACACCACGAGGATCACTCGCGTCGGTAATGGAAATTCCACGAGTACTCATCGCAATTGCTGTCTTTGGTTCGTTCCGAAATGGGCAGAAATACCGCTACTGATCCCTATACCCGCGCGGCGGGCGCTCTATTGTGCCCGATGCCATTGTTAACCGCCGACCGAATCTGGACGGGACGGCCGCGCGGACCAGGTCACGTGGCCCGGCCGACGGGAACGGCCCCGGGTCACGTGACCTGGCCGACGTGACCCGGCGTGGTGTCGGCGGATTGGGCTCTCGGAGACGGCGCGCCGCCGAGCGGGCCATAATTTAACGCTAACGACGCGCCGCCGGGATAGGCGATGATGTCACCGTATGGGGTTCGCCACGGCGCGCTGCCTGGTAGGACTGCCGGCGACTGAGTCTGCTCGCTCAGTCATCCCTGTGTCTGTGCGGCTCTAAAGGTGGACTGCACTTGCCCCCTCAGTCACCGATGTGTGCACTGCGCGCCACACTGGGCCGGGGGCCCGGAAAAGTGCTAGAAATTATTTGTGATTGAGTTGTTGATCTCAGCGACAAGCAAACATGCTAAAAACGAAGTGAGGCTGCTTAACCCTCACCGGACCTGTTGTCGGACCCCCCACCCCCTCGGCCGGCCGAGGGGGGAGGGTTGGTACGACCCCTTTTCGCCGTTTCGCCCCTAATGGAGCTAGAGCCTCGCGGAAAAAACAAGCGTGTGCGCCGTTTCAAGACGGAACGATTGATACCCGATTTTAAGGTCCCATGTCAACCGGTAACCTCTGAGGTGAGGTCAAAAAGCCCAAAGTAGGGTTTGGTTTTTGGTAAATAATTTCGCATAAAATGGTCGCAGAGCAGCGATTTTGGCACCATCGTGTTTGCCTGGCTCAGGCGCGTCGAATGGTATACTTTTTGTTCGGGTGAGGTCAACTTAAGGTGTTGACCTCAGGTCAAGGTCAGGTCAGCACCCCCAGGTCACGAAGTTGGTCGAAAGAGGTCATGTCGCATATCATTCGATTCGGGAGGTCTTCCCGAGTCCATTGGTGGCTTTCCCGAGTCGCTGGCTCAATTTGATCATGAGTTATTGACAAGAAACTCCTATAACCGTAGTGACGTCATAAATGACGTCAGGGAGGGTCAAAAATGCAAAAGTAAAGCATCGGATCTTGCAAGGAGTGCATGAAATCACGATTCCGTGTGCTTGAGATAGTTTGAGATCATTCCATGCGCAAAAACAACAGTTTCCTTATCTCCCCATTTACTTTTAATGGTGATGTCACGTGACCCCGAAGAGTAGCAGGCATTAGCAAAAATTGCGAGTAGGGCATGACAGAAAGATGATTAGTGGTTTGTATGGCACGGTCATTTTTAGCGGCTCGAAATAACATTTCTCAAAAAGTCTAACTTAAGAGCAAGTTGTTGTTGATTATCACTTACTTGTGTTTGGGGGTTAATAATGATTGAATTTTTTAGTTTGGCCCAAAAATTTTGACAGCATTGTGTGCGTTGATCAATTCTGAGCTCAGGGACATATATTTTATTCAGATTATAAGCCTTAGTTTTTCACAACTTCCAGCGCTATACATAAAGAGCGCCGGGCATTCAGTAGAGCGGCGAGGTGACAATTGCCCCTACATCATGTGGTTTACTGGCGCATATCTCGAAAAGTAGCAGGGAAAAGCAGCAAAGTACCTATATGGAACGAAAGATGAGTAATCAACGGCTAGTATAAGATGTTTATTTTTAGCCGCTCGAAATAACGTTTTTTTAAAAGTCTATTTAAAAATTTAGATATGATTTTTATTTAGGTCTTGCAGCTGCTTGCAAAAAGCTAGCTCATCTTGCAGAAAAGCGATGCAATATGTAAGAATGTTGTTGGTACAGTGAACAACAGTGCCCTGAACTAGTCTGACAGAAAATTGCGTTCAAAACGACAACTGGTCAACTAATAAATATCAACTAAAGATTAGCATTAAAATCGGCAAATGTGGTGGCCACTAGCGAGTCTAAATAGTCTTGTGTTTGGTGACAACTGACCACCTCAATTTCGACCTTAGGGCAAAAATGGCATCGGAATCGTATTCTTCGATCAATTTGGGATTAAATGATATCTATTTTGTTCATATTGCGGACAGTCAGTTTGGGGGAATTTCTAGCGCTTTTTCGGGCTGCCGGCCTACAGTGCGCGCTGCTGTGAGGTCTGGTGGTGCCCAAGCATGGCTTCCTCGCCAACCCTACATGTTTGTGGTGCCTCCGGTCACTGCAGTGACTTGCAGGCGAGATTCGGGTGGTTCCTGATCATGTCTCTAATGGCAGTGTGGGCTGGGTCTCTCACACCATGAAGTTTTTACACGAAATATTTCGGATGGCGCCGGGTCTTGTTATCACTGATTAGCGCATATTTGTCGGCAGGTATAAATTCCTCTTTCCCTCCAAACCAAAAGACTGGGACGTGATCTGACTCATTGGCCCAATCTTATAAACGCCGTGAAATGGATATGGCAGCACTCTAAGGCTGGATATATAGTACGCAATCTTATAAAGCTCTGTGAAATCGAAAACACGGCACGCTCTTTACGGTTTTGGTAACCGCCAGTTTTGGATGTGCCGTAGAATGATTTCAGCCGTGAGCAGCTGTGCACATCTCAAAACACAAACAATAATCAGCTGATTGCGGCATCGTCGGCACCTATTTCACGCCAGAATTTGTGGCGTACTTTGACGAGCTTCTCAGACAGTTTAATTCATTTAAGATAAATTCAATGTTTTTATGATATAAGTATACAATATTTTACGTTATGATATTTTTAAGATTAAAACATCCTCCACATATTAACTCAGGTTCATTATAATGATGCTTATTATACAGACAACGATCAATTTCAAAATACGTATTTTCAGGAACTAAATGCACACTAAAACACATAAAAACGAGTGTTCATCGTTATATGGATTTATTTTTCAAATTAAAAGGGGATTTTTAAGAGGATTTTAGCACCAGTAACCATCATAGATTTTCGGCAGCCACTGCATTATAGAATCGGTATGGGTCTTTAGCCTATTTTCACGTCTCACGTATGACACAAATAAACGGGCACTTCATGGCTTCTGATTAGATATTTAAATTAATGATGATATACCTTAGTTTGTCAAAAAATTGTTAATTCCTATCCTACTCACTATTCGTATCTCCTCACTTTCTGTCTGGCACAGTTACAGATCAATGTGTTGTTTCTCTTCCTGCATCTCGATCTGACTTCTGAGCCGAGTATTTTTCTTGATATGCTTTGATATGTAGACTGGGTTCTTCAATCTTTTGAGGAATTGCTTTTAGCTTTAGGTTAGGTAACAGGTAGGTACCTATGCTTGAATAAGAAGGAAAATAAGCTGTAACTTGACCTAATTCAGTTCATGTACGTAGTCTTCGAATTTTAGTAGTTTATCTTCAAGAAGGAAAATGTCAAGACTGCTTATGACAAGAAGGAAAATAAGCTATATCTTGAATTGATCCAGTTAATGTACGTATCCTGATGCTCAAATTGTAGGAGCTTCATTGTCAACGGCATTACTTAAATTACTGAAACAGTAGCCGAGCTATAATTAAATGACTATTTAAATAATTCTTTAACAAATTTATTGCAATGCCTTAACAGCAAATAAATGCAAATGATAAGTAGAAGAAACACTTTATTCACTCGAATTTCTGAGCGCGAGAATGTCCTCGCTGAAATTTATTTGGCCGGCAATCCACTTTTCAGGAGAATTCTTCAAGCATGTTTGTGTTTTCCATAGTTTGCTATTACGTTTTCCATAAATAACTTATTCATTACACATATGTGTGTCTCTAAAAGAAATAAATGCCCCATAAAAATTAAAACACATAACTTTTGCTGTTCGCAAACAGTACGCATAATTTCCAATAGCGACGGCGACAAGACATTGACCAATCACGTTGCGTGTTTCCTGCTGGCGTTGATTTGTACTGTGGGCAAAATGGCGTGAATAGAAATACCATACTATTCTCTTTATAAGATTGCGTGAATAGGGTGCCGTAAATAGAGTGGGGTGGAATGATAGTACGCCATTTGGTAGCACAACCTTTATAAGATTGGGCCATTAAGTGGCTACTAGCTGCGGAGACTCATAGCATGCAAGGTTGCCTGTCAATTTCTCAGCGATATGAGTGAAACAGAAAATAAATTAATCCTACTTTGGGTTATGTGCATCAGTTATCGGTTGCATGTATCATGCTTTGAACTGTTCTTTAATTATATGTTTTGAATGGCTCAAGTATTACGTATAAAAGTTGTGCAGTGCTGCAACAATGGACATTCATATATAAACCACAAAGATGACGATAATATCCGTGAAAGTATCCCAAAGAAGCATGAAACTGGCCGCATTAGACTGGATCGTGATTCACAGAGGCTTCAAAAACTGGAAACTGAAGGATCGCCCCTGCTTCCCAACCAACACAAAAAATGTTGACATTTGAAAAGCTCTAGCCACAGTGACTCACCTTCCTTCGGGCCCTATTCAGGAAAGTTTGCGATAGTGGCTATTTTTATCCTACTGACCACTTTCCCTCATTCTTACTTATCTAGATGCAGATAGCGCGAGGTACGGCCTTGTGTCATCTCCCCCATATCGTTATCTTTCGGCCGCGGTGGTTTAATTCTGTGTACAGAGACCCTCTGGCCGTCTGTGGCCGGTCAGATACGGTCTGTGGCCGGTCAGATACTGGCCGTCTGTGGCTGGTCAGATACTGGCCGAGCGGTCGGCAGGGTCCGGCCCGATAACCGGGCCACCTCACACCTCAGCCGGCCGGCGCGTAAACAGATCCCTTATCCGTGCGCGCGCGGCACTGCTCGGCGCGCCGCGCTGACCCCATTCGGCGGCGTCGATGAATGATGCGTGCGCCCGGCACCGTCGCTCGTGACCCGCTGCCGCCGCGCGCAGAGGAGCGGCCCACGGACGACACTGCGCGCGACGGTAAAACGACGGCACGACGGGGCCATGACGACCGCGCCAGGCGGACACGACTTTCCCCGCCCCACAGCCAGCGAGCTACAACTTCCGCTAGACGCCGGGTCGGCGGACTGTGTTTGTGATGGAGGTGATGTATGTGGGGTGCCAGTGGTGAGCTGATGTCTGGGGCATTGAATGAGGGCAACACAATGCATCGGTATGTAAGTCAATCATGAACCCCTCGTGAGCCCCTCGTATCTCGCCCGTATAGTGTGGCTTATAAGTACTATACCTACCTAATCAATTGCAAGTCAAACTCGCCAATTAATGGTCAATATCATATGCGAGTAATAAAGCAAACGGCAAAGGGACATTATTATTAGAATTCATATTTCAGCTGACTGTAGACTGATAGAACCAGTAGGCGGGCATGTAGACTGATACAATCAGTCTATACCTACATGCCCGCCGAACGGAAGAGCATCTTGCCGTTTCTGTTCCATGTGATCCGATGACGGCCGGCACTAGTTAGTGTGCTGCTCTTCAATGCAGTCTCCGAGAAGCCGGCATTTAGCTTACAGCGGATACCTTCTTGTTGCTACGATGCAGTCTCTGAGATATCTTGTGTGCGTTGAAGTCTCCCCTGTTTCAGCCTCACCCTTGGTTAGCTTCTTGTTCATTTAATGCAGTTCTCAAGATGCTTCACACTACATACCTATGCTTTGCTTTGCGTTACCCGTTGATACATTTTTCCCGACTCCGGCCTCCAAAAATTAGCTTCGACTCCGACCCCGAGCCCGCCCAGCACCGCCGACTCCGCGACCGACTCCGATTCCAACTCCGCAACCCTGGCAGTTCCGTGCAGTCGATGAAGTTTGGTGATTCCGATTCCAACTCCGACTCCGGATTCCAAAATTGACTCTGACTCTGATTTCGACTCCGGTCAGAGCTGTCGACTCCGACTCCAAGTTTCGGCCAGTTTCCGATGGCGGCTTGTTTATATCCTCTCAATTTTTTTTTTTTCGCCGGATGACTGACGCCCGGTCTCATTCCTACATCATTGCCCGAACCAGCATTTCTGTAGGTTCACGGCACCCTGCGGCACCGGCCGCGGCTCGTCTCCCCGATCGGCTCCTCTCTGTCCCCGCCGGTCCCGATGTAGGTTTATCCGCGCCGCTCTCACGCACTCTGCGCCATAATAGCCTCGTTAGGGAGACGACCACCTCTCGAAACCGACCGCCGACATACGATTTGGTGTTTTACGGCGTCGTCCGATGCCGGGGTTTATTTCCATCGCTATCGGTAATGACAGCGGCGGAGCGCCGGTCGCCAGCCTCGTCTTCCGCCTCCCGTGCGCCGCGGTCGTCAAAGAATCCGGCCAAAGCGAGCGCGGCGTTTATAGGGCCGACCCGCCGCCCTGTGTGCCGACTCAATGGCGGCCTCTGAGCGCCTCGTGAGCGCTGCTCGGTCCCCAGCGACCCGCCGAGCTCACGGGTCGTCGGCCGAGAGAGACGCGGCAGCGCGGTCAGCCCAGAGCCTAATCCGCCATCGACCGCAATGGCATGAGGTGTTTGAGGCCGGCCGGCTCGGACTGGAGCCGGGGACCGCCACTGGTCAGTTCGTGGACACCACACGCCGGTGCTGTATACCGGCTGGAGACAGTGGCCAGTGGATGACGCTCTCGAGTTGTGACGATGATTCATTGGAGATTACGGATCAGCATGCATGTTCAGCCTGCGACTGAGTTTTTAGCTGAACTCGAACACAGAAACTATACTGAAGCAGGCTCACACGATCAGGCACAAATGTGGTTCGCCGTTGTTTGGTGCTGTGTCTTCCTGCGCCTCTTGTCTTCGCTGTGCTCTCGTCGCTCCCACGACCCACCGGGTGGCAGGTCCGTCAGCCCGCCTGACCTGTCCCATCCTCCCCCTGCTTCCATCCCCCCTCCTCCTCTCCCGCCCTGTTTACTCACGGCGCCGAAACTCGGGTCGAGCGGCGCCGCCCGGCCACAATGCGGCGAGCGTGGTGTGCTAGTAAAAACACGCCGACGATTCAGCCGCCGCCGCCGCCTTGCCGCGGGCGCCGCCGGCGGCGGCCGCTGAGAGCGCGGGGTAACGGTCGGCCGGCACGGAGGGACGCCGCGCCCGTACACAGGTGTCGGCCGCGTGTTTTCCACTGAGAGGTGCCCGCACTTCATTCCGCAGGCATTCTTTCCTCGCCGCCTTCGCGGAAGATCAACTGCTAATCACCGTTCTTTCTTCTGCCTGTCATAGACGGGTGGACATCATCAATCTTCTGATTAGCCTATTATGCTGGTAGTTTTTCACATTTTAGACACATGTTCACGTTCATCCTCGTTTCAGTTTCAAGGGAATCAAGGAAGAGGTAGATAGGTTGCCTGGATCGGATTTGAGGAATCGACCCCGGTCCATCTATGCGCCGGTCGGTCAGCTGCGCTGCTCTCCCGCTAACGTATCCTCATTCGTCACAGATCGATCTGATGATGACGCACCTTATCGTCAACAATCACCCTCTTCCGCCCCCCAGGACGGGGGGGGGGCACGTGACCTGACCAGTCTGCCGCATACAAGGCCCGTCAGACCGGTCCGTGCAGGTATTGCTTCACTTTTGCGGTGAGATAATGCTTTATTTGAGATCTTCGAACGATAGGGCTTCAGGGCACTTCCTTGAACTTGAAAGTCGTGCATTTGGGAGTCCGGTTTTCTCTTGTGGTGCTGTGCTATAGGCACTTTTGATAAGTTTGTGTCTCGCATGATTCATACACTACTTGCCTCTTTGTTGGATTGAGACGTTGAGCGCGAGGCTATCATGATCAAGCTAGCCATATTTTTGTTGGATTAACTTTCCCTGAGTGTGCGTCATGCTTACGCTCGCTGTTGCGTGGTAACATGAACTATGAACGAAAGAGAGTTGCCCAGCCGAGCCAGTAATCCATGCTATTTGAAAGTTTTAATTGTAACCTATATGTAAAGATGTGCAAAATGTTTTCATTGATAGCGAATTGTCCGCATGAGCGGTGTGTTTTTATTATTTTGATAGCGCTCGCTCTGCAACAGTGCGTCACGAATGTTCTAAAACCAATTTGGCCTGCCGTGGAGTTTTTAGTGTCGGGTCACCGACCACATAGCTCTAATTCATTGATGCGTTATTCAGATCGCAAGGGCAGATAATCGTTTCATACAGCATTCACTGCACCTTCGTTAAAATGGCCAGCGCAGTTAGCCATGAACTTGCTGTGTTTACGACCCCTGGCGGTGGACCTGTATCACCCACTGTAGCGTGCACGGCTGCTGAGCAGAGCCAGCGCGGCGCACCCCTCCTCTCAGCCGAGCACAAACAGCGACCCATCTCAGCTTATACCACACAATCACAGTTTATGTCCACTTATGTTTGCATAACGTAGTGTCCTAAAGCCACTGAGTACGCAGGCGAGCCAGTGGAGTGGTCGCGAAAATAAGACGCCGCCAATCGTGCGCTGGGCGCTGGGCAGCCGCCTGCCAAGAACTCTGAACCTCCGGGCGCTGCTGGCAAGGCTGCCGCTCCCAGGCGCCAGCCTTGTGCACCGCGACAACGTCCACCAGTGTTTTATGTTGCCAAATGTCGGCAAATGTTTTCCAAAATACCTCGACACGTCGTTCGAGCATGTATATGAGGCTCATGCTGTTTGAAGCATTTCCCAAAGCCGGTGCAGCCGGTGCTCCGGGGTCATGGTCTCGGTGCACAATGCCGGCGCAGCTGATCGTAAGGGTCCGCGGCCCGTGTTGTTGGGGAGGAGCGCGCTCGGCGCATGTCGGTGTCGGCGGCCGGCGCAGTCCAGCCGGCGCGCGGCCGCCACTGCCGGCGTTTTTGCACGCGGCTCCTCCCGCGGCAGTGACACAACAGAGGCGGTTTTTGTGGGGTCATGTCGACCGCCGACGACCAGGTGTGACATGGCCGGCCGCGATAGCACGTTTCTCACCCGACTCAGAGGACACGTGGCGAAACGGTGAGTGGCCGTGCGCGCCCGCGCCGCCTCTTTATCTATGTTTACGGCTCTGTAACTCTGTTCACAGGGCCTGTTAAAAGCCTCTTAAATCTGACGTTAGCTGCTACATTCAGTGCCATTTAGCTTGTTGAAACGGCTGAACGTTTTGGCAGGTGTTCGTCTGTGTGTTTGTCTATTCTGTGGGTGGTCTAGAGCACCGTATTGCGATGCGCTTAATGGCTGTGATTTAGGATCGCACGGTTTTTGAAATGCGCTTATCAGCGACTAAACTTCAATTTACCGCTTTTCAAAATATTTCTTCCTGTTTAAAAGATAAGAAATTATGTTCAAATTGCTGATCAATATCCTACAAATATAAGCAGCGAGATTGAAATCGACCTTATGCTCCTAGCATAAGATCAATTTAAATCTTACTGTTTACTTCTTGCTCGTGTATACAACTTATTCCATCGGTCGTCATTTATCGAAGCAAACGCTCCAATCAGCTTCCAGCTCTGCTCTGCTATCCGGGCGGTCGCTAGAGACCCCAAACACCCTCTTGTAATTCTGTCCGTCCGCGCTGTGTCTCGCTGTTCTGCTGCACCACTTTGTTGGCGTTTCGCCGCGCCGCTCGCCCGCCTGTCGCCACAACAGCGCATATGCGACAGTTGCGCAACGCGCCCGCGCAGCCGGTGGCCTGTTTGTTTCGACATCGGCCCTGTTAACACCGAGAACTGCTTAATTAAAGGCGATGACTTTGGATGGAGACAGCGCATAAATCACAGGACGCTGTGCGCGGCTCACTATCCGGAAACCGGCCGGTCGGTCGGGGTGGTGGTAGGTCGTCGTCCTTACGAAACAACTCCCCAATCGGCAACAGCTCATTAGCTTCCGTAGTAATGTTTCTCGGCCGATTGATAGCTTGCATTCAGAGTACTGCCACCCACTCGTTTTCAGGCCGCGATACTGCGGCTCTGTTGTGTCCTGTTCAGCTCGCGGCGGCGGTCGATCGTTGACCACTGATCAGCCAATCAGCGTTCTCGGTTCGGACGATCCATCTACCTCTCCGTGTGTGCGCGACTCGGTGGGAGTTGCGAAACGGCCGTGCGTCGCTGTGAGGTCCGATAGATACCGATCACCGGTAGACGGTCGGTCGGTCCCGCCGGGCGGTCACAGCAGGACCGGCCGGTCGGAGCAGTGTGTCCGGCGTCTCCCTGCCGTCCTCCCGACAGTCCCCTCCCGTGACTCAGGGCTGAGACAGGGACCGGCCGCAGCCAAGGCAGTCCGGTGGCCGCGCGGCACGTCCGCCCTCCGTCTCCCTCCCAGCGTCCGTCTCGTCTCCCAGAGACGGCGCCGTCCGTCCGTCCGAGCCGTAATGCGTCATCGTCACCGTCTCGACGGGCGGCTGACCTTGGGCCGCTCGCTGGGTCAACGGTCACGACTGACTGAGCGAGACATTCCTCTCCGGTGTCGGCCGTTCCGCCCCGACTGACACCGGGCGGCGGCGGCGCTGACACTGACACAGCGGACAGCGACGGCGCTGACACTGACACTGCGGCGGCGGCGACACCCGCCGGGATAAGTGCCGCATCCACCGCACATTGTCCGGGCGACCTCCTCGGCGACCGGTGTGTGGAGAGGCCCTCAGGAGCCGGCGGAGGAGCGGGGGCGGTGTTCTGACCTCCGCTCGAGCGCCGGCCGCGCTGCAGAGGCCGTGTGCCCCCGGGCACGGCCACTCCGGCCAGGGCGAGACTGCCGCGCTGCACCAACCGGTTCCATTCCGCCAGTTCCGGCTCGGACTGAGATAACCGAGCCCCGTCCGTCCGTCTGTCTGCCTGTTCGTCCGCCCGTCCGTCCGTCCGTCTATCCGTCCGTCCGTCCGTCCGTCCGTCCGTCTGTCTGTACCTGCCGACTGCCGTCCGTCCGTCCGTCCATCCGTCTTTCCGTCCATCCATCCGTCCATCCGTCCGTCCGTCTGTCCGTCTGTCCGTCTGTCCGTCCGTCCGTCTGTCCGTCTGTCCGTCTGTCCGTCTTTCCGTCTGTCCGTCTGTCCGTCTGTCCGTCCGTCCGTCTGCCTTCTATCCGTCCGTCCGTCCGCCTTTCCGTCCGTTCGCGTCTGTTCGTCTATCCGTCCGCGTCCTTCCGTCCTACCGTCCGTCCGTCCATCCGTCTGTCCGTCTGTTCCCGTCTTTCCGTCGGTCCGTCCGTCCATCCGTCATTCCGTCCGTCCGTCCGTCCACCCTCATCCATCCATCCACCTGTTCACCCGCTCACCCGTCCTTCCGTTCGCTTATTCGTCCGAAATAATGCATGGGCATCTGATGTATGTGGGTTTTATCCCAATTCAGGTGCAGCGCCTTGGGATAAAACCCATCACCTAATTGTTACACGGAAAGTGTTACACTAAGTACAGTACACTGAATGTATCTCAGCAATGGGGAAGAGTATGCTGCGGCCACCAGTCTTCTTGCTAATTAACAGTTTCCCTACAATTTTCCTCCTCTATGACCCAGAATACGGCAGCATGTGACAAACAGCATAAATGGGTCCACGTCCCACGCTACAAGAGATCATAACATAGTGATAACATACACACGTTCCACATTTTTTATTTAGCCCTCTGCTTATGCTAGTTCGGATGCTAAAACACTTAACATGGACATTTTTTTTTTTTAGATGAATTCAGCGCACAAATCGGGTGGATTCTACGTGCGACCCTCCAAATCGTCCCCACCACGCTCGGGAGACTCTCCGGGCTCACGGCTGACATTGGCATTAACCAAACGGATTAGAGTTTCAACAGTAATTAGTGGAACGAGAGACTGGGTGGAGAGCCAGTGTCCTAAAAATATCCAGCCATCTCTAGGCTCATAGAAATTACGTGAATGTTTGTTTCTCTGCAAAAGCCCGGTAGTCCATGCTGGCGCCGTGAGCCGGGAACCCACTAGCGGGTGAACTTCAATGAATCCAAACACAAACCAATAAAAATGCGAGGGACTGTTCGAAGGCAGTAAAACCCCCTTTCCTGTGTTCGATGCAGGCTTGAATGCACTTCACATGTTTCATGGTTGGCTGCAGTTCCGCCTCATGCGGATGCCATGTAAATGTATCGACGCGGCAGCGGTTAGAGCTCGCCAGTCATTTTTGGTGTGCCTGTATATCTAACCACGCTATCACGATTAGTTGCTTTTGTGACGTTGTTTTTATTATTGCGGAGTGATAGGTAGTTATTATTTCCTGAATGGTGAAACCCTCTTGCGGTAGTTAAGGTTTGACGCATATAGACAATCGGTTTAAAATCTATTCATTCACACAAACAGCAACAAGCTTAGCTTTTCTATAGGTACTCAGTTTTATTGGGAGAAAGTTTAAAGCTGTTGTTTAGGTTAGGTACGGTTGTGGAGTGCGGTACCCAGGGTTGTCTATCCCCGATGTATGCAGGCGATACAAACGAATCCTGCGCGCCCAGACGTGTGATACACGTGATACACCGGCGGGCGTGTGATACATGTTCCGCGGACCACTTATGCATGTCCCCAATGTCACTGAACACGCCGATAGCCATCTATTCAATTATTCATGCAAGTAGTCTTTGTCATGAGACCGAGCAGCGCCGGGAGGTTTGGTGACGCCGAGGTGTCTAAAGTCGATAACAATGCAATGTTTGTTACCCCTGAATCATCTTCGTGTCTGTACAACTGGCGCAGAGTAGTGACATTTTCGTTTTTAATGATGTACAGGGGAATTATGAACAAAGTCCTCTTTCTTGATTTTGGGAAACAAGATATTCTTGAAGTATTTGCAATGCATTGTAGGTAAACTTATGAGGCTGATGTCTATTGCCATGCCATACACCAATCCCACAATAGTTTTTGTTGCTTAGCGGCTGTTCTTGCATGTATCTCTTTGCAATACATTAAATATATCACGCTAAGTCCGCATGACTTATCCTCATGGATAACGAAGAGATGTTCTTTACGAAATGTATGTGAAGGCCAACAGTCCATTTTTGCGCTGCGCTATGTGGAAACAAGACAACAGAACTCCTTCTCACACGGTATCGAGCTATTTCTCAACATAACAACACTGTAGCAGGGCTGGCTAAAAACGCCCGAAATCCTGCCGCTCCTGTTCCCCGCTATCTGGGACCGGTCGCCACTCGCCGGCTGGGGTGGCGTGGGAGTCCGTTCGATCGTCAAACGGAGACCGGCGTACCGTGCCTGCCGCCCGTGTAAACCTCACTGTCCGTGCGCCAACGGGAGCCACTCGGAGCGGCGCCGGCGGCGTCTCCCCCCCCCCCCCGCGAGCCGGCGGCCGATGCGGCGTAGACACGGTTGCAGCTCCCGAGACGAACCCCTACCCACCCCCCAACCCCACCCCCACCCGCAGCGCCGCAGAAGCCAGGTGCGCCGCCCAGCAGAAACAATCGACGATAGATAGCCCGTCGGACCGAACTTGGGCATTTTTGCAGGCGTAGTAGAAACAACAACATATCGTTGGCGTATATTTGCTTATCATTGCTTCTTAAGCCCTGGCAATCCGCCGAAGGTTTCGATATCCAAATGCGCCCAAAGCTGCTGATTTTCTTGGCACGAATGCTGACTTTCCGCGCTCGTGTGGCAAGTTCGAATCATTTTTATCGATGCTGCGGCGCCCGGTTGGCGCCCACCCAGCAGTATTTAGGGTGACCTTCGAGTATAGGATGACCTTGGGACCGTGTTGGGATGACCACCCACGATCGGTCGGCGCGGCGGCCCGGTCTGGTCCGGCGGTGGTCCGGTGGTGGTCCTGTGGTGGTCTCGAGCCGCGGGCGCTTTTTACGAGGTCCGGCGCCCGGCAGACGCCCGCGGCCGCCGCTGTGGTTCAGCCGCCCTATCCTGTCAGGACGGCGCCGGATAATCAGCGAGTCATTAGCGGCCGTCACTGGTCCGGCTGTCTGCTCGGTGTTCACCGTCTGCTCAACAGTACACCACTGGCATTTCAGCTCCGCCTCGCACCCTCAGCCGAGCGCACTGTCTTATCCTCCGCTCCTCCCGGTTCCAGCCGAACCCTTCCGGTTCTCTTACACCGTGGCCGGCGGCGTTTTCAGATTAGACGGGCGAGGCGTCGGGCACGGTATGAAAGAACTCCGGAGCTCGAGAAGGGCTGGAGGCGTTATCGAAATCGCAAGAATAGTTTAATATCAAAGCATCACGGATTCGCCAGACCGTGCGGAATAAAGACATTTATGGGGGATTTGGGTGTCTGAGGAATACGAAGGACACTGTTTGAAGAAAAGGATCAGGCCAGGAAATGTAATACGACGAAGGATGAAGGCACAAACAGCAGGTGATCAAATCCAGCCGTTTCTCGGAAGGGCGGCTATGGGGGGATTTAGACTGTTATCGGGGCTTTCAGTATTCATTGGCCGGTGCCGGTATATTGTGTGCAGTGCCGATAGCCGGCTGATAAGGAACACGTGTCGGCCGCGAGCCGATCGGCGGCGGCGTTCGTGCACATGCCGGGCGCGTTCGGCATCTGCCGGTGCATCGGCCCCTCAGTATGCAGGGCTGGCCGTGACCGCCGGCCGCCGCTCGGTACCTATACCGGGGGCGCCGACTGGGGCGGCCCGAGGAGCAGTGGTGCAGTCTCCACCCCTGTCGCCTCCTCTATCCGGGCTGACATCTCCCCGACTCTCCCTCCCACTCACCCGTGTGTGCCTCTGCCGGCGGCCGAGCGGCGCTGCCGACGGGTCACCGTGCTCTCTCTCTCTCTCTCTCTCCCTCTCTCTCTCTCTCTCTCTCTCTCTCTCTCTCTCTCTCCTCTCCTCTCCTCTCTCTCTCTCTCGGAGCAGCTCCGGTGGTCAGCCGGCCGGCCAGGACGACTGGCAAGGTCACGGCAATGACTGGCCGGCCGGGGGCGCCGCTCCGAATTACACCGGCGGCCATTGGCCACGCCGCGGCCACCACTGAAGACGCCGCCGGGCGGAAGCAAGACAGCGGCGGCCCGGCGCGTCATCCAGCCCTGCCGAGTTGTTATGTGATCTCCCCGGCGCCGCCTGGACGGCGCGGGAGGCTGCGCCAGGTGCCCCGACTGCACGGGAAGAAACAATTACCTGCCAGATGCATGGCCTGCTTAGCTGAAACAATTATCCTGCTATAAATCTCTGTAAGTGCCGAGCAATTTAAAATCCGCGAATGCAAATGCGTGTGCATGATATTACACTTCCTTGATCATGCATCATAGCTGGAACTGGTACATTTCGACGAGATAGCGGACCCTATCAAGGAGGAAATTGAACATTGACAAACGGCCACGACGACCGTCTCGATCCTTTGTCGGGGAGGGAAATGCCTACCCCGTCTCAGAACGACGAACGGAAGCCATTTCTCTTCTCCCATTACCGCGTCTATGGATAATTTGGAGGGCACGTTTTTCCAATCAGCACACCTAGCGTCGCTCCTGTGGCACGGCAGTCACGAGGTCCATTTGTGGTTCGCGGCGCGAGGGTCGCCGGTGCCGAGGTCCGCTGGCCGGCTGTCGCCAGTCCGTGCCGTCCCACCCTCGGTTCCCTGTCCCCGGCCCACATCCCCGAGTCACATAAAGTGTGCTCGGCTTTAGTGCTGGTGTCCGGGCGCTGTCGGGGGTCGGTCCGAACGTGCCCCCGAACAGAAGTCCGCGAGCGGGCGGCCCGGGAGGCGGCCCGGCGCCGAATTTACGGCAGGGAGGCCCGCCCGTCGCCGGGCCGGGCGCAACCCTTCCCCAGCGCCGACGCCTCCCTGAATCGGACAGAAAGCTGAGGTGCTGAGCCGCTCCAGATTACGGCCATAAACGACTGTAATGCTGCGCGATGTGCGCCCTCCGCAGGCCGAGGGACGGCCAGTCCGACTGTTTGACATCTATAGTGTCACCGTGTCGGTCAATGGAATAAAGGAATTCCTCGGAGGGAGCCAGCGGAACGGGACACCGGGAGGGCCGCCTGCTCATGGTCCTGGTGGCGTGGACTGGTTGCCAGGTAGAGGTGTTTTTACTGCGGCCCGCTGGGTAGGGCTGAATGGCTCTCAGTGGAGGATGGCGGGCCCGGTCCATCCGGCTTTGGTATACAGACATTGCATGTGAACTAGAAACCATGTCGAGGTCACTCATGGACGCCGAATAGGTAAGCTGGAGGATTTATTCGAGCTTAGGTTTGGACGTGATTGACGTAGGAACTTCGAACTTTGGCCAAAACTGCATGGGATGCATTAAACGATATGTTATTATGAGAAGCATCCGAGCACCGGAATGTGGAAACATCGAATTATTAATTCTTGCTATGCTAAAGCATCGTGTTGGGACAGTTTTATGGCTGTATGGAACAATACGCCCGTCCCAAGACTCTAAGCTCTCCAGAGGACTGGCCGTCGAGGGACGGGGAGGTCAAACAAGACCTCTGTGTCGCCAGCACCGGCCGCTAGAACCGGCCGGCGCGCCGTCTGCAGGACAGGTGTTGGCGCAGCGCGCTGGTCGACGGCGCCTGTCGGCCGCTATCCGCCGCAATCTACACCCAGGAGTTTGCATGCAGCCGGCTCTGTACGCTATGGCGTTATGACAGGCCTCGTGTTTTCCACTAAGCCCAGTTGTTAAGCATTGCATTCTGTCAGTGAGTTCTTATCACGAATGCTTTCGTCCATAATTCACTCATTGTTGGTTTAACGACTCACTGGCGACCGCATATCTTCTCATAGTCATTGTATGATGCCACGCCAACCTCACCGGTTGTTAAGACGTCTTTTCTCGCTGACATTTTTCAGCACTAAAATCCTGAATTGGTCAAATGCATGACTACCGTTTGAACCGTTAGCGAATATTTCAGTTTCGGAAGTTCCATAAACATGAAAGTACCTACACGAATCACGCTAGATTGCCGTCTGTAAAACACGGCGGTCAGCGGCGCGCCGCGGAAGTCAAGGTTATCTGATAATTTGTCACTCTGACCGCGCTACTCGGCGCCAGTGATGTATTTGTTGCTCTATTCGCGCACCGGTAACCGCATGCTAATTCATTCATCATCACCGTGCTGCATAGATGTCGGGATGTACATATAGCGCCGCTGTGGTGCTTCGCATCACGCTACGGTCATTTTTCTTGTGTCCAGAGCTGTCATATTTTCCTTACGGACGAAATATTTGCTCTATCTATCCCGGTGTTGACATTGGTAAATGATGACGCGGGAAAAGAACGGTACACGTTGGTCGTCGTTACTGATGATGTTTCAATAACACGTGATCCCACGCTGTAATGGCTTCCATGAAAGGTTCGATCTGTTCCGGAAGGTGGATGTCACGCGGGCTGGTTTGCTACACCAACGTAGTACCTACACGACAGCTCACAGCCTCGCTATGACCGTCCATCTTCCCAGTAAATAAACGACAGTTTGATGCTGCTCCAAGCGACTGTTCCACCACTGCTGATCTCCGCCAGACGTCGTTCCTAAAACACTTCCTCGTGCCGTGGGGCTGCGTCCGCACTCATACCTCCCCTCTCCTGCACGGCGTCTTGCACGGAGTACTGTCCGCCGCCGCCGCCCCTGCTGACCTCTGCTGACCCCTATTGACCCAACTGACCTCCGGTGGCCGGCGATCGGAGATAAATCGGACGCCAGCCGGCCGCCTAATCCCACAGCTCCGCCACAATTAGTCCGCCGAGCGGCCGGCGACGGCCATTTGAATAATATCGGCCGACAGCGCGCGGCTGCGGCGGCGTGACCCATCGCTTATCGAGCTGCCTGGGACCGCCGGTGGCCGGCCCAGTGTGCAACTGACCGGCAGACGTTGATTGGAGAGCCTTTCGTTTCTCCGATTAGTCCGATGATGATCCTGAGAGTTTCTCCGATGGCTGGGACGGTCGCCGGGCCCGGCCGCGCATCTGTTCCTGTCAATGCGAGACGCCGACGGTTTGAGGATGCCTGTCGGCTCGCCTCGATAGAGACGCTGGCGAAGTCGAGGGCGGAATGTCTACCGTCGCTGACTGAGGAAGTTGTAGAGGTCTTTAGCCGACAGGTCCGCTCAAAATATCTGCTCACAAGCCGGCCGGCCTGTCCGTCGGCTTGGCTTGGCCCCGGGACCTTGGGATGACCTCATCGGATTATATTCAGACAGTGGAATGTCTGGTTCGGGCGGCTCAGTACATTTATCCCTCGGTATTTTTGCAGTACTTGACAGTAAATAATCAACACGTGATTATCGTGTATAATGTCTCTCATCACATTTCTTATATACTCTGGAGGAAGCGCTTCTTAATAAAGTCAATAGTGTGGCGCTAGGCGCCCAAAGACTCGGTTCATGTAGACGTAGATGCACGTAGTTCGTCATGTTTTATTTATGCATGACGGTCTACGTTTAGCCATGTCTTCCAGCGTCCACCCGCTTCATCCGCCTATTTCGTCCACTTCCCCATCTGTCTCATCCACCTCCCACCCACCTCCCGTCCACCTTCCACCCACCTCACGTCCACCACTTAGGGCTCTCCCGTCCACCTCTCCAGCCTCTCCCGTCCAGCTCTCCCGCCTCTACCGTCCAGCTCTCCCGCCTCTCCCGTCCACCACTCTGGCCTCTCCCGTCCACCTCTCCCGCATCTACCGTCTCGGCCGCGGTGTGACAGGGAGAGTGATGGCGCGGCCGGCGGCACAGCGTCCACCCCATGGCCGGCAGATTGCATCGGCCCGTGAGAAGGACGGCGGCCGTTGACCCACCCCTCCTCCCTCGCCACCGAGCAGAGCCCAACGCCTACCAGCGACCGTCGCAAATGGTGCATGGCGAATCAGGCGGCGCGCCGGGCCGACCGTGTGGCGCGTTTGGGAGGGCGGGATCAGCCTAATGTCCCGTCGGGATATGGGAGGAGGGGGCAGCGAAAATACGATCGTTTCACTCACAATGGTGGAGTGTAGGGTGCGGAGTAACGTCATCTTTGAGGGTTTTCCGCGGGACTGTCCGTGATTAGCGCCTGGATTGATTCACAGCGGTCGTTTAGGAAAAGTTGTCCTTTTAAATGTCCTCAGTCGACCGGATGTTGGGGCTGACCGCGAAAAATCCTGTCGTCGCCACTGGGTGTGCCTCCGCCTGGATGGCGCGTGATGCAAGGCTGAAATATCGGCCGGCGTGGAATGTTTCCTCTGTTCAAGGTTAGATACGCTGGCTGACATGACGATTGAACAGCTATGATATGTAATTCTTTGTAGTCCATGTTGCATGTCGATGTTCGTTTTTATTGGTGCGCCGGACAGGGGCGCTTCGAGACCGAAAACTGAGAACGCCTGTAACACGGTGGATATCCGTGTTTTTAATCATACGGCTGGCTGCCCCAACGGGTATTTACGGACATTCTTCGGACCATATAGGACGGCCGCTTGGCTCGAAGGCTCGCCAGAGCTTAGCGCCGCGGCACGGCGACAAGGCATGGCTGTTATCCAGGCGTCACATTCCGGTACGGCTCTGGCGTCACTAGCACGCCCGTCACAGAGCTGACAGGTCCGTCAACGGGGTGACACGTCCGTCCGTATACCGTCAGGTCACGTTCGACCCTCCGGGTCCCGCCAGTGCCGCCAGGCCACTCTGCATCCCGGTGTGTTACAAAAGTTCACGGTGCCCGAATCTCAGGAACTCCGCCGCAGAGTTTCGACCGGCCCGTTGTTCCTGGCCAACTTTCATCGAGTCCCACGCGAACGTGCGTGAACAGTCTGGGCCTGATGCAGGTCACCGCGCGCCAAACGGCTGCCAGACAGCTGTGTGACGGGAAAAAGGCGGAAATCGGCCACTGGAGATCGGCACTGAGCGCACGCGGCCCGTGCCGCCGCGCTCTGCGCTGCACGCGAAACGCCGCGTTCGGGTCTACTGGGTGCAGCGACCTGACCATGTCACCGCGCCGAGTAGAGCCTCTCGGGGGCTCGTATCTCCGAATCTCCACCTGAGCGGTCCGTGACCTGCCGGGAGGGAGACTCTGCCCAGCCGGCGCTAATTAAACCGAGCCGCGTCGTGACGCGCTCCTCTGCAGGACCGCGGGTAAAAACAGCACGGAGCGGCCGGCAGAGTGGCCACCCGCGGGACCTCCGGCCGGGAACCGAGCCGGGCCGGGCCGGGCTGCGGGCAGATTCCGCAGATAGGGGTGTCCCGCGGCGGACCTCCCTCCACGCCGCGGCGTAGAGGTAACTCCCCTACCCGGCAGAGTCGGAATGGAGCGAGCCCGCGCCTCCCTGCAGTGTGGCCGACCCTCCCAGCGCTCCCAGACCACATGAACACCCGCCGGCCGCCTCTCCTCAGTCTGCTCTCCAGTCCAGTTGGCCGGTCCTCGGCGGCCTTGCGGTCGGAGGCCGGCCCCGGGGCGGTGCCGCCGGCCGTGCGTGCCGCCGTCGGAGCGCGCCTCGCTGGCTCACCGTTACACGGGTTCGGCCGCGCGAGGGGACGTGGTCCGCCGGGTCGGGAGGCCGCACTACGGGCAGTCAGATGGGAGGGCCCGGAGGACCTCAGCACACACTGCCGGCTGTCGCTGGGCAGGAGCGATCCGGTGATCAGTCGTCTGACGTGGGTGTCAGGTCACTGCCACCAGCCCACGGTTATGTCCGAAACATCACACAGCTGCCTAATTTAGATTGTTTCCCGATGTCGGACGCGGCGTCAGGGCATTGTCTACATCTCATCCATCCGTAATCGGCCGTCTTTGGCGCCGCTCCCTTTCATCCCGGGCGCAGTCGGCTCTTTTTCACGGCCAATAGCTTAGTCATCGTTTCGCGGGCCGCATACATGACACGAGTCCGGCAGACTACTGATCAGGAGCAGCGTTACTCAACAGCTCTGTGGCGCGCGGCATGCCCGGATGATATATTTCCTCCCGGAGTCGAGCTCACGGGCTGCCCGTGACGTCCATTGGCCCCGGTTTTGCGGCCGCATCGTGCGGTTTTTGCACCGGTAGAATTCAAATGATTATGGCTGCAGCCAACCAAACAAGCTATGGCCATTAGTGGAGCATTATCTCAAATTACATGCGGCGTTCGGATTCGCCAGTGGCTCGTAACGAAAGACCGTCTCTCTCCGGTCCGATGATGCGGCCGGCGGAACTGCCATCTAGGGAGCGATCCGAGAATCTGAGGTTCGCTGTCCAACCGCCACGCGTAGCGCTGCTTGTGGACGGAAGGAGAAGAGGGTATATAGGGCCTTGGAGAAGAGCTAAATGCTGCCAAAATGCTGCTGTGTGCTACCCAGTATGTGTGACACATAGTCATAGACATAAACGATCATAGGCGGCGGAACGGGGAGGGCACCGGGGCACCGTGCCCCCCTTTGATTTTGGTATTTTAACTTTAGCTCTATGGGTGTTGCATGGAAAGAATGGGACCAAAAGTCGGCAGTGCCCCCCCCCCCCTTAATTGAAGGTGTTCCGCCGCTACTGTAAACGATAAACATCACTTGCGGCAAACTACTGAGACCAGGCTGAAAGAGAACCATAGGACATTGGCATAGGCGTAGGAACAGGGGGGGCCGGGGGGGCCATGGCCCCCCCACTTTCGGAGGTGGGGGGGCCAGCAATGTTAACTGGCCCCCCCACTTTTTGCTGGCTTAAGTGTCTATCTGTACCTACCAACCGGTACCCTAAACACCAGAACTTGACAACTATTCAGCTTGCCCTTTAGTAAAGATTCCCTTTTGTTTCTACAGCGTTATTGACCGCAATTTCCTTCACTCAATGAAGAAAACCATATCAGAGACAAGACTGTGAGTCCTGGTGCCGCAGCATTTTGTTGATTACGATGCACGGGACAGCGAGCACTGAAAAGGTATAGGTAAGACAATACTAGCACGGTGCAGGAGAATGCGTATACAAACGACCAACGTTTGACCAGATCTGCTTCATGGGGTCGGCATAGTTCGTCAAAGGCGTACTAGCTGGGGGCCAGGGTGACCGTGCCCCCGCCTCGGTTCAAACAGGCTGGGGGCTAGCAATGTCTGTATCTGCCCCTCCATTTGCCCCCCCCCCCCCAAACAAACAATGGACCCCCATGGGCGTATGGGGCTCTGGCACTTATTCGATTGTCACGAGGCTCAAGAATCCCACGCCAGCTATTAACAGCTTCCAAACCAGTCTTTGAGGGTCCTACACTGATCTCGGAGGGCCCTTCAATGGCGGTCAAGCGCCCACATTGACCACTGAGAACCCACATTGACCTCTGAGGGTCCTCCACTGGCATTTGAGTGCCCCTAAACCGGCCTCAAGGGCCCAGCCGACGTCTGAGGGCCTCACACCGGCCTCTGGTGGCCTCATTTCTGTCTCTGGGGTCCCAAGACTAGCCTTTAGGTGCCTCTGAGGGCCCCGCACTGAATTCTGGAGACCCGATGCCGGCCTCTAAGGGTCTGCATCGGCCTCTGAGGGTCCATCTTGGCCTTAGGGGTCCAACGCCGGCCCATGCCGGTCTGTTACGGTCCCACACTGACCTCTAAGGGCCCATGCTGGCCTGTAAGGACCCACATTAGCCTGTGAGGGCCTTGCACTGGATTCTGAAGACCGATGCTGGCCTCAGAGGCCCATCTTGGTTTTTGAGGGCCTTCTGCTGGCCTCTGGGGTCCAACGCCGGCCCATGCCGGCATTTTAGGGTCCCACACTGACCTCTGAGGGCCCATGCTGGCCTGTAAGGACCCACATTAGCCTCTGATGGCCCAAGTCGGCATCTTAAGGTCTCAAACTGCTCTTTGCAGGCCCTGTACTGGTCTCTGAGGGCCTTAACCCTCGCCGGCCGAGGGGGGAGCCGCCCCTCCATATAGTTTTTTTTTTCGCGATAGCTCCGAACACGCCGGTGATAGAGAGCTGAAGCTTGATATACCTGACCTTTGAATCAAGCCGGATCTTTTGACACCAACCGCATTTTCGGGTCAGATCAGATCACTGACCTATGAGGTCATAAGTGAACCTCTGCACGGTGTTCAGATGTCGCAACTTCGCCCTCACTGCCAGAGGAGATTTCACAGGGAAATGAACCTTGCAGGACCTAGTATCCATTAGGAGTCTCACAACTTGTACATCTCGGATTTTCTTAAGGTCATATGAGGTCAGGTCATTTTCGTGACCTCACCATTAGGTATAAGTCAATGGGGATAAACTGAAAACTTTTTCTGGTGCCGGGAACGATCTTCAACTATCTCAAGCACACCGAATCGTGATTTCATGCACTCCTTGCAAGGTTCGATGCGTCACTTTTGCAATGTTGACCTTGCGCGACGTCATTTATGACGTTATGAGGGTCATTTTAGTTTTTCGTCAATAACTACCGATCAAATTGAGCTAGCGAGTCGGGAAAGCCACCAATGGACTCAGGAAGACCTTCCGAATCGAAGGATATGAGACATGACCTCATTCGACCAATTTCGTGACCTGGGGGCGCTGACCTGACCGTGACCCGAGGTCAACACTCTAAGTTTATCTCACCCAAACAAAAAGTATATCATTCGACACGCCTGAGAGAGGCTAACACGATGCTGGCAAAATCGCGGCTCTGTGGCCGTTTTTTGCGAAGTAATTCACCAAAAATGGAACTGTGCCTTGAGGCACTTGACTTGACCTCAGGTCAACGGTTGACCTAGGACCTTAAAATCGGGTATCGCCTGAGCCTCGGGTATCTCTGCGTCTCTTAACGGCGCACACGCTCGTTTTTTTCCGCGACGCGCTAGCTCCACCTGGGGCGAAACGGCGAGGGGGGTCGTACTTGCTCCCCGCCCCCTCGGCCGTCGCGTATGTAGAAAACTTATAGGTCCGGGCCGGCGAGTGTTAAACGGCCTCAGAGGGCCCAGACCGGCCTCTAAAAGTCCCACACCGGCCTCTGACAGTCAATCAGCCCAGTTGCAGTGGTCGCTAATATAAAACCTCTTAAAAACGTTACAGGCCTGGCTGAGCCTAACTGGGTCGTTCATGCTGATTTTTATAGGTATATTGAAAAGACTCGCTTTGCACATTTCACGCTTGCTCTTAATGAAAAAGCTGCTGGATGCCTCTGGAATTTACATGGGTGCCAACGGCTGCGGAGGACAGGTATGGACGGGACTCTCCCTGAAATTTAACTACTTTTATTTTTGGTTTTGTCTCGATTTTTTTTTTTACCTCTGAGCATGTTTGCGAAAACAAAGTGGCCGAAATCCGAGGAGAAATTGGATTTTGGGGGTAGGTTAGGTTTTAGACCTCTGGGAGCCTGGCCCCCCCACTTTCGAAAACGTTCCTACGCCTATGGACATTGGTGAGTGAACTGACCACGTAAATCAAGCCTAAATCTGTACTTAAGACGCTTTCAGGGATGCTGCATGTGTGTATTTTAGGTGGGATTAACCTTCGCCCCAGTGCAGTGGGGGGGGGGCATATGCTACCACCCTGTCGCGTTTTTTGCGTGTGAATAAAAAACCGCGGCGCGCAGCGCCGCGCCACTTGGGATAGCTTTTGGGTAGGTACATCAATTTTGAACAATGTGTGAAATTTTTGACCCCAGGTCATGTCAGGTCAGGTCACCAGGTCAAGTTAACTGACCAAGCCTAAAAAAGTTTGCAATCATGTCCAGCCTGCAGTGTTTGTCAGAAAGGTTTTAAACTTGGTGGATTGCATTTGAGACGCATCGACTGATATGCCACATGACCTTTTCCGGTCAGGTCATGACCTTGACCTGAGGTGAAATTTTCAAGTTGACCTTTCAAGGTCAAATTATAGTTCATTTGACGCGTCTCGGCGAGAGCAACACGATTCTGGCAATAGCAATGTCGTGGCTTTTTCATTTTGTAGTCGAAAGTTATTGTCGAAAAAACACTTTTCGTAAAAACAGCTATTTTTGGAGTTTTTGGCCTCTGGAGGCTAAACCGTTGACCTGAGGTCAATTTTGATAATGATTTTATCAAAAGAAGAGTTCAAAAGCTATCGATTGCTTTTCCATGCGTTTTTCTAGCTACCATAGTTCCTAAGATAACGGCATGTTTTCTGAAAAATATAATGACCATTGGCAAATCTTGACCTTTGATGACCTCTGGGGACCCCAATATTGCTCTAAGGTGAAAAATGACTGAAATACTTTCTAACGTACGCACTGAGAGCTATCGACTGCTTTTTACCGCGTCTTTCTAGCCCTCTTAGTTTTTGAGTTAGAGGTGGGTGGTAACATATGCCCCCCCCCCCCCCCCCCACTAGGGCGAAGTTGGCTGGGACCGCCACTGGGGCGCGGGTTTAAGACGATCATTTCATTTTTTAGCAAGTTATTTACGAGTGATACGAGGACAAGAGGACAATGATTTGAGCCATGCAATACCAATTATTATTGGAAAAAGTGAGGAAATTCCGGATTAAGAAAAAAAAAACAATGGTTGATGAGACACATTGCGAGGCGAGAGAAATAAACGGTGAAATAGAAATAAAAGTCGAATCATTCGGTCTCAAACTCTGTTCGAAACTGCAACATTTGTAATGATAACGAGAGAAGATGGTATCTACCTACTTGGTAGAAACCATTTTTAGCACATTGTTTCTAAATCACAACAAAACATGTAAATTATTGATTAAACACTGATATGTTAAACGCTCTTTGAGTTTGCTTGTTTGTGTAGGAATTTATATTAAATAAATACCCATTCACCTAATTAGTGATTATTAATCATAGGTACCCACAGAATTAGGTTTACCTACATGTGATGTAACAGGAACGTTCAAGACGTTTAAAATGTTAGGCACAATTAGATTTAGGTAGGTACCTACTGTGTGAAACGTTAATTACAATGATTAACCCGCGCCCCGCTGGGCTATTCAGCCATACGCGCCCTGCTGGGGGGGCAGATTCTGCCCCCCCCCTGTCTAACTTCCGAACCGATGGTCGTAGAAAGACGGGGAAAACGGCAATCGAAAGCTCTCAACAAGGCGGATCTTAAGAGCCCAATTTTTTTTGCTTAAAAAGGTCAGAGGTCAGGTCAAGGTCAGGTCAAGGGTACAAAATGCAAGTTTCTACAGTATCGGCCTTGCACCGTAGTTGCCGAAGAATGGACTGAGACTGATTGCCCAAAACGTGTTCTTAGACTACCAAAACAATATTTGTTGCACACAATGTCATTCAAAGGTCAAGGTCAAGGTCAGGTCAGGTCACCAAAAACAAAATATAGAAAAGGGCATGTGCGACACATGTTTTATGGGTCATTTTGCTCATGGAATTCAATAGGCACACTCAATAAGTGATATGGAACACCTCTGGATGAATTTCAGGTCGAGGTCAGGTCAACGTCAGGTCAAGTGAGGTCAAATTTTGAAGTTGGTTGTTAAGGCCTAAAAAGGTGTCTATCCGATGCAGTTTTTCACGGCGAATCGAATGGTGCTATTTTGGTTTCTGTACGAGGTCTAGAACTTCCAAAAAAAATCATTTTTCAAAATTTTTGTGTGTCGTGACGTCATAAAATTTTGAATAACTCCCACATTTTTGAACCGATTCTTCTAAAAATTGGTATGTAGGTGCACATAGACCACTTCTTTGACATATATTCCGGTTTTTTCGATAAACTCAAAATTTTGGATTTTATAAATGTTTTCCCAAAAAAGTCAGTTTTTTGGAAAAATTTTGGCTAAAATCCAAAATTTTCAAAAAACCGAGATAGCCATTTGATAGACAAAGTAAAATCACGTATAACATTTTTTGTTACGTCTTGATTCCTTTAAAAATGAAGATGTTAGCGGCGTTTGAAATTTTGCCGTTTTTGAGGCGAAAATGGCGAACATGACGTCACTAAAACGTCAATTTCTCAAAAAATTTCCGACGGATTTCGCTCAAATTTTCAGGGAACGTGTCAAATTGATGTATGATAAGGTACTTAAAGTTTGACGTCGCTGGCGTAACGCGTTTAGAAGTTATTGGCGAAAAACGGGAGGGGGCAGATTCTGCCCCCCCCCCCCCCCAGCGGGGCGCGGGTTAATGAAACTTCTCGTACGCCGATGGAACTATGAGCGCCTCTAGTGAATGCGCCATGCGGTCTGGCGGGACGGATCCTTCCATGACAGAGTACTGACGCCTGCGAGACCGGTGACCCCGGCCGGTGCACGCACTGCCGCTGCGTGCGCCGTGTGAGCCCGCAGAATTAATGCTGAACCAGATAACACGACGGCCGGACAGCGTCCATACGTGCACCGGGGGCGGATGAGGCACGGCCGGTGGCCGGGACACCATGAATGCCCGGCGTGGGACGCGACTCAGGGTGGGGACGATGGATGGCACGCACAGCAGCATTGCTCGGGTGTGCGTGTAACTGGACAGCTGTACTTAAAGGGTAAGACTGCGTGAGAGTGGCAGTCAGCGCTCGATCAAACCGGGCGGCGCCTTGTCGCACGCATGACGGCGATGCACGCTCACCGCCGTAATGTTCAGCATTAGGTTACGTCATGTTTTTACAATTTCTTCTAATTATTAAAGCATATGAATGACAATAACTATAGTTCATTTCATACCCCACATAAAGCAGCAGCGCTGTGCGTGGAGAACAAAAGGCTTTGAACGCTGAATATTCCTCTAAATGATTAACTTGTTGACATTCCAGTTTGACGGGTATGGTGTGCACTGGGTCCAGTTTATTTTAATTGGGCTGCGACCGCGTGTCGCCCGGCATGCAAGTCAAACGAGCAAACAGGACTGGAATCTCTTCATCAATTCCCAAGCCAGTCATGAATTGCACAGTTCCCAGAAGGCCGAACGGAACGGCTCCTACTCAACTTGTTCTTGTGTATTGCATTAATGAACATCGCCGACATATATGTGACAGCTGCAAAATGCTCAGCATGGTCCAAGTAGCACATGATAAATGAGCTACATGGCTCGTAAATGCCCGATTTTTTACCGGCCCGGACGTGGGCCTTATTTCGATGCTAATGTGGCGCCGTTCCGATGTCTCGTGCTCGATGAAGGCGCTATTGAAGTGCATGTAGTAGAGCAGCGCGCCACACTTACGAGCGGGCACGCGCGCAGCTTTGGACGGGTTATACGCACGGACGGGGGCCCGGGAATGTTGGACAGGTGGACACCCAGTCAGCAGGGCAGCAGTGATAACGCCCGACTGGTGCATTCGTTATCCGAATCGAGCAATGTTTGACGGCCCGGCCGGCCCGGCAGCCAACATTACACCTACCCGACGTGTCGGGTTGGCAGTGCAGGGACCGCCCCGACCCCTCCTCGGCCCTCACCTGGCCAGCTGCACCCTCCCTCGCGTCCCACGACAGCTCCCCGACGTCCACGTCAGCAGTGCGCCATTTCCGCCGCCGTTTTTCGCGTCCGGAGTTTTTGTGCTCAGGGTCGCAATCGGAAACCGTGTTAGTGGGCGGTGAAATGAGCCCGTATGGTCGCGGCGCGAACTAACGAGCCGGCGAGTGGGCAAATAAACACCCGCGCGCATGTGTACACAAACACACACACTTCTTGTGGCCGAGCGGCGGCACCTCGGCGCTGCAGCGCGCCCACTGCCGCGTCGGCGACCCGAAGGACACGGAGAGTCGCCAAGGCCGCGATAGTCTCGGCAGAACAGCTGTCGATGGAGGGGAGGGGTGCTGCCGGCTCCGGGCTCCGGACGGCCGTTGGCGGACACCCTGGGTGGTCCGGCCGTGTGACCGGCCCGCCCGCGGACAGGACCGGCGGCCGACCTGGGACGGAGGCGCCCACCGGCCGGTAGCCGCCGGCGCTGCAATCACGCCTGTATCTCCGCGCCGTCAGCGGAGGGCGGCGCTCGCGTGGGAGCGGCGATTTGGGAGCGTGATCGGCGGCCGCCGCGGGCCGCGGGCCTTCCGCCGCTGCTCCTGCCCTGCACGGACCGCGCGGGGCATGAACCCTGGCCGCCGCGCGGCTGCAGCGCAATTGCAGGCCGTCTGTAGCGCGGCGCGGCGCGGCGCGGTGCCTCTCGCGGGAGGAGGAGGAGGAGGGTCCAGCAGCCGGTCCGGCCGGCCGGGGGAACGGCCGCGCGCCCCGCGCCGCTCCGCCGCGACCTTGGCGGAGCGGACGGCCGGGCAAGGTCGTGGACTGCGCTCACATCCCGGGCCGCATCATTACAAAAAGTGACTGGCTGTCGTGGCGCGCCGGTCGCGGTGACGGTCGGCCGGCCGGCCGGAGGGGTAAGACGCCCGGTGACCAGCTGGCACCAGCCGAGCGGAGGTCTCTCCAGGTCAGCGGCGACCCACCGCGGCGCCAGTCTCCCCGGGAAAACCGGAGAACTGCCAACTGCGGACGCTTTACGGTACACGGCGGAAAAACGGCGGAGGTCGACATTTTTGCGGGAAAGGAGAATACGATCAGCTGCGACGATCTGTAGGAGGGAAAGTGAAAACGATGCCGAGCGGGACAACAGCGTCAACTGTCCGCCGGCCCTGGGACGCTCACCCGTGACAGCCTGTCTCGTCCCGTCACGTCACAATCAGCCCTCCCCCTCGTCACATTCGGCCCTCCCCTCGGTGCCAGTCCAGCTGTGACGGTTCGGGCCGGACCGGGGCAGGGACGCCGCGTGATTACTCCACCTCGTCCCGCTCAGACACAGGTGTACGCACACGGACCGACCGGTCGATACTCCCCCGAGTGGAGTCATGACTCGACCGTGACGTCACCGGTGACGTGACGGCGACCAGGAACGTCCGACCAGTCCGCCGCGGAGTGTCCGTGTCGCCGCCGCGCTGTGTGCGGTGGTGTGCCGGTGCGGTGCCGAGTTTCCTCTGTGGCCGCGGACCCGGAGAGGGCGGCCGGTCGGCAGTGTGGCGCTGGACGGCCGGTGGTTGCAGGTGTGCGCGGGGCTCAGGGGCCGCTGCGGCCGCCGCTCAGTGCCGCGAGGGCGGCGGAGGGGCGAGTGCCGTGTGTCAGAGCCATGGTGCGCCGCATCGGCTCCGTGTCGCGCACGGACAGCGGTGTCGGGGAGCACGTGCGACGACTGGTATTTGACGGAGCCAGCCGGCCGGCCGAGCCGCCGCGGACGCCCGAGACACACCGCCGTGGCGCCACGTGAGTCCGCAGCCCCGAGGTCGTGGGACGGGGGGGGGGGGGAGACGCTCTACTGCAGAGGTCTCACGGTATGGTTGTAAAATTCCGCTATAACTTCCGTCTGTTTGTTTTGTGGGTTAAACCGAGCGAATAAAACAATGATATTATATTGGAGAAACCGGACATTGTCACACGGATGCATGGATCTGTGCATGAATATACGAGTGGGCACGGGACCATTGTATGCTTATGATGTGCTTTCCGTTTCACTATCGGCTCATGCTGGCCGTGTGCCGCCGCCTGTGATCAGACCGCATGTAACCGTGTCGCGATGATCCCCGGCCTGTGTCCGATCCAAACACGGTGACAGCCGCCGCGTGCATTGCCACTGGTTCTGTGGAAATGTCGCCAGACAATCCCGCCGCGCTAACATCGCGTTATCACACGGCGGCCGACACGGCGAACCAAACGCTACTCACCGCCTGTCTGGGGGCCGCCGGCTGGGGTCGGCTCGTCATCACCTGTGTGCCGACTGCTGTGTTCAGCGTGCATCGTGGCGTGCATCGCGCATCGCTGGACATCGCCGGAGCGCCGCGATTATTCAGACGGCCGTGTAAGGAAAGCCCTCGCCGTGTCCCGTCCGCCTCCCTCGCGCGGCGGTCCCGGCTGGTCCAGCGGTGTGGTCCAGCGGTGTGGTCCAGCGGCCGGTCCAGTGGCGTGGTCAGCGGACACCGGTCCTGTCCCAGACGGCCTGTTTCGCCTCCACAGAAAGTAACGGCTCGGCGGCTGAAACGCTGCATTCCGGCGAAACGTGGCATTGTGTGCATATCGCGCCTCCATCTGCGTCCACATAACGCACGGCAGACTGGGTCTCAGCCTCGTGTCTTCCCTGGGAATCGAGCGCCTGTCTGTTGCAGACGGTCCCCAGAATCACCATCCCCTCCTCCGCGGGTGACTCAGTGCCAGCGCGGCGGTCCGATGGCACAATGGCTCGGGTGCGGCAAGGACGCGGCCCACCGGGAATAACTTCGGAACAGAGCGGCGGTGCAGCGCGCAGCAGAAGCCGCAGAGACATACCTGCGACAGTGGCCACCGCCACCAAGGTGACCCCGCCGCCGACGGAATTCGGTATGGAACGCTCATCATTGTCTGACAGAATCGGTGGCATTTACGGTTTTGACATCTTCGCGAGCTGTCGCTCTCCGCCGCAATTGCACTGAATGCTGGGGGTCAAGGTTGCAATAATTGCCGTGCATTGAATTCATACCTGTCATTCAGGATGGGCGGCGTACAAGGGAGAACAATGCTTTTGGAAGGTCATCAGGAAGATTGCAAGATCGCCACTTTCGATCGCAGGTGAAACCGATTCAGGGACTCGGAACTTTTAGGAGTTCGTGCCGCTGGGGTTTGTCATATGGGCTGTTCCAGCCGCATCGAGCGGGCTGTCAACAGATTTCATGAAGGTCAGCAGCGATCCGGCTTGTCTGGCAGATTCTTATCTCCCCGTGCCGTCACGAATATCTCATAAAATCCGACTGGCCGTCCAGGATGCCCTGTCGCCGGCATGCAACACCCACCGACGACTCCTGGACGCTGCATGACCCCCTCCCCCGAGCTGAGGGCCGTCGCCTTGCGGGACCCGTAGGCCTCGGGTTATGTCGATTCGCCTCCAGTTTCTCCACATCCCTCACAGCCATGGTCCACCCAGCCCTCTGCCCTCGGGTCTCGGAGTCCGGACCTGTCGGGCCGCCCCTCTGCCGCTGACTCGGCAGGCCTCGGGCACACACGCTAACCGCAGTTCGGATCGGCAAATGACTCTCCGGATAAGCAGCCTTCCGGTACGTGACCGGTGCCTGTCGGAGGCGCGGGCACGTTCTGCTATTCCTTCTGTGCCTCCCCCACTCCTTCTCTGTCGCTCTGCTCCCTCCCACTCTCCCATTCCTCCGCATCCGTCTCTGTCGGGCTGCGGCTGACTCTCAAATGCCTTCCTTTATTGTTGCTGTCCTTTTGCTCTATAAGTCTCATGAATCTTTGGCGGCTGTCTGTGCCTGTTTTCTTATGCAGTTTCGCCGCCAGGACTGCCCGTTCTGATACCCCGAAAGGTGTGATTTATTTTACCATGAGGTGTTGGTATAAGATGAAGAGGACTGTGCAGCTTGCCGAAAGGCGCCCCGAGTGTTTATACACTGATGAACGGAGGGGCATGGACAGGGGCATAATCCTCTCGTAAACCCCACCGGCCTTTTCAGCGGCCGAACGATGGCATTTAAAACAGTTTCGCTTTCATCGCCGAGCCTTTGAAGATGGCTCGGATTTATCGAAAGCGTTCATGCGCGCCGAACGTCATAAAACTGCGGCTCTGGCCGGCGCTGAATGGCAGGGCTGTCGGCATCGGAGCGTCGGCACAGCGGCATCCCGAGCCACAAAAACGGCGGCACTGCGCCGCCTCTGGCGCCGCCGGGCCGGCGGGCTCACCGGCGGCGGCGGCGGAGGAATCTGGACGGACGGCGCGGCGGCGGCCACTCCGGGCCCCGCTCCTCGCCGCCGCCTCCAGTCGAAGTGGTACCGTGCTGCTCACTGTCCCGGCGTCCTCAGGCGCCCGCTGCTCGCAGTAGAGCCGAAAAAGTCACGGAAACTGAATACCAGGCTGCAGAAACTTGGCAGCTCCTCCTGAGAAAGTTATTTGTGACAGGTAAATGCATGGGAAGTTTGCGAAAATGACACTGAACAACAGAACTTTCGATGGATGATAATTTATCAGCATTAGTTCAAACGCTGCCGCGAATCCAGGAATGAGTTTGATTATTTTTCCCTGACGAGGTCTGATCTAAGACCCGTGAGTTCACCATCACAACTATTTCAAGGTCGCATCACAATGCTTTCCCGGTACGGTCCGCTGGCGGCGGCCTCCGGGGACCGGCCGATCACTGGCAAACTGGTCGGGGGAGGTGTCCAAACATCCCCGCCGTCGCCTTTTATGGGCGCCGTGATACCATCTCCGCCTCGGAGGACGGATTAGAGGTCTGCCGATTGGCGTTTCGACCGGCCGTGGACTCTGCAGCGGCTTACCCCGGCGGGAGACCCGGCAGCGGCGGCGGACGGCGCGCTCTGCGGTTACCGCCGGTGTCTGCTGGTCAGCTCGGACGTCCCTCATTCCGTCACCGGGAGCTGGCCGCCGGCCGGACGGACCGTCACCGGCCGCGTCTGACGCCGACGTCACCGGAAGCGCCGCAGTTCCCACGGTCCGGAGGGCGGCTCGGCCGTCTCCGCCGGCCGCTATCGGAGCATCACTGACGGCAGGACTTACCTCAGCGCGCCGCGGGGGCGCGACCGCCGACCCAGGACAAACCGCTCTTCCTGGCGCCGTACTGCAAGTCAGCCGGCCGTGCCAGCGCCGGCTCCCAGATCACCGGGAGATGTCGGTACAATGGGAGACGGCCGGACGTCGCTGCGGCTTATGCAGATCTGCCGGCCATGGGCTGGTCATCATGGTCACTGGTCAGACGGCACCACGCCGTCGGAGCTATAGGGCCTTGTCGAGCTTTACTGCAGTGACCGGGAGGGGTTGCAGCGGACTGAGTACCGAGCTCTCATGGTGAGTGTCTGTGTCGGTAGACGTGGGGGTGCTCTTTGAGTGCCCAGGTGAGGTCACCAGACTGGTATGTTTTCAAAGCGACAAGGCGAGGAGCGCTCTGCACATTATGATGCAGATCCCCGCACTGACGCAATGCACAGCGACGGCCTGAAGTGCTCCAGAAAAGGGCGGGCATGATTCACATCCGTCCAGGTCACGTATTTGTGACGTCATCGGACGCGATATCGCGGGGTGAGTCGGAGCCCTCCAGGTCAGTTCCGTTACCTTGCATCCGAAGAGCCTGCGGTACCTTCAGGACATACCACCCGGCCTCCCATGGGGCAACCGTACGACCTTAAGCCGCATCTCAGCGCCATTGGTCACCGACATTGGGCAAGAGAGTGGCCCGGCCGGGCGTTGGTCACGCGGCGATATCTGGGCCGTCCATCGGCTGACCCCCGCCCCTGCACCTGAACCAGGTCACCGAGGAGAGCTGGGCGCGGTGCGGCGTGCCACCGCTCGGCGGCCACAAAGACGGCCGTGCTTTACTGGCCAAATGAACCGCAACTCACCGGCGCCGACCTCGACACGCTAAATCGATGCAAGGCCGGCCCGTTGTGGATCAGATGGCTATCGGAGCATTAGCGTTTATCAGACTCATCGCTCCAGGATGGACACATGGCAAGGCGTTGCTGATGTTATCAAATACGTGAAGCAATGCGCGCAATATTCCTTATCACAGGTCCTGTTACTTGAGGTGCATCAGCAATCCACACTGACCTTCAGTGGCGCCCGCCGCTGCATCGCTGTTACTCCTTCTCATGGCTGTGTTTATTGTCGAGCTGCACTGCGGCCGAGGCTCGTTGAACCCGCCGGGGCCGTCCGCCCCGGTCAGGCCGTAATGAGGTGTGTGCCGTGACGGCTGGGCACGATCCGCCGCCCAGAGGTCGGCCGCCGCTCTCCGCACCGCTCAGTGAGCCCGCTCGGCCGTGATGCGGTCACTCGGCACGTACCGGGCAGCCGAAATGGATCGGGACGCTGCCTGCTCGGAAAACCCGGGCCACTGACCGGCCGGCCGGCGGTCCGCGACCGCGCCCCGCCCGGCAAGGGGTGCACAACGGGTGCAGAGATCACGGCACCAGCGGTACCGGAACGGTGGAACGGCAAGGAGGCTGCCGAGGTCTTCATATTCATGAGAAGCTTCGGAGGTCCATGCAGTTTTACTTGCTTGTTTGTATGTTTCGGGCGAGCTGCAAGCGATATGGTGGTTGCCAAAATGGTGGTTTGAGGACAAAAGGGTGTTTGAAAAGGTCACTGTTGTGTTAGTCGATGCTATTTTGATTAAAATGCTACAAAAGGGCATGAGTAAAATCAATATTTATCGACGTGACGTGCCCCATCAAGGACACGGATGAGCTGATGTCATTTTCCGCTGATCGATGCCGGGCGCGCCTCTGGAACTAGGCACACCGATCGTACGGCGCAGTATTGATTCCGTCATGATGTCTTAATCTCGACTTATGCAGCAGTGCATGACTTACTCAGGAGCCGGGTACGCGGCCGCCCTACACAACTAACGAGAAGCAGCGGCCTTACCGCTTCGTGATTGATAGCCAAATCGTGGGGTTTTAGGTCCCCTCCATGACCGGTGGCATTTTATCTCGGCAAGAAATCACACAATAATGGATTTTTAATAAGACACGGGCTTTCCAGCTAGACTCTACCCTGGCATAAATAATATGTCTTTCCGGACGGTTGCTCATACTTCTTCTGTGTTCCGTAATGACTTCTGGCATCATTTTTGTGGGTTAATTGCACACGGTCAAAAATTGACCGCGGACATGATGAGAGTCTGGTCAGCTCGTTTCCTATTTCCCCGTTCCACGGCGGCTGCGGTGCCTACCACGCGACTGCAGGCTCAGTGAGCTCAGTGAGCACACATCCTCCGAGCGCGCTGTTAGCCGCTGTTTTCCGGGAGCATCAGCCTGCGGTCGACCGCAGCACACCCGTCTCCGTGACTCTGAGGTCGAGCTTCCGTCATCGCACAGGTCGGGACCTGCGCCCTGCCCCATGGCAAGGGCCGGAGTAGAACACCGTGCGGTGGATGTATGCCTGGATGGCGATGAGTATGGACGGCTGTCGCCCAGAGCGTAGTGTCGCCAGCGACAGAGATGCAGTCCGTTCGACCGCCACTACCACACGCCGTGCCCCGAGGCGGACCGGACCCGATTAACGCGGCGTCATGCCCGCTTCCGTGCGCTCGGGGCCGGGTCACGGTCACGTGCCGCCGTCCCCCCACTCTGCCGTGGTCTCCCCTCCCCCCTGCCGGCGCCGCCCGGTCGCCGCCGGGGCCTCTGCAGTGACCGTCGGAGGTCACCCGGCCCGCCCTGACGGCCCACAGAGGTCACTGGGGTGTGTCCCAGCCTGTGACAGCCGAGGCCCGAGCTGTCCGGTCGGCCGGGAGGGACGGCAAAAACTGGCCCGAGAACTGACACTTTCCGTGACTGGTGGGGGGGGGGGGGGGGGGACTGATCGGTACAGGCACCGGGGCGGGGAGTTGCACTCTTGTCAGAAGGGTTTGGTGTCTCATCAGCTGGTGTACTCCGACGTACGACAACGACAAACGTCACGTGCCCAGCGGCAATCACGAGGGATTTAACTCGACCGTTGCCGGCGGCTATGATTCCGTAGTGTCACTCTGTGTAGTGAGAGCGAACGGCGACTGCGCGCTCGGTGAATGGCCTCACCGGGCGTCCCTACTCACGCCAGTCCGCACGCCGGTCGGACGCTCACGCCACGCCACCGCAGGCAACGCCGGCTGAGAATCTGCAACGTAACAGACGCTGCTCGGGGCTGACCGTCGCGTCGCCTCCGCTGCTGCTTCTGTCGCCGCCGCCGCCGTGCCGTGGAGCCGGGATCTGTGCTGTGGCAGTTTGTGGAACCGACTCGCACTCGCCGCCACCTCCGTGGCGGTCTTCTGTCACCGCGAGCCCTCCGTGGCCGTCTTTGGCCGCCGCTAATGAGGCCGTTGCATGCGCCCGGTGTTTCTGGTATGTGATGCCGTGCTGTGGACAGACGCGGACACAGGACAGTACACGTAGCCGGGCCGGTCGGCTGGTGAGGTGGTACACGGGTGAACTGAGGCCGGGCGCCCGGTGCGCTCTTTGTTCGTCGCGGCTCGGGTGCGGTGCGGTGTGCGGTTATTGGTTGGAGGGAAGGGTAGCGGGGGCAGGGGCGGGGGCGGGCGGCCGTCGTGACGACCTCCGCCGCCGGCCGACGGCGCCCTGACAGCGGGGCGGACACCCCGGCGCACAGCTGGCCAGCCCAGCAGGACAGGAGCAGGTGCCGCCGCCGCCGCCCGGGCAGGTCACCATCCATTGGCGCGGGGCGGGCCCTGTCCCCATGTCGGCCCATAGCCGGGCAGCCGAGCGACGGCCAGATCTCAGCCTGCATCAGCAATCTGCCCCTGGTGGGACCGCGCCTTCTAGTCGATTCTTTGTCTGTCGCATTTGAATTCCAGAAAGCCAGCATCTAAATATGTAGCCAGCCTTACCTGGGCACGGACTGAGGGATTACGGTGCCCCGCTACTGTCTATTTCACTATATCCAAACCGTAGGGCCTCCGAGCTCTGAGCTGTCACGGCGCGATCTGAGTCATAAACACCACTTCTTTCTCGGTACATACGAACGGTGAGAACCAGATAAGGTCTGTGCAGCGCCGTTCTGGTAGCGGCGACAGTCCGGTCGAGGTCGGGGCGCAGCTACCGGACACCCTATCCGCTCAGCCGAGCGGCCGGTCGGGAACGTTCCGAAAAAACTCCGCTCACGAGACAACGATCTGAATTCCAAGGTATGGATCGGATTACACTGCACCATAAAAACGGTCCTTATCAATTGAGGCCCTTTTCGGCCGGCCTGTGTCGCGCTGTCGGACATTTTTCCGAGCAACGCTACATGGGAGATTTGGGAAGAAACATGGCACGTGACATTTTCTGGCGGATTCCCGGCAAACTGCCATCGCTGGCCAATGGCCATATACACGGGCCGCTGCAGCCGGGGTCTGATGAGCCTGCATAGCAGCGGTCACGGCCGCTCGCGGCTGCACGGGCGGACGGGGCGATAGCGGCCGATTCGGTCCGCGTTCCCGGCGCGCCAGAGCCAGCGGCCCCGCGGGGGACTGAGAGACTGGGGGTGGGTGGAGACTGCCACTGGACTGCAGACTGCAGCTTTAGTCCGGTGCCGGACCTCTGCCGCACCGCCGTCACCGGCGTGCAGAAATATACCGACTGTCGAAAAGCATAAGTGCCTCCAGTCTATCATACCCATACACCAAAACGATGATCCACTGTTGACCCCGCTCTCTCTCTCCCATCACTGAGCCGACGTTGACCCAGAGTTGACCGAGGATGGCATGCCCTTCAACTCACTCGGCTCCGGCCAGGCGCGTCAGCCACGGCTTTATATGCTCGTGCGATGTCCCGGTCCGGCCAGCCGCCAGCGCTCAAACGCCAATCTGTGTATGCACGCTTCCATTGGGAACAACGTGCCATCTCAGGACCGGCAGCATCGGTGGAAGAACATGTCCGCGGTCACAGCCGGCCTACTCGGCGGCCGTGTAGGTCTCGGAAAGTGACGTGCCGTGGTGTCTGGGAATTGAGTGACGTCCCGGAGAGTGACGGCCGGCCTCACTCTCGGCGTCAGACTCTGGCCGCAGACACGAACCACACAGCCGGCGCAGACACGGACCACACCGGCCGCTTTGCAGCACAGGACGGCAGTTTTTCCCAGCGGCGGGTGGCCTGGCGCTCGAGCCGAGCTAGAAGGATAGCCGTGGGGATTTTATAGCGTGTATTTGGGACTGCGTTAGCTGAGCGGCTTAGGACGATATGATTGATTCGTGGCTCAAACGGTCGTGGTTGACGCTCGGCACGTCCAGTATGACCACAACTATGACCACTTCATCAAACTTCCGTCTTTTGTTCTGGCTTCCGATCATCTATCTATTCCTGATTACTCCAGGCTCCACCCCGATCACTTCTGACCAGCCCCCTACACCGGTCACTCTCGGTCACGTGACCGCCCTGCCCGCGGCCGCCAGAGCTGTTGTGGCCGTCTCCGGTTACGCAACTGACGCGCGTGAGTCACTCACGGCGCGGTACACGGGTGTGGACTGTGTAGACGGAGGCTGCACCCCGCGCCACTGAGTCATACGGCGCCGGAAGAACAGGAACCTCGGAACACCGCCGACCTCGGCTGGCGACGCACATCTGTTCACCGAGAGGGCAGGGGGGGGGGGGCGGCGACCTTGACCGGCTGTTTGTCGCGCCGGCCTGGAAACCGGAGCCGGCCGCTCCGGACAGAGTGGATGACCACCGGCCGACGGGAGGCCGCCGTCATCCGTCACCGCGCCGGCGTGTTTGGGTGGCCGAGAGGGGCCGTGACGTCACTCACAGGTGGCTTGCGTCACTGAAGGACGCTGACCGATCGCCGCCGTCACTGGACATTGTGGAGACATCGGCAGAGATCGCCGGCTGATCGCAGAGATCGCGGGGATGATTGGGCCCGCTGCGAGACACGCGAGCTCGGACGTGCCGCCGGTCGCACACGGGGGAAGGGGCGGCTGTGCGCGGCCGGTGTCAGCGAACCGGCGCGGCGGTTACCCCGGCCGGTGACCCGCCGGCCGTGCGCTGTGGTAACCGAGTCATGGGCGCGATAGGCGCGCTACCGACCGCCGGATGACGGCAGCGGGATTTCTGTGACGAAAACGGATCCATTGTGTGTCGCACGCAGCGAGGTCGACTCTGTAGACCTTCTGTGGCCTCCGATCTGATTCAGACCGTTCGGATAGGAGGACGTATACGAACATTCCCGCCCGGCCGTTGCGCGTACCTTCGCGCGGACGGTCCGGCTCGCCTCTAATGCCGGTGTTCACAGGGGCGCGATTCGCGTGCGCTGCCGCCGGCTGACGCTGGCCGGTGAGCCGTACGGCCGGCGCGGCGGCGGCGCCGAGGTGCGCCGGCTGCCGCTGCCGCCGCGCGCCGCTCCAGTCGAAGTCGCGTGAGCGCAGCGTGCTGACCGGGCGCCGCGCGCGTGTAGAAATTGGTGACAGCAAGGAGAGCGCAGTGACCGCCGTGGTAACCTCAGGGGTCATGCGAGACCATGCAGCGTCTGTGGAAGTCTGAGGTGACGCTCTGGATTGGGTACGTATGTTCGACTGAGGCCGGCAGCGCGTGGCGTGTCTGTGGCCGCACCCTCGCCGGTTCGCGGCTCCGTCCCGGGGTCAGCCCATTGTCTGGGAGCGTTACCCAGGGATTTCGGGGATCTCAGGTGGAATGTGGCGCCTGTTGAGAGCGTTATTATGCGAGTAACCTCACCTGCCGTGGTCGTGTATACATTGTGGTCTACCAGACGAGTATCCGAATAACTCGCGGGATTAGCACATGTAATGCCATGCTATATAACTTTTAGCAAGTACAATTTCAGTGTTAGTACGATGGCTTGCATGCTCTGACGCCCCCGTAATCTCGCTTGTCCCCTTCACTTTCTGATGCTTTCTCCTTCGTTTGCCGCCGCCATATTTGCGATGGGTCTCCGATTCGTTCGCGCTGTACCTACCGGCGGTGGCCGCCATATCGATGACAATAATCTGTTTTTAATTGAATCGCGCAGCGGCCCGTGAAACATATTGTCCGATAGGCCCTCGGGTCGGCGCCAATCGCGCGCTGATCTCGTTTCACAATGCGGTAATCGATTTGAAATCGGCTCGGGCGGCACTGTGTCGGGTATATGTCGGACAGGGATCAGAGGGCTTAGAGGGGCGGCTGTTAGGATTCGTTGGGTTGGCCGGTGGGGGTTGGCCAAGGGTTCGGGTCGGGCCGGCCTGCTATCCCCCGCCGGTCTGTTTCATCCCAATACCCCGTCCGTCCCAGCCGCTCGACTCAGCTCCCGTTGGTCCAGTGCGGTCCACCCCGTTCGGTCCAGCCCTCCCTGGTCCGGCGTGGTCCACTGCTCTGGTCCGGTCCGTGGCGTGTGTGCCGGCTGTGCCGCTCCCACCCTGCTCGGAGTTCACACTCGGCCGCCGCCTGCCGAGGTCGGATTTCCCTCGCCGCTCGGTAGGATAATGCACTGGAAGGACACGGCGTGGCCGGCGGTCGGCCTTCCATTCGGTGTGAACTGTGAACGGCACGGCGGCTGTTTTGTCCTCGCCCGTCGGCCGCTGGAAAAGTGCACCGATGCACCGATAGCGGCCCAGGACGGCACAGCAGTTGCGTGCTGCCCCATCTACATGGTTCTGTGGAAGCCTCGGCGTCGGCTAAACCGGTCGGCCGTTCGCCGGCCCTGCCATGAACGGAGCCCGGTTACCATGTGTGTTCGTCCTCGGCTGCTTTCTACTGGCTGCAGTTTAGACTTTAGTTATGATGCAGCCTTCCGGTAGACCACCCAGGTAGCTGAGCTTTCATGGGCCATGGCATGCTCGGCATGACCCACACCTTGATACGTCCATATAGCCGGCCATTTCGGCCGCGGCATTCCGGCACGGCAATTGAGTGGACCACAACAGTGCCCTCAGCTGTCAGGGTCCTCATGACCGGCCGGCCACCCAGGCGGCGACGGACCGACACCGGCTGGCCGGCACAGGGCGTGATATCAGCTTCCACCGTGCGTCAGCGCGCCTGTGCCGCCTGCACGGCACGGCACGGCACTGCACGGCGCCCTTGAGCGCCGGTCATCCGACCTCCGGCGGCCCGCGGCGACCGGGCGAGGAATGCGTGCCCCCCCCCCCCCTCCCCCGACCGGCGGCGGCCGGTGGGTCCCGGCGGCGCCGGATGTGCGCCAGCGGCGTCATCCGGCCGTCATCCGGCCGTCATCCGGCCGTCATCCGGCCGCCATCGGCCGCCTCCGCCGGCGAAACCCCGCCCGTGCACTCGGAAGTACGCCATGGCACCCACCGACCGGGGGCCATCGGAAGGGGCCGTAATTAAATGGCGTCTCCATAACCAACTCCGCTCCCACAGGGTCAGCGAAAGGATTGCCCTCTAATTCCATCGCGGAAAAACAGGAACTCCAGCCAGGATATACGGGCGTATTTGGTAATGGAATCCAACTCCATGTAACAAGTTGTGCCAAACCTTGGGCTGGGCGAATAGCTCTGTTATCGTCTCATCCAAACCGGGCGCAACCGACCGTAGGCCTGGAAAAATCCAAACGATTGGCTGCTTGTCGGCCGGTTAAGGCAGCTTTCATCAGTGATACGATGACGTGATGCGGTGGCTGGCCTTGGCTGGCGCGTCCGAACAGACGGGCGACTTTTACCCGGGCCGGCGGCGCTGTCGCACCCGTCAGTGTGTGTTCCGTGTCGGCGATCGGAGGGGCGTCTCCCGCGGATTACGGCCGTTACGGCTGTCTGACCTGCACGCCGTCCGAGAGAGTTGTGAACTCTGAAGGCCATACCCCGCTGGGGTCGAACGGGGCACATCTGGAGCGAGGAACGCTACTTATCGGCCCAAGGATGACCTTAGAATAGTGACCTGACCCAAGCCAGGCTTAAAATGGTGAAACGTTGCGCATTTGGTTTGATTTAAAAGTTTCGCTTTCATATGGTTGCTGCAGTTTTCTCCCGCTGTCGGCTGTGCCGTTTCAGCTCACCATTTCCTCGGACGCGTCAGTTTGGCTGTGTATGTAGATGTCGGGACCGGTGGGCGTTGGCCGGCGGAGCCGCGGTACGTCAGACGGTACAGGCCCCCGGGGACGCCGCCGGTCGGTCCGGTACACCTCCCCGGAGACGCCGCCGGTCCGGTGCACTTCTCTAGGGACTCCGCTGGTCGGTCGGGCCAGGCAGTTATACCCGGAAGGTGCACCGGGCCGGCGCCAGTGCCGACCGCGGCCGCCGCTGGGCCGGGTCATAAACGGCCGTGCACGGGAGGTGCGCCCCGGGAGAGTCTGGCCGGCCGGTCGGCCTCCTCTCCGCCCGCCGTAAACCAGCCGAGAGGTGCAGCGCCGCTCGCTGCCGCCGCGCCATGACCGTCTACATCTGCGGCTCAGCCGTCATTAGCGAACCTCCCCGCTAAGTCTCCGTGATGCTGGATTTGGCGCCCCTATGATCCAATCTTCTATTATTAGATGTTGACGGCAAGCGGCGCGGATCTGAGCTACAGAATCTGTCCCGATATTGTTGATATTTGCCGCGTCCAAACGGGTTTCGTTGAGACCAGTGCCGGTGCCGCCGTTTGGGGGAGGCTGGTGCCGTCTGCAACTGACCTTCAGAGGTCGGCACTGCCGTCAGCAGCGGCGCAGACTCAGCAGTCAGCAGCCAGTGGTCAGCGGCCAGGAGCGGTCGGTCGGGGGCGTCCCGTCACGACCGACCACGGCCGCTCGTCACGGACCGCCTCCATCCCGGAGCGGTCTCACGAGCCGCGCGGCCGCTGTCGAAGGAGGTGACAGCCGCGAGAGACCCAGTCGCCCGTCTTATTGTCCTATTGTTGCTGAGAAGCGGAGGTGCGGCGGTGGCAGACGGGCCGCTGTGAGTTGGCTCCGGTCGGCCACGGCCGGCTGGGTGGGTGTGATGTTCTCCAGCAGCCTCCATCGGCCGGTTAGCAGCTGCCGCGGGCTGCGTCTGAGGTCACGAGCCGCGTCAGATCCGAGGACCCGCCCACCCTCCCCCCCCGGGCCGAGGGCCGCGCCTAAGGTCCGAGGACCGGCGGGAGACCATCGCGCCGCGACGAACCGGGCGGCTTCCTCGCGACGAACCGGGCGGCTTCCTCGCGACGCGGCCAAATGAAGCCGCTCTGCTTCTCAAATGGCAAGCGGCGATCATTTTTCAGCCTTTGTCAGATTTTGTGCGAAATAAGAAAGGGGGCCAGGTTAGTTCGAATGCGGATTCCGCTCGGTCGGAATCTGTGCCGCCATGGACCGACAGCCTTAATTGTACGGTGACTGCACGAACGCTCTGTCCCAAACACGAGAACCGCCGGACAGGCCGGCACGATAGGCGCATTGCAAAGCCGGCCACTTTCCAGCGCTCCTTGTAAAATGGAATGTTGACATCGCGTCTCGGGAATGTCGGCGCTGATCCGGCCGCGCTGCTGCACGGTAGTGTATGGTAATCGCGCTTTGTTCGGCGGGCGCCGGGAGGCGGGCTCAGTGTGCACCGGGCCTGCGGCTCTTTACAGCTTGTTTGCCTTGCTGTTCCAAACGAGCATGACCGTCGGAGCAAGGCCACCGCGATTGTCATCTTTATCGCCGCGATGGGCCGGCGATAGGGCGGCGACACGCCGGTCCACCTGCAGCGGATCGATCATGGCCACCGGCCGGCCGATCGGCACTGGTCGCTGCTGACGTCACCGCGCGCCTCCCCCGGAGCTCCGGACGGACGGGGAGCTGAACCGGACCGGCTCCGGACGGACGGGGAGCTGAACCGGACCGGCTCCGTACGGACGGGGAGCTGCTCCGGACCGGCTCCGGACGGACTGAACCGGACCGGCTCCGTACGGACGGGGAGCTGCTCCGGACCGGCTCCGGACGGACTGAACCGGACCGGCTCCGTACGGACGGGGAGCTGCTCCGGACCGGCTCCGGACGGAGCTGAACCGGACCGGCTCCGGACGGACGGGGAGCTGAACCGGACCGGCTCCGGACGGACTGAACCGGACCGGCTCCGTACGGACGGGGAGCTGAACCGGACCGGCTCCGTACGGACGGGGAGCTGAACCGGACCGGCTCCGGACGGACTGAACCGGACCGGCTCCGTACGGACGGGGAGCTGAACCGGACCGGCTCCGTACGGACGGGGAGCTGCTCCGGACCGGCTCCGGACGGACGGGGAGCTGAACCGGACCGGCTCCGGATGGACGGGGAGCTGAACCGGCCGCAGGACATGCTGACTGCTGCATGTGATGTGCCTGCCCCACGGAGGTATTGTTTAGTGCTCACCCGGGGTCACTGCAGCCTCTGCCGGGGTACACCGACCCACCTGGGCGGTTGGAACCTCTATCGGGGCTGTCCAGCACACCTGGGCGGCTGCAGCCTCTGCCGGGTTGTCCTGCCCACCTGGGCGGCTGCAGCCTCAGCTGGGGTGTCGGTGGACCCCGCGTCTGACCGTGGGCGGAACAGGCGGCATGTGCTGACCTTGCCGGCCCGATTTCCCGTGTCGGCGCTAATGGCCATATCCCATTCGGCGCCGGCGTGTGTTCGCTGACCGTGGGTGGCGCCGGCGGCGTCAGCACTCGCTCCCGAGAACCGCACCCCGGCACACCGTGACTTATCGCCTCCTCCGTGACGGAGGGCCGGCGGCACAGCGGCGTGCTCTCCCGGGCTCCCTCCGTGGGAGGACCTCTGACCGTCCTTCGTGAACCCTAAACCACCCCTCCTCGTGACTGCACAGCCGACACGGCCTACACAGCAGATACAGCAGATACAGCCACTGGCCCTGACGCAACACGAACATTTCACGGAACGTGTCCGCGCCGAGTGACCCGTCCGCCGTCTCTGACCGCTTATCTTCTCTCTCCACAGGGGCTCGCAGGACCTGCAGCAGCCGTGTGAGGTGGTGGACGACGAGGTGGCCGAGCCTGTGACCGAGGTCAGTCCCAGCCGCCGGCGGCCGCCGCAGCGGCGCGAGTCCACCAAACTGCAGTCGGCCACCAAATTTCTGCGGGCCCTGCGCGCCGGCAAGGGCGACGTGGCCGGCGATGGCGCGTCCCCTCCGGACCGCTCCAACCCGCACTATCACAGCGAGGGCAAGGCGAACCGGCGGCGCGCCAAACAGGCCAAGGCGCGCGCCGAGCAGACGGAGCGCTCGCACAGCTTCCATGACAAGGTCAGCAAGCGCAGCGTCGCGTCGGACGACGCGCGGCGGCGCGACAGCCTCGACAGCGACGCGCTGCCGACGGACCTGAGCGGTGACCCGCCGCCGACCTACGAGAACGTCGTCAACGGCTCCGGCGGCGGCGGCGGCGGCGTCATCACGGCCAGCGGCAGCGGGGGCCGGGACGAGCCCGGCCGGCCCCTGCAGCGGGATAAGGAGCGTCGCTCGGCGCGCAAACTCACCAAGGACTCGGGCTACGAGACGTCGCCCTACTCGGAGGCCGACTACGCCAGCCTGTCGCTGCGCAGTGAGAGCGCCGAGACGCTGACGGAGCGTCGGGCGGAGCCGCCCGGCCGGCCGGCGCTGCAGCAGTACCTCACCGAGGAGTACCTGATCGGCGTGGACACCAGCCGGCTGGGCGGCGAGCCGGCGCGGCGCGCCTCCGTCTCCGAGGCCTCTGAGCCAGGCTCTGTCCACTCCGGCAGCACCCTGGTGCCGGAGCGGAGCGGCGACGACGGCCGGTCCAGCAGGTGGGTTCCGCGGGGTCATGTCAGGTCACGGAGGGGTCATGTCAGGTCACGGAGGGGCCATGTCAGGTCACAGAGGGTCTCTGAGGGTCCCTGGGTCTCCCTAAAAGGAGCGTGGTCATTGTCTGCCCCCTGTTGTGTCTGAGTGTTAAAGGCGTGTGCTTTACGTGGCGTTTATGTCTGTGCGTGTGGGTGTGAATGTGACTAGACCTGACCAGCACTAACCAGGCCAGAATCGTAACACTTGACCGGTCCTTTAGCGTCTCTCGGCCGGGCGCCGCCCCTCCCACCGCTGTAGGCTCCGCCGGTAGAGCGCCCCTACTGTTTGTCTTTGTGGGCCGCACCCGGACAGAGCGGCCGCTATGCTAATTCGGTGATTTCATACGCCGCCCGTGGCCGCCTGATAGCGCCGGCCGCGCTCGCGTGGAGTTTTTTTTTTGTGACGCGGCCATGCTCACTCGCCGATGTGAGCGGACCGGCCGGCCGGACTGCGGGAGGCGTCACCAAACGCCACCAGTTGACATCACGCGGCGGGGGCACGTGACTCGTGAGGCTCGTGAGGTTCGTGAGCTCCGGGAGATTCGGTAAGGGACGGCCGTCCACGCCCCCCGGTGACCTCCGCCAGGGTCGCTGCGCTGCGCCGCAGAGGCGGCCAGGGGCTGTCCCGGAGGGCACAGGCAGTGCCGGGCCTCAGCCGGGTCAGAGTGGACCAAACTGTGGTGGGGGAGGAACCGGACGGCCACGCCGCGCCACGGCCGCTCCCATGTCCAAATTAACGGCGGCCCGCGGCCGTCACGACCTGGCCGGCGCTCCGTGTGAATGGCCTCTGCAGAGCACTGCCATCTGTCGGCCGGCCGGGGAGGCTGCGCTTCTCGCTGCCGCCGCCGCCATGGCGGGCCCATTTCACGGCCGGTCGGTGTGTCGTAATAGGGTGTGTTCCAGCCGGTGATTCACGCACCTGATGAGCAGAACGCATGACGCCCGCGGTGCGCCGGCGGCAGGCCGGACGTCGGGGAGCACCCTGGCTCGCCGGCCGGTCCGCCCCCGCCCCCGGCCGGCCCCGGCTGATCGGTCGGTCCGCCGGCTCGTCAGTCACTGGGCCGGCTGCCGGGAGGCCGCGGTTTCCCGTGTGAGTCAGTCCGCTGCTCACACATACACACCGGCTCCGAGTCTCTGAATCACCGGCCTGGCCTCGGCGTCGGAAACACGGCCAGGGTTTCCGCCGGCCGGCGGCCCGTTATGGCGCGGCATTAGCGCCAGCGAGCCGCCGCGGCGCGCGGTTTTCCTCCTTTTCCCGGCCCGCCGCCGAGTTCCAGAAATGTCGCCCGCCGGCCGGAGTGGAGGAGGACCCCGCCGGGCTGGAATGTCGCCTGATTGTCCCCGCGTGCGGCGCGCGGTCGTAAACAATACCGTTTCGGACAATATCGGGTCAGCGGGACCACCCGGCTCGGCTGCCTTTGCGGAGAGAGCTGGGGCGCCTCTGATGTGGCGCTCTGTCTCAGCTGATCGTTTCACAGGATGTCGGCTCCGGCGACCTGCATCAGCGCCGCTCGGTGTGTGATACGGACACGCGTGATCCGGGCAGTGGAGCATTTAGTCCGCCCCGCGGCGGCCGGTGGCGCGTGACAACTGGTGCAGCGCGAGCGGCGTGTCGGCGCATACGGCGCCTATTCCGGCGCGGCGTGCGGCTATTCTAACGCACAGTCCATCTGCGCCGAGCGCAGCGCCGCCTGAGACCGTATGCGTGACGGGACGCCTGTCGAACGGCGGCTCTGGACAGATCCGGAGCATCTGCGGCGATCGGCGCGCGATCGGCGCGGCTCGGCCGGCCCACTTCGGGCGCGCCGCGCGCCGCCCGGTGCCCTATGGCCGTGTACCGCGCTCAGTAATGGTGGTAATTGCGCGCACGTCCCGGCCGACACTGGGTCAGGTGCGGCTCTGCGCGGGCCGGCCGCGCACCGTTACCGGTGGAGGAGGAGCGGCCTTCACTCACCGCCCGCCGGCCGGCGTACAAAGGCGGCCGTACGAGATCGATCAACGCCGCACAATGGAGACACGTGCGCGGCCCGGCCCGGCGCGGCACAGTTCGGCAGGCACGGCTCGGACTCCGGGCCGGACCGACAACACGCGGGTATCGGCACATGGTACGTTGCGGGACGCTCCGGTCATGCCGCCCAACTCCGGGTCAGACTGTGGATCTGTGACCCGGACCGCAGTTCGCCAGGTCACCGCCAGGCGGCTTTGTACACGTCTGTACTCGGCTGCCCGAGCGATGCTCGCCTGTGCTACGTCAGCGGCTGATACCGAGGACCGCCTGGGGAGAGCGCTATGAATCGGCCGCGCCCTCTGCTCGGCAGACGATCGGCGCCGCTGAGCTCCGCTCTGCGGCCGGTCAGGTCCGCCGACCCCGGGTCAGCCGCACCCGGCGCACGTGAGGCGGCGGCTGACCGGACTGCCGAGTCGGCACCGTTGGCTGGCGGCGCTGGACAACACCGTCAATGGAGGGCGCTCAGCGGCGCCGGCGAAAGCGGCTGCCTCTGTCCGGCGTCAGCAGAGTGGTGCCGTCTTTCAGCGGCGGCGCGCGGCGTGAAATACATTCTGCCGACGCCATCAAACTGTTCCCGCCCGGTGAGCGTCACGGAGCCTCCATCAGCGGATTGCCTCCATGTCGTGTCCGCCGGAGGAGGTCATCGGCCCCGAGCACTTACGCAGCCCGGCCGCGCTCCGAGCGTGTGTGCGTGAACGCACGCGGACGTGTGAAGTGCGCTGCTCGTGCGGTGCCGTTTTATCCGCGTCTCATCTGGTGGGACGTATCGGTAAGCCTCTTAGAGAGGCGACGCGCTGTTACTGCGGCGGCCGCCTCAGAGGCGCCGCAATTACTCTGGTCGGCGGTAAGCCGCGATTGGTACCATTGTCGGTAAATGTGGAGCGGCGCTAACAGAAGGCCCATGACCGGACGCGGTCGGGACCGGCCACCTGAGCTGGCGCGGACCAGACTGCCGTGTAATGCTCCCGAGACACGGCAGCACTGGTGCTATGGTCGAGGTATGCTTAGGACAGGCCAGTGTCGGGCGGTGCCTGATCCGGCGATGGATGGCCGCGGCTGCAGAGGGCCGCGTCGGACCGACTCGGACCCGCCGACCGGGTGTCCGAGCCGCCGGCTCTCCAGCCAGCTCCGCCGCCGGCCGTCTGCAGTCTGCAGACGGCGGCGGCGGATTGCAAATGAGCGCTCCGTGCCGGGTTTATACGGCGCGCTGCCGGCTCGGGAGGCGGGCAGGTGCGCCCCAGAGCGTCTCAATGGCCACGGGTCAACGAACGACCCCGGCCGCCGGCGCCGCCTCCGCTGCCGTGTCGTCCCAGTCCGTGTGACATGTGCTGTGTCATACCCTCCCACCAGCACGCCCTCCGCCTCCCGAGCCCGGAGATTTTCCACCAGTCGAGAGCTCCGGCGCAGGGTCGAGGCTGTTCCGGATCGCGGCCGCATTGGGGAGAAGTTATGTCCAGAGCGGGCCGATCGGGGTTTGTTGTGGCGCGGCACTCGGCCTTTTGGCCGCGTGTTTTATGTTTGTTTGTTTACCAATCAGAGGGCTGTAAACCGAGCCGCATCAGGCGCGGCCGGCACCTCGGGCCGATGGATATGCTAACGCGGTTTCTCCGGGACCGTTTAGGGCTCGGGACGGGTCTGAGCGCGGTATGCGCTGATGAGCCGTTCGGCTCAGAAATGCCGGGAAGCCGAGCACACGGCGGTCTGTACCAGGATCCTCACGGTCGGGACGAGCCGAACATCTCGAGCACGGAGTCGGGGAGAGGAGTGAGCCGGTCCGGAGGGATTTCCGGGTGTTCTGCCGAGAGGAGCAGCGCCGGCCGCCGTGGACGAACCGCTCCCTAATGCCGAGAGATTACCAGAGGGAGGCCCGCCGACGGCCGGCGGACGGCGGCTGCCGGCGGGTGCGGCTCCTCCTCCTCCTCTGCCGGCCGACGGGGTGACCTTGGCGGGGTAGCCGACCGACCCGCGCCGGCCGCCGGTGACCCGGGAGTGGCCCGGCGGCAGACGTCGGTCTGCCCCTCTCTGGGCCGGGTCAGCCCGCCGTGGACGTGGTTAGCGTTCGATCAGCTCCACCGGCCGCTCTAACAGTGGGTTATGAATGATCGTGCGGCGTGGCCCACAGCCATGAGAGGAGCGGGACGCCGCCGGGCCAACCCATTCTCAGATGCAGCTCGTGTCGCCGCTCCGCCCCGAAGCCGCGGCGCGCTGCCTTCTGCGGCAGGTCAGCGGCGCGGGCGGGCGGGCAGCGTCCGGACAGACTGCCACCTCCGCCCGGCGCCCGCCCGCCGCCGCGCCGGCGCGGCTGTTACCGGGCGTCAGGTGTTGCAGAGCATGCAGTGCAGCGCGGCGTGGCTGGCACACCGTTACTCCTGGCGAAATTAATCGCCTCCCCGCGCAGCGCCGGCCAGGATTTAGACGTCTGGCGCGCGGCGGTGGACGCTGTGGGCGCAGCGGGCGGCCATGTCCCGCCGGGGGTGTCCGCGGCCGGCGCCTCGGCTCGGAGTGGCCGGGCACGACAGGTCATCGCGCCCATCGATATCCAGTGGGAGTCTGGCCGGCCGCCAAAGGTCGCCGGCGATGTATCGGCGGCGTCCGCGGGTCTGCCGGGCCGGCCTGCGGTCGGAGCCGGATGCAGATGTCTAATTGGAAGTGGCGCGAGGCCGCGATTGCGATCGGCTCTGGCGGCCGCTCGGGCTGGCTGGCTGGTCGGGCGTCTGGCTGACTAACTGGCCGGTCCGCCTGCTCGGCCCGCCGCCGGTGCAGAGGCTGTTGACCGTCTGCCCGCCGGCCGGTCGGCGAGCTGCACGTCATGACCGGTGTGTTCGATCTCAGAGGCCGGACCGGGACCAGCCTCTGCCTCCCGTCCGGTCCGTTCGTCGGCCGACCAGCCAGCCGCCCTCTGAAGGCCGGCGGAGCGCCGCAGTGACACAGCCTCCGCTTTATGGTAGCAGGAGCCGCCCGCCGCCGAACCACGATATACGACCGCTTCTGTTTGAATCGGACTCACCCGGAACCGTTAAATCGCCGTGTTTGACACTCCAAGGCTGCATTCCGCGCCACATCTGTACGTTTCAAGGAGAGAGCGCTGCAGGCCACGCGCGGACCACCTGTGCGCCAGCCGCCGCGCCCCGGCAGTAACGAGTCTGTCCGAGCCGTGCACGCTCTCTCAGTCTGCCCAGATCTGTGCACTCGGAGCCGATTACCAGCCACCAAGGAAAAGTCGACAACCGTGGCTAATTTCACGGCTAGCGTAACGGCACCGGACGCCGGAGTGTTTCCCGTCTCCGGCGGCAGGACCACTTTCCGATGTGGTCGGCGCTGTGTCGAGATCCCTGGCCACGATCTGATCCGATCAGCCGGTCGGTGATCCGCAGATCTCCGCCGGCCGCGCACTGAGAGCCGCGTGTACCGTACCGGGCCGGAACTGAACGAAACGGTCTGCCGCGGCACGGCAGTCGGGCGGGCACAAAACGACTGGGAAACGTGGTCCTGGGATTCGGATGGGTCGGGTACCGATTCATCTTCTCATAGGGAGCAATGCGCGAGTTGGACCGGTGAAGGGAAACTGAAAGTCTATTGATCGGTTCCTCCGATAGCAACCTGTCCTATTGCGGTGTGACCTGTTTCCCTCTGCGGCAGCGTGTATTCCTGTGGGCTGGGAGGCGCTCCCTGGGCTCCAGAGCTCAAGCTGATGTACCGGGCTGATACATGCCTCTGATTTACTATTCTTAAAATCCAGAGGTCTCAGAATCTTAGAATCTCTGGGTCCGCGAGTCCCAGAGCCGAAAGGATTGTAGTGCAGACCGCAAACTTGAGACGTCTGAGCGCTGGAATGTGTGACGCTGGCCGCTGCGCGCTGGCATCTGAGACGGGCTGAGCTCGGCCGCTGCGGGCCGCGCTGCGCTGAGCCGATACGGCAGGATCTGGGGAGCAGCTGGGAACGGAGGCGGCTGAGCTGGTCTAGGAGCTGGCCGCCGTGAGAAGCTGCCGCACCGTTAGCGTTCTGCAGCCGCCGCCGTCGCCATGAGAGGCGCCTAATCGCCCCCTGGGCCGCGGCGGATCGCCGGCCGTGGCGCGCGGATGACGGACGCGCCGCGCGCCGCTGGTGCTGACGGCGCTCTCACGCGAGCGGGCGGCATCAGCATTCAGCCGGCGTCCGGCGAGCTGATGGTGCACCTCTGGACGGGCGGGGCACCTGCGAACACCGCGTCACGTGCACTCCAGCCCCCAAATACCTGGGCTATTTTTGATCAGCAGTTTTGCGGTGATCGGGCCCAGGAATGGCTCGCCCGGGGACCGGTCACGCTCTCAGCAGCGATTCTTTTTACCGCGACTGGATTGTGTGCTAATGTTAAAACTGGTTGTGTCAGGATGCATTTCGAGAGCTCTTTGTCTGGCGAGCGTGATGCCGAGCAGGGAATTTAAAATGTTCCGCTTTTGTATCTCATATGCAGTACGAGGACTTACTTTTCCTATTTCCTTAAGATGCTCGATTCGTCCTTGGTTTGATCAGGCTTAGTCGGGGCGATAAGGCTGGTGGGTCGGTGATCAGCGGTACCGATCTGGCCCGGTCACGTCTCCAACGGACACCAGCCGGGCACGACCGACGGCTTTCGGCCAAAACCGATGGCAATGTCGATAAAATCCGCCAAATACCGACCGGCTGATGTCACGGAGCCACTCTATTTAAAGTGTTCTTACCCGGCTGATCAGTTTGACGCTCGCGCCGCCCGCATCCTGTGTCCGCGCCGCCCGCTGCCGTCCGCTGTAGATGATCAGGAATTCCGCCGGGGGGCGGGCAGATGGAGGGTCATCTCGGTCCGTCACCGGCCGGCGTCATCTGATGTCCTTCAGAACTGATAGCCGCCCTCGGCCGCTCGCCGCCGCGCCGCTCCGCCCCTAGAGTGTGTGCACCGAGCGGGGTGCCCGTGCACAGTGCACACACTGCGCACACGCCGCCCTCCTCTGTCTGTGTGTCTGTCTGTGTGTCTGCTGGTCGGCGCGAGCGAGTGGTGTTAGCTTGTCATGCGCTGCTGCAGTCTCCGGCGGCCGGCCGGTCCCTGTGCTGGGGACGCCGCCGGCGGTCTGTGGCGCCGAGCTGTGGTCCGCCCCGTCTCCGGGCCGCCGGTCAGTCTGTCTGTCCGCGCTGCTCGGACCGTGACCGGTCAGCCGTGTCGGCCGCCGGCCGGTATTTATGACGCCGCTCCTGTTTGGTCGCCGCCGTGTGTCGACTGGGCCCGGCCGCGCATTTACAAACTGTATACACGCCTTCGGAGCGCCAATCATATTGCACCAGCCGCTGGCGTGACGTCGGCCATGACGTCAGAGAAGGGGCGGAGCGAAGTTGGTTAGCCAGCTGTTTTCACAGCGCGGCGGGCGGCGCAGTGCGGCGAGCGCGCGATTTTGTTTGTAAACAATCGTTGCCAAGGCCGTATTGGTATAGATGGTTGCAGCGTGATTGATTTTGATTGTTTGATTGATGTGATGCGACGAGTATCATGGATGAGGATACTTACGATAGCATAATTGGTAAACACAGTTGCCTGCAAATTTTGAATGTCAATCAGACCGATCGTCCACCGATCGCTTGTGGCAATGTGGCTATGATCCTCGTATATCACCTGGAGGAGCCGAGTTCGTTTCTCGGGGCGGCGAGTTTTTCTCATGAGCTCCGACGTCTAATTGAACGGTTTTACGTAAGCCTATAAGTAATATAAAGCAAACCCCTCTTATTGACGAACGCGGTTGGCGGCTCACACGCATGTTGCAGGTCAGAGTGGGTGGTATGAAACGACGCGTCTCGACCGTCTCCGTGTTGTTTGCTAGGTGTGCACGCTGTCAGTGCACGGGTTTTGTGCATTTCGCCGAAAATCATTCTGGATTCTAATGAAATCGGACGTCTAAATAGGCTGACTCGGCGGCGCTCTGAACGGCAGACGGCTTAAAAGATCAACTTGAAACTTATACGCCCGTCTAGCGGCATCGACTTTGGCGAGGCACTTTTCGGATCTCTAACTATGCTCCAAAATGCCGAAGATCTCTAACTATGCTCCAAAATGCCGAAGATCCGAAAAGTGCCTCGCCAAAATCGATGCTGCTAGACGGGCGTATAAGTTTCAAGTTGATCTTTTAACCCTATTAGTGGCAGGCTCCTGGCTACCCCATATTAGTGGCAGGGGGGGGGGGGCTGTTTACGACCCCCCCTTGATATCTCGAGATCTAACCGGCCGATTTTCAAAATTCAAACGGCATTCGATTTGGCTCAACGAGATCTACATTTCTAAAAAAAAATAAAATTAAAAAATGTCAATAGGGGGGGTAGAGGGGGGTAAAAACGGGCAAATTGCAGATACATTTTAGACTGTTTATCACGGCCAGGTTTCTGAACCAATCTTAACGCAACTTTTGCCGATCGATAGAGAATGAACCAGGAATTCACATGGATCCTAAAAATATGCATTTTCAAAAATCATAGGCGGATACAGATCATTGAGATTGGGGGTACACAAAAAGTATAGTAAAGAAGGTTTTTGTTGGTACTGTTTCTAAAAAAGGGGGCAATGGTCTTGTTATGTTACAATTTTCTTATGAGAGAACGACTAAAATTGTATTGGTCATGCATAGGCGGTGTCAGGGCACCTATGTTGGGAGGTAAAAAATAACCCCCCTTTTTGGACGCCTGGATCCGCCTATTATAGCAAAAAGTGTCAAAAGAGGATGCACAATAACTTTGTATATGTTATCACATGATACCTTTCATTCACTGTTCGTAAAACTGGTGCAGCATCGTGATCTTCGCCCAAATGACTCGCTTTACGAATAGGACCCCCCAATTTCCAGTGCTCTGGAGCCGCCCCTGGTAAAGTTATGAACTTGAAATTTTCAGGGAATGTGCCCAATTTAGTTTTAGGAAAAGTCAGAAAATTTCAGCATCGTAGCTTCAGCGGTTTCGGAGATATTCCCGAAAAACCTGAGGGGTGGATAAAAACAACCCCCCCCCCCCTCTGCCACTAATAGGGTTAAGCCGTCTGCCGTTCAGAGCGCCGCCGAGTCGGCCTATTTAGACGTCCGATTTCATTAGAATCCAGAATGATTTTCGGCGAAATGCACAAAACCCGTGCACTGACAGCGTGCACCCCTAGCAAACAACAAGGAGACGGTCGAGACGCGTCGTTTCATACCACCCACTCTGACCTGCAACATGCGTGTGAGCCGCCAACCGCGTTCGTCAATAAGAGGGGTTTGCTTTATATTACTTATAGGCTTACGTAAAACCGTTCAAATAGACGTCGGAGCTCATGAGAAAAACTCGCCGCCCCGAGAATCGAACTCGGCTACTCTAGGTGATATGCGAAGATCATAGCCGCTTGGCCACAGGCGCTTAATGGACAATCGGTCTGATTGACATTCAAACTTTGCAGGCAACTGTGTTTAACAATTATGCTATCGTATTTCGTAAGTATAACTTGGTCTTTCGGATGAACTATTTTCCCAAACAAGATCAGGGGTTTTAGCTAGTTGTAAATATTCAACACAACATTACAATTTCTCATCGAGTAGGTAAGCTCCACGATCCGCGAGTCTTCCGCTCCGCCCCTGCACTTGACGTCACCTGCCAAGCGCCGCTACAGCCTTTCACTCCGCCCATTTGGCATGACGTCACGGCTCGGTCTCCGAAGACGTGTATATGTTGCAGGCACTTTAGAAAATCAGTCATTTTGTAAAATGCCTAGGCATTTTACAAAAAGACGGCTGTTTGAAAAATGACTGAACGCAACCAGGCTTTTTTCAAAATGGCTAGCCATTTTACAAAATGACTAGGCATTTTGCAAAATGCCTGACCAGCATGGAACGTAGATCCCACTACAGATACTATGGCCAACAGTTTTTGGACGTCTTCCTATACCCTATACCCTAGGTACGTGTTCAGCCTGTAGCTGATCGATTTGAAGCTCTGTGATGACGACAATGCTGAGTAGTAACGACCAGGTTGAGTTGCAGACTCGGCTGTAGCATAAAGCATTGTTTAGTTAACGCTGTAAAAACTCCCAAGTACATCAACGCCGTTCATGTTCTGCCTGAAACTAAACCTAACAAAACCAGCCAGAGACCGGCCCTAGTCAATAGGCAGGCCCGGTTGATGTACAATTACATGTAAACGAATGAGTGTAGTCTTTGTTTGATTGTGTCTTTGTTTGACAGCTTTGAGTACCTACTTGCATGATCCCAGTTACAAGCTCCACATCGGGAGAATCATCAGGTCGCTTGGCGTAGGACGAGAGCGTTGGTTTCAGAAGACACTAACGCCTAAGTGTGTGGGATCGAGTCCTCGCGACCTCTAATAGTTTTACAGATACAGGCCGGCATAGGGCCAGTCGTTTGTTGACGCTCCAGATCGATCATTTTAAATCCAGCAGCGTCGCTGACGTGGGGGTTGGAAATGTCGCGGGCCTGCACTTCTCAAAATAGAGGTAGGTATGGACTTCCCACTGCTGGACTCCTCTGGTCATAATGCTGGACTGCTCGGTCCACCTCCACGCTACCAATACATATATAATTATGTACTCGTATCTACAACACGCTGCTCAGTCATTTTGTAAAATGGCTAGGTATTTTGTAAAATGCCTAGGCATTTTGCAAAATGACTGGAGAGTCAGTCATTTTGTAAAATGTCTAGGCTTTTTGCAAAAAGCCTGGAAAATCAGGCATTTTGCAAAATGCCTAGGCATTTTACAAAATGACTGATTTTCTAAAGTGCCTGCAACATATACAGTTTGTAAATTTGCGGCCCGGCCGGTGTTCCGGCCACCGCCGGATGGGTGCGGGCGCCGGCGGGGCAGCTGGGTATCCCCGCGATCGTCCCTTCCTCTCGGACAGGCACTGGCGCCATCGGTACAGTGCCCACGGCCCGGCGACTGCGGAGTCGGCGCCGTGACACGGTTCCTGCGCGATTAGCGGCGATTTGGTCACGGCGAATCTGTGCTAATGCAGCGCCGTGACGGCAGAGAAGGCTGACCCCGCGCTGACCCGCACCACAAAATGGCGTGCGCCACTTTTGCATCGGCTGCCGGCGGCCGGTAAAGGATGCCTGCTCATTTCCTCCGGCCGGTTACCGGCTGGCACACAGAGAGCGGCAGGCAAGCCCATACCACCGTGATCGCTTTAATCAATCTCGGCAAGTGGGCGCTCCACTAAGTAGGTTTCACCGGTCGCCGCCGAGTTATTAGCTGTACGCCATTCGTCATGCAATAGATGATCGCCGAGATTTCCGGCATACCTGAGCGGCCGGTGCAGACTGCGGGGGCTTACGTAAAACCCGGCAGAATTCGTGGGCACAGTGGAACGCCCGAACCCTTCCGCAGCCTCTCTTTCTGCTGTGGCCGTCTCTGACTCCTTTCACGGTCTCGGCGGCGGGGTGACGCCCATCTGGCGTTTTAAGCGGTATGCTAAAACGGTCGGCGCCGCGCGGCGGTAATCGTCGCCGGCGGCGGCGGCGTTAATGTCGCCGGAGATCGGCCGTTAGACGACCGTTTGCCGCCGCTGACAGAACCGAGACAACCCACAGTCCAACCGTCAACCGATCCAACCGAGCCACTTAGCTCACCGACCGGCCGACCGGCACCAACCGGCCTACCGAGCGAGCGTGCGACTATGGCGGAGCGCGCGCCGCTCTGCACCGTGGAGCTGTTTCAAACCGAACCGGATGAGCGTGGCTGCTCGTGTGAACGGGGGGCGGGTCCGGGGCCAGTGTCACATTCCAGGGTGGAGCAGGGTCGCCGGCGACCGCCAGATCGCTGCGCATTGCGCACCGCCGCACAGTGGGCGCCATTTGCGGCGCAGTGCGGCGTGTCGTGACGCTCGGCCGTCCGCCCACAACACGCACGGGGAAAGGTGTCAGCTGCGGCGGCGAAAGTGTCTCCGCTCGGACCGCTATCTGATGACGTACGGTGACGGTGATGACGCCACGCCTGGCGACCATCAGTCACTGCTGACGGGAGGCGTCAGCGGTGACCGTCAGCGCGGTTCTGATGCTCAGGCCGTAGACTGTCGGAACAACAGCCCACCCGGTCCTCAGTCTGTCTCCACGGTCCACCCTGACCGCGGCCTGCCGAGCTCCTTCCCCTAATTGCCATCACGTCGTTACCAGGTGTCACTGTCACGCGGTCGTCACCCTTGGAATCCAGCGAGCGCGCGCCCGATACCAACCACGACGCGGCTGATACCAACCCACGTTCCTAGCGAGCCGCGATGACAGCCCGTTGACGATCAACACGATTGCCACCCAACGGTACAATGCAGTGATTATCAGCATGTTAATGCTAATCACTCTGCGGTGTGGTACTTTTACCTTTGTTCGTGACTGTCGACTCCAGAGCAGGGAGCGCGTGTCGCTCGCGTGCCGACCGGCTGTGCGTCGGTGGCTGCGTCGGACCGAAATGAGCGCTCCGCTACTGCATGGTGCTCACTCCTGGGCCAAACAACTCTCGCCGGCGCGCGGAGGGCGGCCGGGCCGACCTTCTGCGCGTGCCGCCGCTGACCGGCGCCGTGGCCCGCGGCGGCCGTGCGTGTGTGCGGCTCGTTACGGCAGCCGCTCGGCGCGACGGCCGCCGCCCCGGGCCCGCCGACACAGACTGGTCTGTTGCAGACCGTCCTCCTGCCGCGGAGATTACTCCGAGAACAATACGGACAGACGCGCATCGTCGGTCTTTTGTGCGCAGCCCGGAGCTGTCGCCGCCGGCCAGAGCTGGCCGCTCGCTCGCAGCAGCTCAGGGTCTAACCGGGCCGGCGTAATTACTGCCGGGCCGGCCGTCGGTGGTCGTCCTCTGCTCCGCCGGCGGAGGAGCGGCGGTGGGTGGGTGCTCGGGTCGGCGCCCGGCCGGCGGCGACGGCCCGCTGCCGTAATGGCCGCCGTCATCAGCCGGTGGCGGGTCGTCATCAGCCGATGACGCGCCGGGGGCGGCGCCGGCGGCCCGTCACCCGTCTCTCCGCCGGAGCGCCGGGCGGTGTCGGACGGTGGCGGCGCGGGTATAAGGGCGGCTTGTGTCGGTGACAGCGCCGCGGTGGACGGTCTGTCTCGGTGACACGCGCTGGACGTGATTACCGGCCGCGAGGTGTCATCTCGGCGCGGAGATTGGTTTGGAGCTGACGGCGGCCGGTGCCCGTCATCGTCCCGGCGCCTCGTGTCCCGGCCCCGTGCGACGCGGACCGCCCGACCGACGGCGGCGGCGGAGACAACTTCCGGCGGTGACCGGGGCGGTCTCGAGATTCCGTCGGCGCATTCTGGCGCACACGGTGGGAGGCCGGCGCACCGCCGCGCTCGGCCGCATTCCCCGTAAAAAGTACGCCACGTGACGGACGGTCCGGCGGAATCGGGAGCGACCCGGCCGCCCGCCGCGGACGTCGTGAGCTCCCATTAATCGACTGATGCGGGCGGCGGCCGTCCGGGCTGTTTGTACCGGGCGCCGTGGGAATCGGCTGATGGCGGGGCCTGCGCGTGAACTGCCGGGCACCCGCCGCCACCGCCCACAACACCGCCGCTCCAGCGGACTCGGCCGTCAGCCGCCCGGAGTTCACCTCAGCATCGTTAGTTGAGAGGCGCTCACGGAAGCCTCGTTAGGGTGTGCGGTGGCGTCCGACGCTCGATGAACCACGCGGCTGCACCCCACGGACCACGGACCCTAGACCCAGCGCCTGCCTCACTCCAGTGTATTATAGCCGTCCGCCCCGCTCATCGGTGGCCGCGAGTTATCGGGAAATTATTGAAATCATAACGAGGCCCGCGGGCTGCGCAGTGCGCACCTTACCCACAGGGCCGGCGGCGGGCCGCGGAGGTGTGGGACCGGTCAGCGGGTCGGGCGGTCCGTCCGCGCCCGGGTGGCAAATCGGCGGACGCACGGCGACTCTCAATTACCTACGGAGGCGTTAATTGGTGGTACCGGTAACGGGAGGCAACAGCGGCAACGGGTGATAACTCCGAGTTTGGTTTCCCGGCTGGCTGCGCGCCAGGGTCGCGCGGTACTTGATGGGCTAATGCCAGGCATTCCCGGCCGCATGGCGCCCAAATTACCGGCTTCGAGGAGCTGCGCTTCGTCTCAATTAATGCACGAAGGGATGCCGGCGGCAGGACAGCCGGTTGTCAGCTATCGCGGCGCTGTCCGCCGGCCACAAAAACGTCGCTTTTGCCGGCTATCGGCCGGGTATCGGCCGGTGACGTGCAACTCGGGTCGGCCGCCGCCCCTCCCCCGCAGCCGATCGCCTTATCCGTCCGAGGGCCCCGCCGAAAACAGCCAAATTAATTCAGCCTGAAAGCTCCTTTGTTGTTAAGCCTCGATGAGGGGCAAATAACAGGGTAAAGCATGCCTTTGTGTATCCACAAGGACATCATGGTCGGAGGAATGTGAACGTTGCTACACGGCTCCAGCCGTCCGTTTTGGTGCAGTCACGGCGGACACTCGACCGGCGGAAATTCCCCTCGGATTATTTACCTGCACTTGAACTGCGTCTGCTCTAATGCTGCATGCTCTCGTTTCACAGTCATAGCCTTCAGCTTATCCTGACGTAAGTTACTGCACGGGAAAATGGCGTCGACAGTCCTAGAACGTCACTGGCTCGCGTTATCTGAATGCTCGCTAAACACGTGATCAGGGATTTGGCATGCTCGGCTAAATTTTAGGTGTTTCAATTAAGCAGCTTTATGGCCTTAGTGCCAGCCAATGTCTGGCCAAATATCCGCCATCTACGGAGCAGTGATAATACGAGCGGGGCAAAAATGTGCGCTCCGTCCCGCTGGTATGGTGCTATGAGACGTTTTCCGGTCGGATTAGCTCGTGCTGACAGCGCCATCAAAGCCGGCGGTCATCCGAGACGCGCATTAGCCAGAGGATTGCATCGGACACGCTCTGATAAAGCCGGGATGCATGATATCACACGCCAATCACAGGGAACATGGTCGACTAAGCCAACAAGTTGTGCGGAAAGTATTTCGTAAATGCCAAGAGGACACCGTCTTAGCGTCATGTTGAGATATGTCACGCCGGTTCGTTCGGTGTCCCGGGGGACGGGTGGTGTCACTCGGGTCAGAGTCGACAGGGAAGGGACCGCTGAGGTGAGCGGCCTTGCGATGTCGCGTTCGTCGGAAGTGTCAACCAAACAAACGGCGCGAGCTACCGAATCGACCGCAAAAACCGCCGATCGTCAGCCGCAGCACAAGGTCGATCGGATATCGGCGCGAACAGCGACATCGCGCTGTCCCGCGCCCGGCGACAAACAGCCATCTCAGTGACCTGGCTGGGAGGGTGACCGCGCGCCGCGCCAGGTCACGCCAGGTCACAGGCCAGCAATCAGAGGCCACCGAGCAGCGACGACCCGCGGCGCTCGCGTTGCGCGCCGCACCGCCACTTTCGCCGCGGCAGGGGAGGTGCTAACGCTGCGGGGGTCGCGCCGCTATTTGTCGCCTGCGCGCCGCGATTGGAGCCGTGCCCGATCGGCTGAGTTGTTTGCGCGGCGCGCGCGCTGTTTACGACGCTGACCCACTGGCCGAGCGGGGTGACAAACGCGCCGTGAGCGCGGCCACCCTTCCTTGTGGCGGCGGCCACCGACCCTCCGGGAGACGCGGCCCCATCGGCACCGTGACACGTAACGTGCTGGAGTCGGGGGTATGAGGACTTGCGACACCCGAAGTCAGGAGCCGCAGCGGTTTATGGTCGGGACAGGCTTGGTGTCTGAAATATAGAACGGGTTGGATTTGGTTGCAATCCCCGCCGATGTCTGTTCGAGTGGCTGACGGAAGCGAAGGAGCGGAAAGCCGGCGGTGTGGTCTGAGGTGACGCAGAGCCGTCAAACTGACGCGGCCTTGGCGACCTCCGGACGCTTACGAAAGTTTGGGGTGAAAGCAGGGATTTCTGCAGTGGACGGGCAGGGCTACCGCGACACCACGACTTCGGTGGCGAATTCCGGACGGCTGCTCGGCGATTGGATTTTGCGCTCGGCCTTATCGGACTCGGCTGTAGCCGCCGCACGATCTGGTGCCGTTTCGCAAAACACCGGTGTCTTCTGCAGTTTGTTTGTTCGGTCGGCGGCTACATTTCCGTCTTGCCCAATTTTGCGGTGGCGATTTTTCCGCCACGCCACCGTAATCCTTGTGCTGGCGCGATATTTTATGGGGCCGACCATTCACCGAGATGCGGCCACTCTGTTGCTGTCGTTCACATATCGGAAAGTTCCGCCCCTATCATTGTTGCTAATGATACATGTTATAGCTGTGGTACTGATTTTTATCACGGCCGAATGCACTCCGCCTTGTTCGAAGAACAAGTTGTAGCAAAACGTGGCTATCAAGGACAGGTCCGATACACGAACCATCGCTCGCCTGCGCTGCGCTGTTCCGATGCATCTTTGATTTATGTTGCAGCATGTAAATCCTGCCATATATTTCAATCTGACTTTAGTTCTCTGCCTCCAACAGGATAGGCCATGACAGAAACGACATAATGTCTATAAAACGTGCGGCATTGCTTCCAGCTTTACCCGGGCACATTGACTGCCATGCACAATGCACATGTCACTGCCTAGCGACTGGGGCCGGCCGGCCAGGACCGGAGCTTTTCATAGCTAATATACCTGCCCGGCCGGCCGGCTGAGCGGAAAAACCGGAGGACGAGGACGGGTGACACGGCGCGCGGCGCGTCCACCTCTCCTCTCCGGCAGACCGGCGGGGATGGATCAGTGACCGTTAGTGTGTCCTCCCGTTAGTCGATGGGCCGAACACCCTCAGGTATTGTAATACGACGCCGGCAGTGACAGATGCGGCTCGCGGCCCGTTTGCGCCGATTGTCCACCGCGCTGCGGGCGCCAATCCGCGCGCCGCGTTTCGTCACCGATGCGCCTCTTTGGGGGACGCGATTGCGCGGTCTTCGTGTCGCGTGGACCGCGACCGGTGTGCCAACAGAGCGGTGCGGTCGTGTTGTAAAGCCGCGGCCGAGCGCGTCTTTTTGCGATTTTATCCGGGCTAATGGTCGCCGGATTTTTGTGTGACCGGCGGTGCTGCGCCCGGTCGAGGCCACCTTCGCGGTCAGCCGGCGGCGCGCCGGCGTGGGATCACGCTCCGGCTCGTGACTTGGTCACCGCTCGGCCAACCGCGCCGACCGGCCGGCCAGGCGGCCCAGAGGACCTTGGCGAGGGCTCAGCCCCGATGATGCTGTTCCATTTCATTCTTGCATAGCTGAGTGGATTTCGAGGCGGATGCGGAAAGCTCCGCTCCGCTCTGAGTGATCTCCGGAGGCCCGGCCGGCCGGCCGCGGCGGGCGGCGCGCCATGCACCCCGTCCCTGGCTGTGGTCCGGCCCGTCACGGGATCAGCTCAGATCACGGACCGCCTCTCACGGACAGCCCGCCAGTATAACACGCCTGCCGTGGAATGGCGCAGCGGCGCTTCTCAGAGCCGACAAACACTTTCCACCCGAGGGACCAGAAAAGAGGCGGGATTCCACTCAGCTCGGCGAGGCGAGCCCGGTAAATCTCCCCATTTTGCAAGATCATTGTTCAAGTATAAGACAGCAGGTCTCGGAAAGCGTTCCTCCGGAAACGTTAAGGCGATTGGTGGTCACAACACATTTCGGCGCGTGTACGAGGCGTTCCCGGAATCTGTTGTAGCGACCTTGGTGTAGCTGTGCCTTCTTCGGTCGCTGCCGGGTTTAGCGCGCGGTCGGTGCTCGCCGAGCCTCCCGCCGCCGCCGGAGAGCCCGCTCGGCTGCAGTTTATGACGCCGGCCGCGTGCACTGGTGCAGCCGGCGCCGCTCTTCATGAGGTCAAAACTCGTCCGACCCGACGTCTGGCGGCGCGCCGACCTTGGACTGACCCCTGCCGCGGTCGGAGAGCTGCCGACCGCAGCCGCAGCTCGGCGGCTGGGCCCGCAGCTGGGCCCGCAGCTGCCGCAGCTCGATCCGCTGGCTGACGGCTGGGGAGCCACGGTGGAGCGGAGCAGCGGCTAGGCCGGCCCGCCCTGCCGATCAAGGCGACGCCGACGATAACATCGCAATCATCGCGCGCCGCCGATCAGACCAAACAGCCGCCGACAACAGCCCGATTGAATTCTACCGGGAGCGGCTGCCAAGAACGATGCTAAACGCTTAGCTGGCTGGTCACACTACGTGCCGTGCATTACAGCAATCCCGGAGCAGCGACCGTCCCTCGCTCTCCGGCGCCATGGCTCAGACGAACGGAAATGCCTCGGCTCTGGGGAGTGGTGTCGATAAACAAAGAGCGCTGGGGTGAGCGGAGGCGCAGCTAGGTGGCCGCAGCCCGTCCGGTGACACTGGCCTCACGTGCCGCGCCGTGTCCCGTCGGCCTGTTGCCGGCGATGACGCTACTGTCGCGGTACGTTGCTGCCGCCGCGCCGGCGGCGCGGATTCCTGTGGGTCTGTGAGGCCGCGGGCGGCGGGTGCCGTGCGGCTCTGCGGTGCGCTGCAGAGTGCAGGGGTCGTGGCCCGGCCCGGGGCGACGCCCACGGCCCGCCGTATACATGGGGCATCGTGACCTTGGGCTGCTGGGACCGCCGGCGGCCGCTGGAGGTGTCCGGGGCGGGCGGAGCCGTCCGGAAGACGACCGGAGCCTCCCGGCGGTGGCCAGGTGGTGGAGCCCGCCGACCGCTACCCTTCCAGCTCGTCTCCGGAGGCTTTATTTGTCCTGGGACCGGCCGCATTCCTACCACATTCCTCCGCCAACGACAGCCGCGCCGGCAGTTTTCAAATCGGCTGCGCGCGGCCCGGACCGGGACCGGAGCCCAGGTGCGCCACTTCAGTCACAGCGCGCCGGGAGTGCCGCCGGTGACACCGTCGCCAGGACCTGATTCTGGCGCGGCCGCGGATAGACGACAGACGTGTCATGGTTGCCCAACAGCGGTCACACTCCGCCGCCGATCCTCCCGGCGGGGCGGTGGTGATATAACGTGCGGGATGAGTCCAGGGCTAATCTGTTACCGCGCTACTCTCACTTTCCTGTGACGCGACTCTTTTTGTCTTCCTGTCACCCCTGCAGGGCGTATTTTTGTCACCATGCCTCCTTTCTCCTTTCGTTGTCATATTCGAGTGACTTTGATGTCTGTATTTTCTCTTCACCTATAGGTGCCAGTCCCTCCTTTCCTTGCCTACGCCCTGCTTATCTTCCTCCCTCTTTCTTTGTCTTCTTTCATTCCTTTCTGCGCATTTTCCGCCTGCGCTCCTCCATTTAGTTCGGTTTGTTCCGCCGCGGCTCACACCCTAGTCTGCGCCGCGCGGCCCGCGCCAGGCTCGTCGCCGACGCGCTGTCATCGCGCCGGGGACAGGGACCGTGTGACGGCCGGCTTTTGATCCCGCCAGGGCCGTGTTCAGGTGTCGCCGGTCGGTGTCAGCGGCCGGCGGCGCTCGGCGCGCCGTTTCGGCCGCGTCATCCGTCACGCCGCCGGGCTGTGAGTGTCCGCCGGTGACCGCGCGGCTTGGCGGGAGCGGTCCCGGCGCGGCAGAGGACGGCAAAGTCCCGGGACCGGGACGGCCTGCTTTGTGTCTCCGTAACGCCGGCGTAACACGGGTGTAATGCTGCTGGAATGCTGCAGCGTGACGCCGTGTGACGCTCCGTCACGCTGCGCGTCCCGTCACGCTGCGCGTCCCGTCACGCTGCCCGGCCGGTGGCGGCGCTCTGCAGTCTGCGCCGGCGATGACGTCCGTTCTGCACGCCGGACCCGGACAGAGCAGCCACTAACGAGACGGACTATTTTTCCGCGTCTGAATGAAAGTCCGCTGCGGCCGCCGGACCTGCCGCGGTGCTTCTGCAACGCAGGCGGCTACCGGGATTAGCTCTCCAGCTGGAGGTCGGTTTGGACAGTTCTGGGTACCGCGGGTTTGCGGCACTCCTGCTGGACTCGGACAGGGAGGCTCTCGTTGGACCCGTCGGCAGCTGACGAGCCGGGCCGGGTGGTGTCGCATCTCCATCGGGCTCTGTTCTCCGTAGCTCGGGCGCGCGCCCGTGCAGCCGCCGGGCTCGGTTCGCGGAAGGGCCGGCGGAGGCCGTCTGCCGTAGGGGGCTGATTGCGGACCTGACGGCGGCCCACGCCCGCGCACCTTCGTATTCATGTTCTTGGGCCGTCGGACAGCGGGACTACATGGAGAGCCGCGGCGAGAGGCGAGAGCTGCGGCCTCCGGGCCGGCCCGGCTGAGTTGTGAGCTCCGCAGAGCTGAGTTGTGAGCTCCGCGGCGCTGAGTTGTGAGCTCCGCGGCGCTGAGTTGTGAGGCGGCTGAGCAGGGAGCCGCAGTCGCTCGACCCGTCCATCCCTTTCTGGCCCCAGCCGGAGCCGCCCCAGGCCTCCTTCCCCCGTTCCGCCGATAAGGCTGACTTGCGGCCGGGGTTCTGAGAGCATCAGGGTTTGGTCCGCATTCCTTACCGGCCAGCGAGGATTGCTGAGATCAGACGATCTGTCCGCATATCGTTCGCCGCTTCTGTCTGGCCCTGCAGTGGTAAGTTGCTCGATTTGCTCGTTGCCCAAGCTCTGCGGTCGGCTTGCACCATGATGCGACTGAAGAGATCTCGACATTCCGACAGTTTCGCTGAAATTAACTGTTCTCAGTGGATAGCGTCTCGGTTGACCTTCACCGGGCTACATTCATCTGTGTAAGACTGTGGAACACCACGCGAGCCGGCGGTGTTACAGCGCCGCCATGAGCCGGGCTTTACACGGGCGCGCTCACGAAGCGGGGCTCACGGTCTTGCCGTGTCGCCGCGCCCGTGAGCGGGTGTCGGCCGTCACGGACCGGTCACGCTGTCGATCGGCCGATACGGGGCCGATACGGGACGGCAGCCGGACCCGTCCTGCAGCCGACAGCCACGGACGGGGCCGGACGCGTGGCGCCGGACTGGCGGCGAGCGTAATCGAACATAATCATAATCGAACATAATCGAGCGTGTCTTTTTTTCACAAGACTCGGACTTGGTCGAGTGGTACACGGCTCGCCCAACGTTATCTTTCTGCGATGTGAGCTTGATACAAAACGATAGCTGTTCCTTGTTTCGTATTCTGGGGCCTTACGACCGTTCTATGTTAATGGCATTCGCTGTTTATGTTCGTATGCGCTCTAAGTGAAGTTCATTCGTTGGTCAGACCATTAAACTACATGAGCCGGGCCGTGGTTTATACGCTCATCTCTCAGCCGACCCATGCTCCGGGCCGAGGGCGGCGGTGCAGTGGCAGCGCCTCCGTTGGTAGCATGAATATTTATCAGGTCGAGAGGCTGGTAATTGCTCGCCGCCGCGCCGACGGCCGGGCTAAGCCGGAGTGGCGTCGGATCCATCTATCGCCGTCTGATCCGACGGTAGCGGTCGGTCGGAGGAGACTTGCCGCGACGGCGCCGATGTCGGTCGAGCGTGCTGACATCGACGGGGAGTCGGGCTGCCGGCAGGAACACATCAGTTAGCGCTTTGGGGCGGCCGTGTCCGTCCGGTCACGGGGAGGGTAGACGAGGAGTGTGGGACGCTCAGCACTAAGGAAAACGGGCGGCGAACAAGCCGTGAACAGGCGAGGTTCTGCCGGTGCGCTCCCTGCCCACATTCCTATCAAGGGTGGTACGGTCTCCGACAGACCGGCGTCGCCGCGGCCGGCTTGGCGGGCTGAGCTGGGGCTGCGACAGCCACACCGAGGGGCTTTTCTGAGAGATGGAACACCCTCCCCGTGCAATCACTCCATGACGTCAGCTCCTCGGGCTGCGGCGGAGGCTCCTCTGAGGCTCTGACCGGGCTCCGTCCGAGCTCCGGCGGCTCTCTGGACTGCCTCCGCTCGCGGCGCGCTGCCCGAGAGTGTACCGGCCGCCGGAGCCGGTCCGGCCGGACACCGCCTCCACTGGGTACCTGTCGGCTCGGACGGACAGTCGACTGGCGACCGGCGGCGGCGGCGCGCGCGTCCCGGCGCTCTCTCGGCCGAGCGGTGCACGGACAAAGGTGCTCCCACTCCGTGAACATATAGTCGGTGTGTGACAGGACGGCCCACAGTGACCCGAACAGTGACAGAAAGACGTGAGGGTGCGTGTGATACAGAAAGGGACGCTGGCGTGGCGAGCACCTGCGAGTGAACGCGCCCAGGTCAGGTCTGGTGTTTGTGACAGAACGAGTGGTGAGCGCAGAATCGAAGGCGACTTGGACTTGGAAGGTGGAGCGCCCCCGCTGCCGGCCAGATCAATGTGAGTTCGCTTTCGGTGGCGGCTGCCGCCGGTGATCCCTGCCGAATGCCGATGCATTATTTATGTTCCGTGGGAGTCGTGAGTCGGTGGTTTCCCTGTGACAGCGCAAAGGTCACTGTCTATACGGTCCCATCCGTTCCCAGTCGGCCGCACCCCTACCCTCCGCACGGTGACCTCGTCTGCACCGCCTTCTCTTTGTGTACTGTTGAGCGTGAGACCGGGCCACCTGACGCTCCTCTCGGGCCGTCGCAGATTGCGCCTGTGACGGTGGCAGATGCGCCGGTGATGACAGATTGACAGATGGTCCCTGCCGACACCATCGCCGGGCCGTCGGTGTCCGCGACACCCCGTCCTCGCAGCTCGGACGCCGGGTGGCTGCTGATTTGTGGTGCTCGTCTGGCTCGGGAGTCGGGACACAGCCGCTGTGTCCCTCCGCTCAGGGTCGCCGCCGCGCCCCCGGCCGCGACACGAGGTTCTCATGGAGCGTGTCTGGCGGCGGGGCCGGCCGGTCGCACCGCGCCTGCATACCTACCTGCATTGACAACCGGTCGTGACCCGGGGACTCGCTGATCGGTGACAGAGACCGCAGACCTGGCGAGCACGTTCGAACCGCGCGGCTCGGTACGGTTCAGTTCAGCACGGCGTGCTTTGGCTCGTCTCGATTCGGGTCCACTTGGTAGGCTTGGTACGTATACGATTCTGTTCGACCTGGGATGATCGGGCGTTACGCGAAGACCGCCGGTGCGGCCGAACCCGATGCATCATCGGTCTGTCCGGCGCGCCGCGCGGCGTCCCGCGGCCCTCGGCTGTTTGGGGCGCGGCGGTGGGTCGGGTATCCCGATCGCAGAACGGCAGGTGGGCGGGAGGACGCCCCGGACTCGGCAGGAAAGAGGGCGCTCCGAGGAGCAGACCACTTCCTGCGCATCACCTGTCCTCGGCCCTCCGCCCCGCGCGCCGCCCCGTCCCGTTCTGTCCGGCCCGTTCCGCCCCCTTCCGCCACCTCCTGGTGCCGTGGGAGGCTGCCGGTCTCCACACCCGCGGTCCTCGGATGCCCTCCATAGCGCCCCGGTGCCCTCTGCCCCCGTCATGGCCCCGTCCGCCTTTCGCCGCTGTGGGCCACCTCAGAAGCGACCCGAGATGGCGGGTGGCTGGCCCGAATCTCGGTCGCCGTGGGCCCGGGCGCGCGCTGCGGGTTTTAACGGCGCGCCCTGGTCCGCGAGCGGTGCGCCCGCGCCGCCGCCGGCGCCGCTGCCGGTGGTCTGCGGCGGCGGCGATGACGCGCTAACGGCGCCGATGATGGCGGCGATGGCGTGCCTGTTGGGTCGTGTCAGGCCGGTCACACGGCCTGGTGCCGGCGCACCACCGCACCACCACACCGCCGTCACCACGGCCGCGGAGCCTCCGTCGGCCGCACATTAGTGGATTAGCGGCCCGCGCCGCGACGGAAGCGGCCGCGGACTCAAAGGCGGCTCTCAAATGACGCTCAAACTCGGCTCAAAGGACCGCCGAGCCGGCCACCGTGGGCTGCTAATTTGAATACCCTCCCCGAGGATCAACTTTCCCGTAGGTGACACCTCTGGGCTAATCCGGGGCGCTATTTGCGGTATTCGGGCGGCGTGTTGGGGCGCTGCCGGAAGTGCCGGGGACGTGGGAGGCGCCCGGGGCCGGCCGGCGCCGGGTCTAGGCCGGGGCGGCGCCCCCTGGGCCGAGCGTGCCGCGCCGCCCGCCCCTGCGGCCTATCAATGCGGGCCCGGCGCACGATCGGGAGCTGGGAGCCGCCGGCGCACCGGGCAGCTGTTTACCGGCCTCGCCGCGCCGTGCCGTGTCTGCATTGGTCAGAACGCGGCCAATCAGCCGGACAGAGAGCGGAGCAGGCAACATACTGCCGGCCGCAGAGAGCAGGGCATACCGCCTCAGAGAGCTGGGGTGTCCGCCGACCACTGCATGATCATCGGGCGTGTCGGCGGCCTCAGCGCGCTCGTGAGATGGCCGCTCGGAGCGGGCCGGCGGATCTCCCGGCCGTGAGATGACCGAGCAGGCCGGCGGGGCTGCAGCCCGCTCGCTGGATGGGCCGACATTCCGCCGCGCCCGGGGCCGGCGCGGCAGCTGCCAGTGCCTCTCGGGCGGCTCTGTCTCAATGCTGCTCTACAGCTGGCGTTTGCCGCGCAGACAATGAGATGACACGGTCAGTCGGCCAGCGGGCCACGGCCCAGTGCCGATCTCGGCTCGCCGTGCGCCATCTGATGCGCGGCCTGGACGGGCCGCCACGGGCCGGTGGACGCGCGTGCGGCGGGCGCGGCGGCTTCTGCAGCTCGTCGGGGTGGTCACCGGCTCCCAGCGGCGTCACCAGACCGACCGGCCGGCGCCAGGGCACTCTGCCGACCGTCCAATCCTGCCGGCCATCGAACGGCAGCGCTGCCCGCACGGGAATGGACTTGCCAGTCTGCAGCGACCGCCAGAATGGGTTCGAACGGATCCTATCATGTTTGGCTGACTTAAATTAGCGGTGATTCGGTGTGTGGTGTATTTATCATGCTCGGAATGCACACTGACTGAGTGCAGCTCAGGGAATGCAGTATGGAGGTATGTGGAGCGGAGCAGCTCACAGTGTGTTCCCGGCAGCGGTCGTACTGGCTCCACCACCCGCTGCCGCCGGGGCGCCCATACCCGGCCGGGCTGGTATCGGTGTTTGTCGGGGCCGGCGAGGGTCGTGATCGGAGATCTCGGCACCCCGTCGGCCGCGCCGTCCCGTCCCATTCGGGCCCGCCGCACGCCCGGTGACACTCAAATATGTGTCAGTTGGGCCCATTTGCATATGCCGGCCGGCCGGCCGGGCGGGGCGCGTCCGTCCGTTTTCTCCTCGGCGCGCCGCCGGCCATGCGTGCCTGCGTGGCCGTTCAGAGCTGGCGCAGCCGCCAGGTGCCAGATGGATCCTGTCGAATGGGCCAGGGACGGCACACGATCGCGTTATTCACGCGCCTCTCCCGGACACTCTGGAAATGGGCACTCGCATTCGTCGAGAAGCGGCATAACTTATCACTTTGGCAGGGAGAAACGTCACAGTGCCAGATGTGTTTGTTTTTGCTGAAGCTGTTTTTGGTCAAACTGAATTCCAAATGTTTGCGAAATATGCGGTGAGTTTTTGTGTCGTGTTCTTTGCGCGCCGTCCTGTCGGCCGGGGCCGCGCCCACACCGCCCACGGTCGGTCGGTCTCGGCTGTCTCTGCCTGGAACCCACCGACTCTGACTCTACCTCCGACTCTTCGTCTCGTCCGACTCTGCCTCCGCCTTCCGTGGGCTCAGAGAGCGATGAAGGCCTTGGACTCCGCCGGCTCTGCGATTGAGTCCATGGACTCTGGGTTCCTCTGAGCGCGCGATGGACGGCGGGTCGGCGGTGTGGGGTCAGCGGGCGATTTCTCGCCGGTGGTTTACGGCGCGCTGAGAGGTGACGAGGAGGAGCGGCCGGGCCGGCTCGCCGGGCGCAGCTCCGCCAGGAATGCGGCCTCTCAATGCGGCCGCTCTATACCGCCCCTGAATTGTTGACTTTCCACCTCATCCCTCACGCGTTTTTGTCGGCAACGGTCGACCGTAACTCTCCCCCGTTCATTATTTTCCATTGTTGTTGGGCGCATCGGTTAATTCATAAATTCATGCGGCCGGGAGTTCCGCAATTAGGCTGGGCTGCCCTCGTGCGTCACGCTCGCTCTCCTCCCACTCTTGGCGGCTCAGTGGCCCTCTCAGCGCGGCCAGCGTTGCATCATGAGCATCTCGCGTGCGCAAATGCCGGCTTAACCCTGTCAGCGGCGCGCACGTGAGTGTGGCCTACCCTCCGACCGGCGCGCGGTGCGGATCGTACCGCGCGCTCCGCCGAGGCCATGACCGGCGGCGACTGATCCGGATCGCCCGGACCGCAGGTGCACGCGCTGGGCCGCGCTGGGCTGGGTTTGCGGTCCACAGCTGCTCGCTGGTCGGTGTCGGTTTGTCCGACCGGGAGACTCGTCCGGGTCCGTGGTCATCAGCGGCCATGGCTCACGCGTAAAAACTCGCCGCCGCCGCCCGCGGGCGCGCGCGATTATCATTTTTTTTTACCGGTGCCGTGCGCCGGCTGGTGGCTGACCGTGAGGGGCGGGCGCCGCGCGCGGCCTCTAGGTGTCGATAGGCGCGGTCTCCCGTGGTTAGGGTTTATTTATGGTGGCGTTTTTTGACGCTCGGACGGGCGGCTGGGATGCGTTGTGTGGAGAGCGGTCGGGCCCGCCGCTGAGCGGACCCGGTACGGCTGCCGACACTCGTCACCCGCCCGCCGCTCAGCTGCTCCGCTGACTGGCTGTCGTGCCGCCGCCGCCGATCTGAGTTCACCCAGTCCCGGAGTACGGACACGTGGGACCGGGCGGCGCCGGCCGTTCCCACAGCGCGTGGCCGCAAACCGAGTATACGGTGCAGTCCGCACGGCAGCGGTATGCTCATTATATCGAGATGCCTGCCCGCTCCCGGCCCGATCGGGGAAAAGGCGCGAATACCAGCAGTCTTTTATCGCACAGCCATCTGGCTAACCCGTCTGACTGCCGGCCGGGCGCTGAGGGAACGTGTTGGGTCCTGCTCAGACCTCGCTGTCAGTGCGCCCCCTCACCAGCTGATAGAGATCGACCGGAGGTCCCCCTCTCTCCCACACCTGTGCGCGGCACCTGTCCGTCGTTAACCCGTCTGCGGCGGTCGTTTGCGCAGATGAGCGTGCAGCGCGCGCCTGGCCTCCAATGCCGTGTTGCCTCACGTCGTTCACGGCCCGGCTGCCCGTCACGTGGACGTTCTTTGTTGTGCGCCGTGACCTCCGGCAGCCGCGCCGGTGCCAGCCGCCGCTCGCCGGCCGCTCGCCGGGCGCCCTGACTCACACCCTGCCAGCGCGCCCGGCCGGCGGAATAATTTGTACTAACCATGGGATTCTCCCGCGGTCCCTGACCTGTACTTCGTTACGATGTCGCTAACGGAGGCGCTCTCCCATACCCAATTGAGCTGAGCCGGTGCAGTGCTGGTCGGGTCATACAGTGCGACTTTGTGTATGACGTGTGTGTGTCGGTGTCAGTGTGTTTTACGGTGTCTAATTGTCCCGAGTGCTGGCGGTGTTCCCCACAGTTCCGGTCGGTCGCCTGGGTGCGGTACCAGTCCCGGTCCATCCGCCATGTAACGCTGACGGTATCTGTGCTCCGACCTGCCCCGTGGGCGGCTGTCACGCCAGTCGGCCATCGCGGCTAATCGGGCGGCCGACGGGCGCTCCGCCGTCGGTACCGATGATTTATGGCTGCCGGCGCGGCCCCGTGACCCGGCGGCTAATCCTGCCGACCCGGCGTGCCGGCTGCCGTCGCGCCGGCCGCTCATTTGAATGCGCTAATGACCGACGGCGGCCGGCGATGCGGCGATAGTGTCTGACCCAGATCGTCTCTGTGTGTGTTGCAGCAGCAGCAGCGGCGGCGGCGGACGGGTGCGCTCGCCTCCGGTCGGCGCGCCGCGCTCCGACCTGGCGCTGGCCTGCTCCCAGTCGACACCGTCGCTGGCGCAGCATGCGCTGACTCCCGGCGTCGGCATGGTGTACAACTACGCGGCGGACGCGGCGCCGGCCGGCTGGGACGAGGAGCGCGAGCGGCAGGCGTACGCCGCCCACCTGCGCTCCTCCTCGTACCAGCTGCACTCTCGGCAGCGCTCGGCGCTCACCGGCGGCTCGTCAGAGGCGGCGCTGCACGCGCGCCAGCCGTCCGGCCACTCGGCGCACTCGGGGGACGACGACACACACTCGCACGCCTCCTTCCACTCGACCCACTCGCTGTACGGCAAGGAGGCGGCCCGCGCCGCCGCCGTCAGTGCCGGGGTCGGGATCGGCGTGCCGGCCTACCCGACGGACGGCCGGCGGGCGTCGCACGACGCGCTGCCCATCGAGCCGCCCCCGCCGCCGCCCCCACCCCCGCCGATGTCAGACGCTGCCTCGGACGTCACCAGCCTGCACGACGGCGAGTCGCTGACGTACGACCTGGACGACATCGACCGGGCGCTGGCCTCGGACGTCCCCGAGCGGGACCCGGCCAGTCTGACGCACATCCGGTACGGACCTGGCCACGAAAAGTACCCGTCGTGGCCGGTGCCGGCGGCCGCCGAGCCCGAGTCGGGCCCCCTCTCCGGCGGCAGCTTCCGCTCCAAGTCGTGGACGGACAACAGCGAGCTGCCCAAGGACCGCGCGCCGGCCGGCGGCTACACCCGGCCGCACGCCAAAAAGTCTTTCAGCGCCACGTTTCAGCAGCAGCTGAACACGGTCATGGAGAAGTGTGAGCGGATAGGACCCGAGTCGTTCCTGGCGCCCGCCGAGCGCGAGAGCCGGGTCGTCGAGCGCGACAAGTCCGAGTCGCCGCGCGACGACAAGTTCCCCGTCATCGACCGGGACGGCCGCGGCCCGGGCGACAAGGACTACAACATCCCCAGCCCGCCGGAGCGTGACTATGACGACAAGTTCTGCCGGCCGGAGCCGACCTTCTCGGAGGAGCTTGGCGGCCCGCGCGGCCTGTCCACGCCCTTTCTGGACCAGCTGCGGCGCGACATCGTCATGTCGCCCGTGGAGGACGGAGACGGCGGAGAGGGAGCCGAACAGTCGTGGAGCGGCGAGCGTACCGAGGCCGAGAGCCAGCCGCGCTCGGGCCGCGACAGCGTGGCCACCGTAGTCACCTACAGCAGCAGCAACAGCTCCAACGAGCCGATGCGGCTGTACGGCTCGTTCAGCGACATCAGCGTGGTGAGCTCAGCCACCAGCCGCTCGGACCCGCACCCGGACCACCAGATCGCGCACAGCTCGCGCGTCAAGCCGCCGCAGCGGCTGCTCTCCGAGAACGTAACGACCGCGCCGCCGCCCGTCCGGCACCGGCCAGAGTTCAAACTGGCCAAGAGCGTGGACGAGACGCTGATCACTGGACGGGAGTCGGACGCGCCCGACGGCGGCAGGGACTCGCGGGACAGCCTGGGCGCGCGGGACAGCCGCGAGCGCAACTCGCCCAAGTCGTCCCGCTCGCCGGCCATCGACTACAGCAAGCCGCCGTCGGTCACCGACCGGATCAAGGCGCTGGAATCGCAGTCGCGCGAGTCGCGCCGCGACCTGCACTCCAAGTCGGTGCCCAACCTGCTGGCCGACAAGTGGTCGTGGCGCGGCGCCGGCCGGCTCGACGCCGACGCGTCGCTGCCGACGGCCGACGAGGGCCGCGGCGGCGCCACGCGCAGCGGCCGCAGCCTGGACCAGACGCCGTCGGACCGGGCGCGACCGGCCGACGCGCGGACCCGCGGCACCGACCGCCGCCCGCCGGCCCGGTCCGTCAGCTCCGACCGGTGCCGCGCCGCCCTGCCGGCCGAGACGGAGCGGCGGCGCTCCTCGCAGCCGGGGCCGCAGAAACCCCAACACCTGTCCCAGCTGTCCCAGCCGTCCCAGCCGTCCCAGCAGCCGGCCGCACAGAAGTCTTCCCAGCATTCTCAGCAGCAGCCGCAGCAGCACGACTCGTCCACGCTGAAGGCGATCCAGAAGCAGGCGGTGATGTCCTACTACGAACGGCACATGAGCCGTGCAGCCGCGCCGCAGACGCAGGCCGACCCCAAGGTGCCGGAGAAGCACGAGCGTGGCTACCGGGCCGGGCCGACGCTGTGGCGGGTGCCGGAGAGCCTGCAGCCGGACTCTGCGGCTGCGGCGCGGCCGGCGCGCGGCTCGCCGCCCAGCGCCGGACGCAGCCGCGGCCCGTCGCGACGTTCCTCGTCAGCCTCCGACCGAACCACGGCCAGCAGCAGCACCAGCTCCAGCCACAGCTCGGGGCGCAGCTCCAGCTCCAGCACCAGCCACCTGAGCGGGCTCGGCCACAGCCGCGGCTCCAGCCACGGCTCCATCGGCGAGCAGAGCCTCGTGCACGCCAGAAAGGTGAGTTCTCAGCCGGGGAGCGGTCGGGGAGGGTTGGGAGACGTGTCACCGCGGTCCCAGAGGCATACAAAGGCAATTAGCAGCCGGGCGGCCGTTAAAACTGTCGTTTGTCGGGGCCACGTTACGACACTCGCTCACGATCTCCAGCATTCAGGGGCAGAGCGTGGCTCATCGGGCCGTCCGAACCCGTTGCGCCATCTCCGTAAACGTGAAATGAAGACGCCGTCGTCGCCTTCCGCGCCGCCGCTCCCACTAATGAGACCGTGTGTCGAAACGATCTCATCGCGCCCGCACGCCGCGGCTCGCGCGCGCACGTAAACAGCCGGCCGATGGGGTAAAAACGCCGGACGGTGGCCGCTGCGGGGACCACGGGGACGTCTCTATGGTCAGCTCGGTGGCCGGCGGTTCACGTATCTATGGTCAGCTCGGCGGCCGGCGGTTCACGTCTCTATGGTCACCGGCCAGAGGCGCCGTGCATGCAGCTGGCGCGCGCGGCCGCTTCAGATGCTACCCCCGTCCGCTGGAGATTGTATCGCGGCGGGCGCCGCGCGGTAGAACTCTGCCACCGTCGCCGGTCCTGGCCCTGTCGTCAGTGGCCTTTGTGTGGGCCGTTGGCGACCCACATGTGTCGGCGCGGTGGCCTTCGGTCGGCGGGTACTGGCGAACCTGGCCGCCGGCGCCGGTCGCCGTCCCAGTCCCCGCCGGACCGCCGGCGGTTGTCGGGTTTCCGCGATCCGTGGGAGGCGCCGCACTCGCTCGGACGGAGCTGGCCTCCACGGTGCCGGCCTGGGAGCGCGCTCTGCACGTGCGTGCCGCGGCCGCAGCTCCCTTCCGGTGGACTTCGCGGCGACAAATTGACCGCGGGAGGGGCGCTCTGCCGTGTTGGGACAATCAGGAGCGCGCAGGGGGCACTTGGCAATCCACGAGCGGGGTTTCTCCTTTCTAAATAATGGAGCTGCCGCTGCGCCTCCGACCAGAGGTGAGCTGCACAGCGCCGAAAAACAGACGGACGCTTTCTAGCCGGGGATATCTGTATTTGGTCCGGCCTGCTGTATGTTGATTACAGCCGCTGCGAGCAATCAGAGCACTGGGGTCTGCGCGGCCTGGTGCAGTAGCGAGCGGAGAGAAATTTTGAAGTCTGACCGGGAGTCAACCCAACCGAGTGTGACTGACCTGCACCGATTGGCTGCTCACTGAATCTTGCATGGATTCCGACATATTCTGAAACTCTGAGGGTCTCGGTGCCGGTCTCTTCTCTGACCGTGACTCGCAATCGGACTCTGGCGTTGACCGTGACTCGATGGGGAGCTCTCACTCTGACCGTGACTCTGCGGGGGCTGGCTCGCTGGCGCCCCCTCTGGCGATGCGGCGCCGCCTGATTATATCATGGGAACAGGACCGGGCTGAACACGGTGTTTACGCGTCCGTCTGGGAAACTGACGACAACCGGCGGCCGCCGGGTCAGTCCGACTCTGTAGTTTTGCCTCAATTTGGCCCGGTTTGGAAGCAATTCACCCTTATCTCATCAGGGCCAGTTCCGCTCCCAGATAGCTTTAATGGATTTTTCATTAGACGAGCTGGGGCCATATTTCATGTCATGTGACTATATTAGCACCGGTCTCAGTCATAGGAAGGTTCCGCCGCTTCCTGTTTCATTAAAGGACCATTGTCTTTAAATCCCAAACGTAGTTTGAGGCCCAGACTTCCTGGCAAATAGTGGAAACTGCCATTTAAAATTGGATATACCTATGTTGACCTTTCCCAAAGCACTGCATTGCGCTTTAACCCGCGCCGTGCTGGTGGCCTGAACTTTCCGCCGAGTGCTGGGGGGGGGGGGCGTTTTCACGCCCCCCCGTCTAACTCGGCTCCTGGGCCACGTAGCGACACGCGGTAAGCGGCAATCGAAAGAGTGTCAAAAATAAGGACGAAAACACTTCGGTCATTTTTTGGGTCAGGTCAAAGGTCAGGTCACCAGAGGTCACCAAAGGTAAAATGTTGACTATTTCAACATTTTGGAAACTGCCAACGGCTATCTCGGGAACCGATAGAGCTACAGCGCCGCGGAAAAGCGCATTCGATAGCCCTTTTACAGACCTTTCTGAGTAATGTTCTCAGATTTGACCTCAGGCCAACGGTTTAGCCTCCAGAGGGCAAAAACTCCAAAAATAGCCGTTTTTACGAAAAACGTTTTTTCGTCAATAACTTTTGACTCATAAGCGCCATGACATTACTTTTGCCAGCATCGTGTTCCTCTCGTCGAGACGCGTCGAATGAACTATTTGTTGACCTTGAAAGGTCATTTTGAAAATTTGACCTCAGGTCAAGGTCATGACCTGACCGAAAAGGGTCATGTTGCATATCAGTCGATCCCTATCGTCGAGCTGAACACATCTGACGTGTTTTCACCGCTCTAGCACGTCTCTATCAAAAGTTATAGCCAAAAAACTGCTGGCGACCGTTCATGACCTGAGATGACCTCAGGGGCACACAGAGGGGTCACAGGTGCATTTTTCCTATTCAGTGTGTCATGTTTACCTATGAACCGATGTTTGAGAGCGTTTTGAACGATATTCGTCCAAAAGAGGCGCATTTCAATTTTCTCCCATTGACTTATAATGGAGAGGTCGCAAAATTGACCTGACCTTAGGTCACAGATATCAAAAATCCGAGATATACATTTTATACATACTGTTATTCATATCAATCGCTGAAAGTTTCAAAGTGATCGTTCAGTCGGTGTAGCTATAGCGAGCCTTTGAACTTTTTCTGAGGTAAGGTCACTTGACGTGACCTGGTGACCTGACCTTGAACGGCCTAGGTCTGAAATTTTCACAACATGTGCGGAAATGATGTAGGAACACGTGTACCAAAAACGGCGGCGCTGCGCGCCGCCGTTTTTGAGATATTCGCGAAAAACCTGAGGGGGGGGGGCGTAAAAACGCCCCCCCCCAGCACGGCGCGGGTTAAATGCTTCCCTCGCCGTTGGGTGAAAGACTCTTGAATTTGTTACAGGTAAATTAGCATGTTCGCTTTTGTGTCGCTCATATTTAACGACTGAAATTGTTCACACTTTTTTCTAATATTGCACAAAGTGCGCAATTAGCGTTTCCTGGTCGTCTCTGCGCTGTTGTGTGCGTTTCACACGGTGCGGATATCACCGTCAACCGCTGCCTCTAGCCGAACCTCTCACGTCTGCGACCGCAGCTGCGCCGCGCGGTGGGTTTCGTGACGGCTCCGCGCCCGCAGTCACGGTCACGGGCGCGCGCTGCCGCTCTGGCCGTTTATCACTCGTGGGGAGCCGCTCCGACACCACCTAACTGTCCCCAGATGGGCGGCAGCTGCGCGCGCTGCCGCCGCCGCCGGAAGGGCGGCCCAGAGATCAGAGGCCGGCGGGCAGAGACCCTGACCGAGCTGGCGTAGTGTCTCCGTGATGTCACACGCCGTGGGTGTGAAACAGCGGGCGTGGTAATGAATGAGGCGGTGTGGCCGGCCGGCCCAGGAGCTGGCCTGGTGCCAGGGACAGGAGAGCAGTCAATCAGGGGGATTTCCGCGTCCGTGTCCCTGCTGCTCTATTTTTGTGGTAGTGAGGGTCACCCACCGGTGATTAACAAGGCTCCTCCCATCGCGGCATGTATGGTGTCCCAGTCCATCTCTCGATGATTCGAGTTCTGAGTCAGCCCTGTGAGCAGCTCTCGGCGTACACGTCTCACTCGGCTCGGGGTGGCCGTCGGCGCGCCCCCGTAAAAATAGCGCGGACCGGCTGCGGCGTCATCGTCGGGTCCGACGCAGCCGGCGGGCTCAGACCGACGGCGGCGGTCGGCCGGCGCGGCGGCTCCGATGGCGGCGGCGGCGGTCACGCTGGCATCAGTGGTGTACTGGTACTGGCCGGAGCTGGAGGGTGCGCTGGCCCGCTACCGGCCGCGCCTGCCCGCCATGGAGGCGCCCGACCGATGCCGCTGCCGACGCGCGCTGGCCCCTCTGCGCCGCGCCGCCGCCGCCGCCGCCCAGACGCTGCACCTGACCGCCCTGATGGTGCTCCTGGAGAGGTACAGCCGCGCCGCCGCCGCGCTGGTTATCGCCGCCCGCGCCGCCGCTGTCGAGCGCGCGCGACACGTGCTGGATTGGATGCTGGTGGTGAGGACGGCGCTGGTGACGGCGGCCGTCACCGTGAGGACGGCGCTGGTGACGGCAGCCGTCACCGTGAGGACGGCAGCGGCGGCGGTGCTGGCGCGCGGGCAGGCCGGCTGGACGGGCGCTCCGTGGCGTCGCGCCGACCGCCGCCGGACCCGCACCCGCTGCGTGCAGACCGAGGAGGAGCTGATCTACGAATACTGGGAGGGCCCGCCGCTCGTCCACGTACAGGTAGGACGGAGGGAATTCCAGCACGGTCGTGACGCGTCCAACGCCCACCTCGGCTGCTGTTCCTGTTCGTGGGCGCTACCTTTTGCTCTGACGAGTACCGAGCGTTTTGTAAGTGGTCCAAGTGTTTTCAAGTGTTCGAGTGCTCTTGGAGGCACACGGGATGACTGGTACCGGTCTCTGAAGCGTCCCAGTTCTCAGTCCGTCGCTGCCGAGACGCTCGTTCTCTTTTGACAAACGCGCTGCTGACGGCTGCGTCTGGTGTCGAAGTGTCTGTACACGGATTCGGCGGCGGATGAGGCGCGATGACGCGTGAATGCCGCGTTACGCCGCGCCGCGCCGCGTCGAAGCCCGGCGTCTGTGAACTCATCAGACGCCGTAATAAATGACCGCGGTGCGGGTCTGAGCGCGGGGCGGCTGGTCACGCCACACGCGTACCGTCCGGACCGGCCGCCGGCAGCGGGGCCGGCCGCGGCGCGCCGCTGCTCGTACCGCTCTGTTCGTGTCGACACATACCTGCGTCACTGTTCGCCGCAGACGTGCCAGAGACACGTCGCCCGTACGACGGGAACTGATATTGAACGGCGCGCGGCGGCCAAAGCACAGCCTCTGCCGTGTATCGGATAGAGCCGCGCGCTGGGCGCCGGCCAAACGACACACGCACATTCCAGAGTGCGCCGGCCGTTCCAGAAGCTCTGCTCGAGGCGTGAGAGGTCGATTGGTGTCTCTCTCTCCCCTCTCGCGTGCCAGGAGAGCGGGCTGGTGGCGTCCGCTCGCCGCGGCCCCGATTTGTTTGATCAGAGATGATCAATGTAGATCGCGGCGGCTCTCGCTGTTATAGGAGGATTCGCAGACTCGAGCGGTGTTTGGCTCTCGTGTAAATGATTAGCGGGCGGCAGGGATCTCATAATCTGAAGCTCAGGGTCATAATTCATGGCGTCACATCCGGTGTTCAAAGCTTTTTTTCGACACCGATCTTGTTTTTAGTCATCACATTGAGTGCTCTAAGATGAGATGGCTGATAGGTTTATTGCGCAGCTAATTTATCTGTCTGTAGTTAGGGCTGGGAAACATGCTTCCCTATGATTCATAGAGCATCAATGGTAATGAATACCCCATAATTGCGGAAACTAATTGCCATAGTTCCCATTACACCAGCTCTGGAGCAACGGAACAATGGTGTGGATTAGCTGCCAAGTGACGTTTACATCTCTTGGCACTGCGGTGACTGCAGAACGACATTGCCATCGGCTGACCGGAGCACCGTTTTAACCGCGGCTGGCGCCCAGTTTTGCCTGTCGGGCGTTTTTACCGTGTCGGTGAACCCGAAGGCCGTCTCGGCCGCCTGCCAGCCGGCGCCGGCCGCGGGCCGGGGCCTGACTCTGTCGGCCTCTGTCGGTCTCCGCTCCGGCCGAGAGGACGGGTTCTGATCGCCTCTCCGGCCGCCTTATACCTCCGCGGGATGACGCGGCCGGCCAGTCGCCGCCAGAGCTCCATAGGCCGACATTCCGACCGGTCCGTTCACATCGACGCATGATGTGCGGCCCGTTTTTCGGCGGCGACACGGCTTTTTGCCGGCGCTAAACCGACGGAGGGCGGCCTGTCGGCACGTCTCGTCGACCCGAGAGCGGCTGACTCCGTCAGCACCTCCGGGAGGCCGCTACCGGTCCGTGTGCGAGTCCCCGCCGACAGACGGAGATCTCACAGCGCGGCGGCACTGTAAACTAGTCGGCTTCGGCTGTTGGTTAGCTGCCGGTAAGGCCCTGGTGGTTCTGTGAGAGGCGGATTGGTCTCGGCTCGTTAGTACATTGACGCGCGATGTGGCGGCCGCGGCTGTCGGTGTCGCTCTGTACCGGTACCTGCCGGCCCTGAATGGACCGCCGGCCGCCGGCTGTCGCTGTCTCAGTGTGGGCCGATTGGGAGCCGATCGGCCGTCCATCCGTCCTCCGTCTGCCGGCCTACGGCTGACGGCTGACGGACGGACGGACGGACGGACGGACGGACGGACGGGCCCCGCCGCCAGTCCAGCCCACTCGGTCCGTAATGAGTGTCAGTGTGCGTGTCGCTCTGTCTTCCGGTGTCATTTAATGTGCAAGTTAGGACTTAAAAGCCCACTCAATGACTACTTATAGCAGCCACATTTTTGTTTCCTTCGCTTCTATTAACCTTACATAATCGCCTGTCCTGCCACTGGAACCTGGCACAGTGACAGACAGCCCTCTCTGGCAGTTGCTCCGCCGCTCTGCCCGCCGCTCCCGTTGGGCGCCGCTCTGTCCGTCCGTCGGTCCCTGAGTGGTTCGTGACGGGCGCCGATACGGGGCCGTCGGCTGCCGCTGCCGCTCGTCTCCCGACGATAACAGGCCGGCCGCGGTACCAATGACCCGTCGCTGACCCCGCCCGGTATACCGAGCCGGACCGGGCCGGACCGGACGCCGGCCCGCGTGCAATGCCGCGCTAAACGACTGGCATCGCTCGTAAACGTGCCGCCGCTGTCGCGTCGTGCACGACTCGGCGGCGTCACCAATCAGGCGGGCAGTTGGGGTGATACGGCGAGGTACGGGTGCGGCGGCTACCGGCCGCGGGCCGGACGTGCCGGCGACGGTGCAGTGATGGCCGTCCCGTACCGTGTCCAATGCTGCTGGCGTGCCCGGCGAGACTGCGGCGTCTGGGCAGTGGCACCGCGGGCCGTTCATGGTGACCGCAGAAGTTAGTGCGGACGGTAGCGCGGATCGTGTTACCGGGAAGATTGGTGTGTCGGCGCTCGGTCGTTCAGCAACCTGCCCTGATTGGTTAGGCGGTGTGGTGAGGTGGCGCTGGAAGTTATATGGTAAGATGCATTTTCAAGTATTCTGAGTAAGCGGCGGGCAGTTAGGCTGGATTGGTTTGCGGGGTAAATGCCACCGAATATCTGGTGCATTATCACCGCGCGTGAAGTTCCCAGCCGTTACAATGGCTAGTAAAGCACCCTCGTTGAGTATATCCGCGTAGCGATAGCGCCCATCGCCGGCGTGGCTCTCGGCCCGGCCATTTGTCAGCTCGTGATGACCGGTCATCAGAGCGGTAATGGTCACCCTGCCGGTCATTGCCGAGCTTCCGGTGTTCCTCGGCGCCTCGTCCGTCACGCCTGTTTAGTTTTGAGATTGCTGCAGTTGGCTGGAGTTGTTGGGTCACCGCTCGGTCAGCGGTCGGTCATCGTTTGGTCAGCGGTCGGTCAGCGGTCCGTCAGCGGTCGGTCAGCGGTCGGTCAGCGGCTCCAGCGGCTCACACGATGTCCGTATCACCACGCGGCGCGCGGCGGCGGCAGCTCGCACGCGGATGCGGCTGCCACCCGCACCTCTCCCCGCCGAGTCGCCACCTCCGCCGCCCCCGCTCGCCTGACCTAGTGAGCCGAGCAGTTAGTAGCGGCCGGCACGCAGGCGACCTCTTTTCTCCGGCTCCAGCTGGATTGTAAATCACGGTCGTGCAACAAGGGCCGGCGCGGCGCGGCGCATCGCAGCTGCTCGTGTCGGCGCCGCGCCTGCCCCGCCCCGCCCGGCGCCGTTCACAGGCGGCTCACGACCTCTCTGAGGTACTCAGGGCGGCCACATCCGGCTCGGCGACCTTCCCGCGGGACGGCCATGCGTGCGCGTGTCCGGTCCCGGTTGCGTCACGTCTTGCAGAGCCGCTGTCAGTCTGCAGGCCGGCTGCCTCCCGCTGCGCGCTCTCTCCGCTCTCTATTCGGCCGGTGCGTTACGGCACGCTCAGCTGAACCGGAAACGCGCCGATCGGGGCCGTCCGGCGGCGGACGGGGACCGGCGCGCTGGGCGGAGGGCGGCGCCGGGTGTGAGGAGCCCGCCGGGGGTCCGCTCACCGTGACATCGCCGCCGCGTGCGTTGCCGGCGGGTCCGGACTGCGTGCCGCTGACGGACGGCGGCCCCCGCTGGCGGCGGTGCCCGCCCGACCGGCCGGTCGTGACTGGACTGACCCGGAGCGGCGCAGCTGGGTCAGACGCTGCGTGCCGGGAGGAGCCGGTGGGCCGCCGGGAGGCGGGAGACGTCACGACCGGCCGGCGTGAGTTGTGGGCCGGCCGACCTCCTTCTGGCGCCGTCAGCGGGTCCGTGAGAGGCGCGCCGCCCGCCCAACCGGGGTACATCAGCCGGGGTTTGAGTAATGGAGCGTCGCACCCCCCCCCGGGAGACTCAGTGAGCGCTCTGCGGTACTGTGGACAGCTCTGATGACCCAACTCCTGCCAGACACCAGCAGCGGCCGGCTCCGGACCGAATTATCGGAGGAATGTCCAGCTGTGGGCTCCGTGGCGCGTCTCGTGACTCGGGGCAGCTCCAGCTGTGGCTCGGCTGTGAGTCTCGTGACTCGGGGCGGCCGGCGCGTGCCGGTACCGGGCTGGATGGCGTCACGGGACTGACTGCCGCTGCTGGATGGCGCGCTGACCGTGACGGCTCGGCCGGACTGCTGCCGCCCGTCGGAAAGATGCAGTTGAAGCGTTTCGTTTGATACGGTCCGCCCCTCAGAGCCGACTCAGTTGTGACTGGAAGGGTGCCGTTTTCATTACGGCTGCTGCTCTGCTGACGTCGGTCCGACCTTGGTTAGGGAATTTATATAGCTACAGGTGACATGCCTGATAAATAGCCCTCAAAGGTTATTCGCGACGACTTGGACTCCTTCGCTCTGGCAAAGCGGTTGATTTTGCTGAAAAATGGTAGAACAAACACTGTAATTGCTCAATGTTTAGCAGAACCACCTAACCGTTTTCACAAGGATTGCATTGGCCATTGTTATTCGGTACCATTTTGTGCATTGTGCTTTGCACGTATTTTAAAATTCCGTGGGCACGCTATTTACTCCGCATTGAGTCATTGTGGTCGCTCAGCATTCCGACGGGACTTTTCTGTGCTTTGTTCACTCAGAAAGCTGACACAGTTTCGCTCTCGGACGCGGAGCGCCATTAGCAGTGGGCGGCCTTGTCTGCCCCTGTTTGGTGCCATGGGAGCGGCGGAGTTTTACGGCATCTGTCGGGGTGCGGGCGTCTGCACGGCGACCGCCGTCCCACGGAGGGCAGCGGGCCGTTCCCACGCCGCCCTCTATCTCCACCGTCCGCCGGCGCGTCCCGACGACCGCATCTTTTCCTCGGCGTCCTGCAGTCAGCTCGGCTCGCCCAGAAGTGGTCTGTTCTCTGCGCTGGACTTATCCGGGCTTCACGACTGGCCTGGGCCGCACCTGCAGGCTGTCTGTGCCCGCCGCCCCCGCCCCCGCCGCGGCTGCATCCGCGCCCGTTCCGGGGCCGCCCGCGCCAGAGCCGCCGCCCTGAGTCGGCGCTGCTCCGGTTCAGTCTCGGCGGTGTGACCGTGCTCCCACACTGCTCCCAGACCCAGTGAATGGACAATTGAAACGCTTTGTCCAGCGGCGCTGCTGTTTCCCGGTGTACGGCCGTTCTCGGCCGGTGCCATTACCGCCCGACGCCGCGCTCACACGGTCTCTGCGCCGGGCACACCGCGGAGCCGTTTTTGGGCCCGGCGCGGCGGCTTTCCGGGCCTGGGAGCGGTCAGCGCCGCACAGCAGCGCCTTCCGCTGCCCCGCCGGTCCATTGGTCGCTGCGCTGGAGCTGAGCCGACCCGTACTGAGTCGGAGCTGAGCTGCGGAGCTGAGCGCTGAGCTCGGCACAGCAGCGTCTCGGCTCTCCCCGGCACCGCCGCCCTCGCACTGCCCACGGCCGTTTTTGTTCTCCCGCACTGAGAACCACGAGATTTTCCGCTCTCCCAGGCGATTGGCCACAGGCGCTGTTCAGGTGGCGTCTCAATTTTCGGCTGTCCCGGCGGTGACCGTCCGCTCTCAGCCTCCTCCTGTGCGCGCGGCTGGCTACCGAGCCGTCCAGCCGACCGATCGGCCGCTGCGGCGCGCGTCCGCGGACGATGGAAAACAATCAGAGGCCGTCTCTCGTCTGTCGGTCGGGAGTTGGGTTTCAATTTAGCTGCAGCCGGACCGCACAGGAGGCTAGCTGCGTCCCTCCTCTATGATGGATCACCGCCCGGCTCCCGCGGAGAGCAGCCCACAAACAGTGGACACCGCCGGCCGCCGGACCTCGCGGCATTTATCACCGAGCCGCCCGTCAATGATTCGATTTGCCAGTGCCATTAATAACGCAGCCGGACGCAGCGCGGCGCTTATTAGGGAATTAAAGGTCGCCGGGACGAGTGGACGGGAAATCAGCCGAGCCACTGTGTAATAGCCGGCGGCGGTTTGGTCGGTGCTGCACCGACACTGTTGATGGAGACGACGGGTAGCTCATTTGGTGGTCAGCCGGGCGGTGGCCGTGACTGGCCGGCGGGGGTGGGCCGCCGTGCCCCCGGGCGGCCCCGCCGACAATGGGGAGGTATTGGAGCGGGGCGGGGAGCGGGGCCGCCCGCCGCCCCCAGCGGGGGTCGCTGTGTTACCTTAGGCCGCCCCAGCCAGATGGGATCCGTCGGCGCCGCTGAAAACAAGCACAGAGTGTGTTTATTCGCCGGGCCCGGATTCAGAGTGGCTGGGCAATTCCTGAAAGTCGTCCGTCCCGCCGCTCCTAAGAGCTCGCCTCGCCCCCTGTCGTGTCTGTTTGGCCCGCGCCTGTGTTTCTGTTTGAGAAACTATTCAGGTGGTGGCGTTGCAGGGGTCAGGACGTCCCCGCTGCCAGGAAGAGATGGTTTTAAATGGTTCTCACTAAATCTGTTTCCTCGCTCGGACAAAAATACCAGCTCTCTGGTTCGACCGTATTTATTTTGGAACAACTCTGCGGGAGAGGTGCCCGTCCTCAGCAGCGCCGCCTACTGGCAGTTTCGAGAAACTGTAGTAGGGGGCGCTCACATCGCGCGCTACACCGTATCTTCGTTACGATCAAAGCGTTGCCTGTGCACTGTGCAGTGACATGCCGTCGCTGAACGCTTACTGTGTGTCGTTGTTGGACCGGATGTTTTTACTGCACGGTTTCGGTGTGTCGTTTCAGATCACGGAGCTGCCCGGCTCCGACTCGGTCTGCTCGTCCCTGCCGGCGGTGCCGACGGTCGACGGCGACCACTCCAGGTGAGTTGACACGGGCTCCTCCGGGGGGCAGAGGGGGAGGGGAGGGGTCACGGTGACCTCTGGCTCCCGAGCCGGCTGGTGCACGTCGTGCCGAGAATGCGTGGCACGCCGCCAGGCGGAAACACAGACTTCCTGCGGCGGCCCGTGACTGGTGCCGGGCCGTGTGTCGGCAGTGAACAGCGCCCACCTGGATCTGATTATACCACCGCCGCCGCCGGCTCATGAGAGACAGAGAGCCGCCGGGCCACTCTGGCGGCGGTCTGACAGCCAGCCAGCGCCACCCGCGACCCGGCAGTAGCGCGCCCTCCAACAAAAACACGACAGCAGCGCGGCCGGTCCTGTCCGGCGCCGTGAAAATAGAGACAGCTGAAATAAATCCGACCGCCGGGCAACAATAGGCGGCGCTGACACTGTTTTAGTGGGACTGTTCTGGTCCGTGTCGCCGCCGCCGTGTAGCCTACTTCTGATCCGGCCCGGAATTAAACGGCTGTGTATTAGCGGGCCGACTGGGGCCCGGGTACCCGCGATTGGGCCGATCCGGGAGGCGGCGGCAGTTTAAAGCCGGCGGACCCTCGGATCTGTCTCGTGGAGGCGCTCCTGCCTATTGTTCCCCAGCCGGCTGATAAATGCCGTCTGCTGTGTCTGACCCGAATCCACGTAAAAGGTGAGCCAAACAGAGTGGAAACATCCGACCGGCGGAGAGGAGGGGGGAGAGGTGGGGAGGAGAGGCCGGTGGCGGTCGTCTCCGCGGCGGGTCGCCCCGTCCCGCCGCCACCCTCCGCCGCGCCGGCCACGCCGTGCTCCTAATTGCGCGGTGCTTTTGTTGTGGTCGGCCGTCGAGCGGCGCCGTGAAAAACGCGGAATTTCTCATTAGACGTCCTTGGCTCAGCCTCCGCGCGTGCGTTCGGCCCCCGCTCGGCCACGTTGCGTGCGAAGGAGCAGGCAGGAGTGCAGGGACACGGCGCTCGTAAAAAGGCCAGTGCGCGCGACACTGTGCCGTCTGGGCCATTAGACTCATTATGCGATCATGAGTCGACTTTCACCCCTTTTGTTGGCGGTCGGCGGCCGGCGGGGTACATTGTCTGCCGCCAGTGTTTTGGCCGCCGGCCGGAGCGGGGTCGTGTTCATTTTGTCGTTAGCGCCGTCATAATAGGTATAGTTAGCGGCGCTGCGGCGACCACCCGCCGATGGGACGCCGCCAGCTCCTCACACCCTAATGGATCTGTTTGGGGTAAATTGTCCCCCTGACGCGCTCGCTGTTGGTTTTCGGACGTTGACGGGGTGTTTTGGGCCTGTGATCGGCTCCAGATCGTTCCCAGGCGTGTCGCGCCCGGCGCCGGACGGCACGGAGCGCACACTGGCACGCCAGATGCCCCGATAACGCACAGGGGCATTCCGGGACACACATATCGTCCGTCCGGTCCCGGCGCGCCGCTCTAATTGTGGGACGCGGGCTGCTGGGGATCGCAGGGGCGCCGCATGACGCCGAAGTCGTCCGACCATGTAAATGGTTTGGTCCTCCCCCTGGGGGACTGGTCCTGCGGAGCCGCGTCGGACCGCGGGTGATGGGTGGTGGGAGCTGGGAGCACGCCCGCCTGGGCTGGGGCTGCCTCCGGAGCTCACCGCTCTCTGCCCGAGCCGGGAGCCTCCTCCGAGCTCTGCGCTCGCCACCCTGCCGGCGCCTCCGTCCTACCCCAGCTCCTCCGGCCGAACAAAGACGGCGAGCGCATGCATTGCGCACCACCCGGCCGGAGAAAGGGGCTTTTTGCACGCGCTGTGTCTCACCTATTGACAAAGGCAGCTGAGAAGGCCGCGCGCCGCTCTGCTGGAATGCGACCCGGTCCGGCCCGGCCCGGTGCCGGGTGCAGAAACAGGAAGCGCCAGGCAGGCGGTACGGCAGCGAAGGGCCGGCGGCGCCGACTCTCATTACTCGGATAGGCGCCGGACCCTGCCGCGGTCAGCACCTGCCCCCCTGTTCACGGCACATCAGCAGACATGAATTTTCATCGCCCGAGTAATCAGCCGGACGCGGCTCGGGACGGATGCTCTCTCATTTTATCACATCATACTGATGAGCTGAGCGGCTGGGCGGCGCAATTTTTCGGGTGATTACGACCCTCCGGTGCGCGCCGGCCGTATTTCGGGGCTGGTAATGGTCGGGGCACGGGCCGGCGGCAGGGGACGACACCTGGACGGCAGCTGGGAGGGTGCCGGGGGGACGGGGAGCGTGTGCCGCTGCCGGCCGCCACCTGCTCCCCGGCTCCCCGGCTGGCGGCGCCACGGGCCGGCCGGCCGGCCGCCGGGCGGCGCCACCGTCTCCTGAGGGGCAAGGTCGTCCAGCGCCGGCCGGTGCCGCTGCCAGGTGTCCGGTGACGGTCCCGGCAGCGGGCGCGTGCCTCCACTCGCTGTGTGCGCCGGCTCGGGGCAGTATTTCGGGCGCTGCTGTCGCGGGTACCCGGTGAAGAGGCGGAGGAGTGTGGAGTGGAGTTAGCTGGTCGGAGGAGCCCTCTGCGCGGCTGGTTGGACCGTCATACAGCTGGGACTCGCCGCTGGGAGGTGCCCCGAGCAGGAGACAGCGCCGCGGCAGCTGGGGATGGAACTGGTGCGCTCCCGGACCGGAATGGAGCGCTGTGACTGCATGTGTTGTATCCGGTGAGTGGCGGGCGCCGAGTCCCTGCAGTAATGGCGCGGTGGCTTACCGAGGCTGCCGGCCGATAGCGTGCAGTGGCGGGGCGGTACCGGGCTGAGCCTGCCAATAGGCCCGGCGTGCTGACCCTGAACCGTGCCCTGCTGGGCGGACCGGGTCCGTTCAGGCTGTGGCGGGGTGCCGTCAGACGGGCACTGCTTTCATGTGGTGGACGGAGAGGTGTTTTCCTGGCACATTACCGGCTGGTATGTGTGCATTAGGATGGAATGCCAGAGGAGCGGGCCTGGTCTGATTGCTTGATCCGGAAGATTGTTTCGCCTGACTGCGGCTGGGGTGGGCCGGACGGACCGAGACAGCATTCCTGGGGCTTCATTCATCATGGAGGCTGAAAAAACTGTTCATTACAGCGAGTGAAAGTAACTAATCCTGCTCTGTGTACTTAACCTTCAACACCGCTTATCTTACTTTTGCAAGTAGACCGTATCTCAGCCCCGCGGTGGAACACTGGCCGTCGGCGGAAGTGGCCGTCACAGCACAAAGGCTGACGGCGCACCACGGCCGGGATTTCAGGGGAAACATTCCTGCGGACCGGCCGGCGGCACTGACGTGGCCTTTGAGTCGCAGTCCGGACGGACAAGTTCGTCACTGGACGATATTCCTGCCTGTCACACCCGCAGTATGTTGTGTGAATAATGCTCTGACTGTCCGGCGGCCGTCCGGTGTGTGTGAGCGCTAGAGTCGGTGGTCTGACTCTGACAGTCGCACTGGGCCCATCTCCCCGCTTTGTGATGCGGTGTCACAGGCCGTGACGCCGGGTCACGACCCCGGCGGACAGCGCCCGAGTCTCAGACCGTTCCCCCACTCCTGTCAGTCACATCGGTCACATCAGTGTCGGTGTGATATAACCGGGTCATGGTACGTCTCCCCGCACCCCTGTCACAGTCCCATCGGTCACATCAGTGTCTATTTAACATGGCTCGGGTCATGGTCCGATTCCCTTCACTCCTGTCACAGTCACATCGGTCACATCAGTGTCTGTGTGATATAACCCGAGTCATGGTCCGCCTCCTGCACCCCTGTCACAGTCACATCAGTCACATCAGTGACCGCATGATATAACCCGGGTCACAGTATGTTTCCCTCGCCCCTATCACACCGTCACATCGGCCACATCAGTGACGATGTAACATGGCCTGAGTCACGGTCCGTTCCCCTCGTCATTGCCACATCAGTTAGCATCTTCTGATGAGATGCCAACCGGACACGGGCAGACCGGAAGGCAGTGACCGGACTGACAGGAAAGCTGCACCCATGACTCAGCGGTGAGCGCTCAAAGCTCCGCACTCGCAACCGTGTCACTCCTCACGAGGCACTCAGCGGGGAGATGCGATATTCAGGGTCGCAACTTCCGCGAACCGCTGTGCCCCGAGCCGCTGGCTCCCAGGCGCCGCGTGGCCGCCGCAGTTTCTGTTGGCACTCAGCGTGGAGTCGTTGATCTCGCGTTGTGCAGCCTGCCAGCGGGTGTCAGCTCATCGCGCCACAAACTGCGTCCCGATGACGTCACTACCCTGGCCATGACCGCAGCGGCTCGCACGTTCGGCCGAAATAGCCTCAGGCGGACCGGCCGGCCAACCTGGGCGTGTCTTGCCTCCCCCGCCGGAGTCCGCTATCACAACTCACGACTGCCGGTCTCGGTCACGGGCTGAGGGCTGCAGATATGTCGGACCATGCACGGTTCCACCGCAACAGTACAATATCAGTCGATCGGTACAATCAGGGCTGTAATCTCAACTTAGTCTGACGAGGGGTAAAGTCAGCGGACCGGAAGTCGGGGTCGCGACAACCTATAACCCAGAGGTGGTCCCCAGACCTCGCCGGAATGCGCCTGGCTCACCCAACCGCGAGGTCAACCCAGCCCGGTCAGCCTAGGACAGTCCCAGCGGCTCTGACCGCGGCACACGACGACAATGAGACTCTGGGGAGTTCATCGCCCGCCGTTGCGCGCACTGAGTGATGTCGTGGCGCGTCTGGAATGCAGCGGCGGGCGTGGCCGCGCGGCGGACCGCACGCGGGCGGCGGTGGGCGGCGGGCTGCCTTTTGTGTCAATGATGTGCCGGAAAGGCTGCCGCCGCCGCCCGGCGGACGGCCCGCTCCTCGGCCGGGGACGGACGGCGGCGGCGCGGACCGGATGCGCCGCACAAAGGGTCGCCGGCCACCGGGCCTCGTTAGCCAGGTGTGGACACCGCCGGGGCGGGCGCCGCTCCAGAGTGCTGGGTGTTTTGGTGGGCGGCTCATGCGGCGCCACCTCACGGTGCGGCAGGTGAAGGGTGAAATCGTGCAAAAACTGACCCGTGTGTGTTTTTGTGTCTGTCACAGCATCCGTGCGTCCAAGGCGAGCCAGCACGTGCGGTCCAGCTCGCGCGATGACCAGCCTCCGGAGCGGCCGCCCAAGAAGCCTCACCTGCGCGCGCTCAGTAGCGGCGCGCTGCCGCCGCCGCCGGCCGACGAGCCGCCCTCGTCGCCCCCCTCCCGGCCGCCCAAGAGCCCCTGCATCCGGAAGCCGGCGCTGCCGGAGCCGGCGCGCAGCGGGTCTCCGGACCTGCCGCCGCCGCCGCCGCCACCCGTGGACGAGTCGCTGACCATCAGCGACGAGCCGCTGCCGCCGCCGCCGCCCTCCATGCTGGAGGTGCAGGTGGCGCCGCACGGGGGAGCCACCGGCGCGGTGCGCTCGCCCTCGTCGGCGCAGAGGGCGCCACCGCTGTCACCGTCCGGCCAGCCAGCGTGAGTACCGACAGGGAACCGAGTACCGACACCGGGTGCTGCGCCGTAAGGGCTCCCGTGCCGACTGTCTCACATGCTAAGTCAATTTCCTCCGCACATGGGGATACTCCTGCGGTTTTAAGCTCTTTTTCTGTTCCATTTTTCTGAGATAACGTGACTAGCTTGCATTTTATGTTTATTGGAGGTGTTTACTTCCGTGATGTTTTTGTGGAATCCCTATAAGACTCACATGTTTTGCAAATTGCATTCCTGTTTGGCAGTGAAGTGGTTTTCAAGCTCACCTTTCCAACCCGGAACACTGTGGTTTCCAGAGGCGCGGACTGACGCTTGGTGTGACCGCGCCTTTTGAGCCGACATGTAACTATTTGGGGCGCGGGCGCTCAGCCCGATAATGCCCGACACGGTCAGCTTTGTTCCTCTGTCCGCCTCTTCCTGGTTCACGTCTCAATTCGTGCCGCCGCCGGCTGGCGTGGGAACCCGCGCGCCGAGCGGCTATTGAGTGCGGTGTGCTGTCTCCGCCCTCCTCTGCCCTCCCCTCGCCTCCCCACCCCTCCCCTCGCCTCCCCCTCCCCGCCTAGCCTCGGTCGGTCGGCGTCGACCGCCCAGCTCCAGCTCCGACGATCTCGGTCGGTCCGGGGTGGCTTTGTGCGCCCCGGCGCCGGGTGAGTTTCTGACGACTAATCCACCAGACGGTGGCGCGGTGTCTCGCGGTCCGGCGCCACGTTTTCCAGGAGCCTATTTGGGGCAGCACAAGTGACAAAGACGGTCGCTGAATGGTGACGGCGAGGTGGTGGGGACGCCAAGGACGGCCGCCGTGCCACATCCACCACCCGGTTGGAGTTGTGTGCGCCGCCCCCGCCCCTGCCCGGCCGGAGCAGCGTGCCGCCCCCGCCCAGTCCACGGTATGTCCAAAGGTGCAGCGTCATGTAGCCCGCGGCGCCGGACGGCTGCGTGTGTGAACAGTTCCGGCCCGCCTCGGCGGTCGGCACTCACGACTGCCCGGACTGAGTGCCGGCCAGTGCTTACCTTCGCTCTGCGGCCTGTGTTTAGCGCCCGGTCGACTCTGCACGCGCCCACTGCGCTTAGAAGCGCGTGAAGGGCGTGATCGGCACGTGCGCCCTCCTATCGGCTGCGTGAGCCCCCATCACGGAGACGCCCTCGATAGTGACTCGGGTTACGGCACGGTCGAGGCCGCTATCGGAGAGCTGTCTTCTCTGAGTGTTGTTTATTAGTTAGCTAAACGGTCCACCAGAGCGCCGGGCGAAGGGCTGTAGAGACATTCACTGGAGACTGCAACGCGCGAGTGTGACAGTATCGGCGACTGCAGGGCGGCACAGGAGGGTAACACCAGGCGGGCGCCGGGCTGCGCAGTGCGTATCGCGCCATTAGCGTTTTATCGGCGAGATTACTCGAGTTTGCCGGGCTATAACCATTCAGTACAGGCCTGATCTATGTCAGATAGGCGGTTTTTAGTGCATTTACGGTGTGCGAAGAGTCTTGTTGCGCTGCATGATTTCTCAATGCGCTTCTTGCACCGGGGTATAGTATCGTGTTGCGGTTCGCCTTAGTGAAGATTGAATCTCTGCATTTCGAGTTATTGCCTTCATCGCAATCCTTTGTTGCTCAAACAGTTCCCGTAGTGTTAAAACGGTGTCGCGCGGATTTCCTTGCGTCTTATTTCGGGATTTAAATCAGCTTACTGTGTAATCGTCGCGGGACGGTTTGTTGTTGGAACCGGACTGGCTCCACTGAGCCTGAGGCTGAGCCACTCGCACGCAACCAATGTCATCGCACTGCGGCGTGCACTGAGCGGGCAAGGCCGCCTCGTTGGAACCGGCAGGCTCCAGTCGGTGCAGTGAAAGCAGCCACTGTCCCGGTCTCAGACAAAGAACGCCACCTGCGGGTGCCATATCTCCGCAATACTAAACATTTTCACGAGGGATCAGCAGGTGACATGAACTCTCTGGGAAAATTGGCGGCGGAGATGTTATCGTTTTAGCAATTTCCTTTGTGTTCTCCCAGTCGCTTGTGTCGCTTTGCACGGCGTCGCGTAAGCTGCTGGCTTAAATACTTACATAGTCACGATCAGGCCTCAGAAAAAAAATAACGATCGGTGATAACGCAAGTTCAAGAACCTCGACGTCAGTGAGTGTTCAGGCTTTAGGTGGGTAGGTATTTCAAGTTAGTCATTTTAACGAGTATAAGACAGTCAATTCAAACGGAATGACTGACCACGGAAAACCGCAGCGTCCTTTAGAGCCGCCGAGCGTTGGTTCCCATGACCGTGACCGGCCGGGCGGGTGCGGTCTGCCGGTCGGTCGGCTCGCTCGACCGTTGTCCTGTCTCTATCCAGCCGTGTCTGTTTCGAGCTCGGTGCTGCGCCGAGCTGGATCGACCGGCCACCGGATGTCCAGCGGCCTGTCTGCCCCCCCCCCCATGGACGCCGCCGTGACGTGCCGCGCCGACCGTTGGCGGTGAGGGACACTCCTCGCTCGTCACGGGCCAAGACGCCGCCGGGTTTGAATGTAAGCCGGCCCGAGTGGCGGTGATCGAGTGTCGTGTCTGAGGGACTCACGGACAGCGGCGTCAGCCGGCGCTCACTGACGGAGGATGACGTCTGCTGATGTCGCTGACGTGGCGACACTGTGGGCAGCCAGGTCAGGTTTCACATCCGACCGAGCGCCGGTGACCCCGTGTCGGCTGCCGCCGCCGCCAGCGTTCGGTCCATTTGCAGCCGCCGTTGCAGCGGGCTCCTAAAACGCCGCTGCCGGCCGGTACTCAGCGCAGCGCGGCGGCCGGTCGCGCGGCTGTGGCGGGCGGCGGGCGGCGGCGCTGCGCTGCGCTGAGGGCCGGCCCCGCTGCCGGCGGCCCGGCCAGCAGTAAGAGCCGTAGACCGTTACTGGAGTCGGTCGGGCCTGGACGACGCGTCGACGGCGGCGGAGCGAGACGCCCCTGGGTCGGACAGTCGGCGGTACAGTGCAGTGGGAGTGACCGTGTCACTGATCATGGAGGGGGTGCGCGTCCCCCTGTCGATTGGAACGCCGCCCAGACGACGCCGCAGGATGACCATGGACAAGATCAAGATGATGGTGCTCCAGTGAGTAGTCGCGCAACCTTTTTCATGTTATTTGTGTAGAAGTGGCCTGGCTGTCAAATTATAGTTCACATAGGCCTGTGTGTATCAGCATGAACACTGAGCCGTCATCTATGTAGAACAGTTTTCTTCGCGATCCTTATGGTTCAGTTGGCAGCGCGCTCGGTAGTGTTCAGTTTCTCCGGACACAGAAGTCGGTTAATATGAACCACATCCCGCTGGAGGGTGGTCTGCAGCCCGGCCGGGCCCGGTACGCCGCCACTCCCCGTGCTGGCGATGCGGGTCGTTCAGTCGGTCGGGGTTCTGGCAGCGGTCCCATGTCCGGCCCGCTCGACCGGCCGGCCGCCGCGGCGGGTCGCCTGCTCCGTGACCTATCGGCCGGCCGCCGCCGCGCCGGTTTCTCCAGTCACGTGTCGGCACGGACCATTTCCGGCCTCTGATGCCTTCGTTCCGCCTTACCGATGCATTGTTCTGAACTGTCAAGGCCGGTCACGTGACTGTTCCGGAGCTGGGCGCTGTGCTGGGTCTGCGGTCACGTGATTGGTTTGGGGGCCGTGACCGCAGTGACGCCAAAATGTGGTTATGATCGAACACAGCCGACCGCCGAAGTGTTCGACAATCGAAACTCTACCGGGATTCGCCTTCCGCTTAATTACCGGGAATTGTTCTGGTCGTGCCGTAGATCGTTCGGCTTCACAGGTCACAGTTCTGTCATTTCCTGTCTGTCTAACTGCCCGTCGTCCTCAATTAGCCATGAGCCTATGCTAGCCCCGCTGTCTGTCACGAACCGCTCTGACTCGTGTTGTCCTTTCCATCGCTCCAGCCTCCCTGGCCTCGCTATATTGCACAACTATAACATTTGCTCCAATGTACACATCGTCTCGAAGCGCCCATGGCTGCCTGGGTCGCCCATGAGACACCTCCAGGACCGCGCGGCGGGCGCTCAGTTTCCCCGGCACGACAGACATCCACGCAGCGTCCTCGCCTGTCATCATACGCTCGGCCGGAGCTTCTGTGACGTGTCCCGATGTGGTGTAACTCGGTGGACAGAGACAGGGTGCGGCACGTCATCGCTGACCTCCCTCCCTCCCTCCCTCCCCCTCCCAACGGCGGGCGGACCGGCGGCGCCCAGAGTTGTGTCATCGGACCGAACCCACCGAGCGCCGCTGGTAATCCTGCCCGGTATACCCGGCCTGGACAGCTCGCCGGTCGGGCCGGTCCGATCATGACTCGGAGCTCGGCCGCGCCGCCCGGCCGGCCGCTCAGGTGCCGAGGTCAACAAACAGACTGGGAACGCAGCCGATGGGCCGCGACGGACGACCTCGCCGCTAGTCGGACGGAGGGCTTCATTTGCCGCCCGTCTGTCATTGCACTTTGGAATACTAATGCGGGCGTCAATGGGGGACCGGAGGCAAACCGTTACGGTAAAGACGGCCATTAGCGCCGCCAGTAGCGGGTGCCGCCGCCGCCCGGCCGTGGTCACGGTCACGGAATTCACTGCGAGTTCACTGCGCTCGGCCGGTGCTCCGCGGTCGGCGGTCGGCGGGCGGCGGGCGGCGGGCGGTGGTCGGGCGGCAGATGTTCCTGGAGTTGTGGTGATGCTGGAATTTGGAGTATGTGGTGGGTTGGTTTGCATCCATGGGTGACTGTGGCCCGGACGGCCGGACCTGGCTGACCTCATGGCTCTGCAGCGGATGTCTCTGGGGTCCTGGTGTCACTCTGTATAAACACCACCCCTTCGGCACGCGCCCGCTATCTGCCCCCGATGCCTGGAATGATGTCACCCCTATCTGCGCCTGCAATCTGCCGTGGCTGGCCCTGTCCGTCGACCAGTCGTCGACGAGCGGTCGTCGTGCTATCGGCACTGCAGCTGGTTTGTTTGGACTCTGTCGCTCTCGGCACGTGCAGGGTGTGGCGGCGCGGCGCGGCGGGACCTCGAGACAGTCCTGCCAAGGGCACGGCGGCCAAATCAGGCACCAGTCTGTCTCCGTGCTGCCCCAGACACAGTTTGTCACCGTCGCCGACAGGGTCGTCTGCCGTCTGCCGTGTGTCGTCTGGAGGTCCCCGTCTCATGTTCCTCTCCGTCCCTCCATGGACAGTCGAGGCTGCCTGCTGTCTGACAGCTCCTCCCCGGCCGGGCCGGCCGCACCTGATCTGACCTCAGTGCGCGTTGCGCCATTGTGGTCGGCCTCCGAGTGCCTCCGCCGCCGGCCGGCTGCTGGAGTCGGCTCGTCAGCCCGGTCCGGTCGGTCCTGTTTGGAACGACCGGCACTCGAACCCCGGGCACTGGCGCGGCGCACTCCCATGGCGTCCTTGTGCCATCGACAGCTGTGACTGAGCTGATGGCGGTCACCGCGGCTGTCGGCGGCGCGAATCGCCACCGGAGGTAGAAGTCACGCCCGCCCGCCGCTGCCATTGTAACGCCGGGCGGCGGCCCTGTGTCGGCCGGAGCTGCTCGGGCTGCGGGCAGATGCCGGGTCACGTTCACTGCTGGCGGACAGCGATTGTGTCCTCCCCGCGCGGCGCTGCGGTGTTGACGGGTTGCGCCACGGGCGGACGGCAGCTCGCCGGGTCCTGGCCTCCGGCTGCGAACGTGACCTGGACCGGCCCCGCCACCGGACGGCGACCTTCGGGTGCGGGCCAACCCGCCGAACGACCGGCGGGCCGGCCGGCCCATCGGAGCCGCCCGCGGACCGGCCCAGCGCCGCCCGGAATGTCACGGAGCGGGCGTTTTTGCCGCGCGGACGGCGGCAATCCGTCGCCGGTCGGCGACTGCACGTCGGCAGGGTGACCTCTGGCAGCCGCACCGCCCTCCTGACCGCCGCCCGCCGCGCCGGCCAGATGGCCGCGCATTGTGCCCGCGAGCCTCCCGCCGCGCCGACCTCAGAGCCCTGCACGGCGACCGCGGCGCATTGAGACAAATGTGCCGCTCGTTGGGCTGTTGTCGCGGCGATGGCGGCGTTTTTCAGCGCTGACAGCGGCGCTGTTGACGCCGGGTTGCTGATTGATGCGTGGGCGGGATGACGCGGCGGTGTGCGCCGCACCTCGTAATCAACCGACTATCTCATTCGCACTTCCCCAGTCCCCTCCCCGCCGCACGTCCCGGCCGCGGTCAACACACACGGTGACATCACGGACCAGTCACCTGATCAATGTAACTGCGATCTGACCTCACCCTTCTCTCCGGCAGGACCTACCACAAGGACTCCTACATGGCGCACCGCCGGGACTGGAAGTTCGGCTACGAGGGCCGCTACCGGCGCACCATGTCGCCGTCTCCACCGGCGCGCGCCGCCGAACCCAGCTCTCCGTCACCTCCGCCGCCGCCGCCTCCCGTGGCTCCGACCCCGGCCATTGGTCGGAGCGTGTCGTACGCGGCTCCGCGCTGTGAGGAGGCGACCACGCCGCGCCTGGAGGCGGCCACCAGCGCCGGACGGCTCACCGAGGGTGGCAGCAAAGGTGAGGAGTGGGCGCCCGACGGGACGGGGAAGGGACGGGAAGGAATGCACAGGACAGGACAGGACATGACATGACAGGCTGGTTGGTTTAGGAGGTCGCTGGACAGGACACGACAGGGCGCCGTGGGACGAGACGGACTGTTTTACTGGGGCAATGGGCGGAGCAGCGGCGAGATGAGGTGTCGGCGGCTGGGGGCGACAATGGCCGCTGTCTTGGGCTCCGGCCCGGAACAGGGGCCGCCCGTGGGCGGAGCTGCCGACGCCGGCAGGTGGTGATCGCTGAGGGTACGCGCAGGTGGCGGACGGACGCGCGTGCTGCTAACCAGCGGCGGTGGGGCGGGGGCGGAGGCAGATGTGGGTCGGGCCGCCCCCACCGGAGACGTCCGGCACCGGACCGCAGCTGCCGGCCGGCCGCTGCACGCGCGTCCATGGGGTGTCGGCGGCCAGCAGGTGGCTCCTGGAGCCGGTGAACCGTCTGCCGCGCCGGCCACTCACGCGTCTGCGGCGGCTCTACGGAACTTGCGGTGATGCCGCGGCCTTCCGGGTCGGAGGCCGTTCGATGCCCGGCCGGCGCTGATCCCTCGGACCGCTCTAACGGAAGGGCGGGCTCCGCGCCGATGCCGTGACTGTCTGAGGAAGTCGGCAGATAAATTGGCCGCCCAGAGCGGGCTGTCCGCTAGGTGAGCCGCCGTGGGAACGGCCGGCCCCCTTTGCCTCCCGCGTGCCAAGCCGCCCGCCGAACCCGTGTCGCTCTGTTCAGTGCCAGATCACCGGGGACTCGGCGCAGGCCGGCCGCCGGGACAGAGCGACCGTTTTCCCGTGCCCTGTCGTGTCTCGTCTTGCACTGCACTCGGCTCTATCTGTCTGACAAAGGTCGAATGGGCACACACACTTGGAGCGCGTGTTCTCGGTGTGGCCGTTTTCCTGTCGGCTCCCTCCGTCGCGTCGGTCGGGGCCGCCGGACGATCGGCCAGGGCTATTATTCTGTAATGGGCGGCGCCGTCACGCCCGGTTAGGAGCGATTGTCTGCGCCGGCACCCCTGACCCAGCCTTGTCTGTATCCCGGTCGGCCGGGACAACCGGTCGGCCGGCGATTAATCACAATCCACAAATTAATCAGTCCGGTCTCAGGGCGCCCGCTTTGCCGCCGGATAATCCTACCGCGTGGTTTAGGATTTCGGCCCTAGTTTTCACCCGTCTTTGTCTCTATTGTGCAAGCGGCACCGTCACGCGGTTTGTTTCCCTTACTCTGCAGGCGCTCGTGTGCACAGGATTAATTTTCTGTAATCAGTATGTCAGTCATTCTGCGATGATATATGGTTCTGCTGTGCGAGACATATAACTCTAAATCCTCGCACATTATCGGGAAAATTGTCATAAAGTAATTGACAGTGGCCACCGTATCTGTAATTGCCCGAGCGTTTCACGTAAAATTTCGATTTAGTTATCGGTCGTGGTCTATTTCGATCGAGCCCTATCTCTCTCTCTCTTGGTATGTGACCGGCGGGACGGTCTCAAAGCGTCCCTGTCCGGTCGGTAGAGCTGACAGTACCAGGCGCCAGGTGTGGTGAGTCGCGGACGGGACCGGGGAGCTCGGGACGGGACCGGCCGCCGCGGCGGACCGGGCGGCCGGGGATGTGGGTCAGACCCACAGAGGGGCGGCCGCTCCCGGCCCGCTCCCGGACCCACTCCGCTCCCGGCCCGGTGTCTACGGTCGCCGCTCACCGCCAGCCGTGCTGCTCCGTCCCCGGGCTGTGTCACTGCAGCTAGTGCGTAACACTCCATCCGGGACCTACCTGTGACGCACTCTCCGCGTCCGTCTGATCTACGGAGCCGGATCGCCCCGGGGGTCCGGACCGCCCCCTCCTCCCCCACCCCTCCCAATGCCGCTGCACGGAGAGTATTCATATTTCATGACGCAACGGCGCCGCTCTGACCACACGGCAGCGTCTGATCTGGGCTGAGGCCAACGCGGGGTCAGTGCGGAGCTACATACAGACCGGCCCAACCCGACCGACCCGAGCGGGGGGCTCAGGGGCGGCCGCCTCACGAAGCGTGAAGCCGTGTCATGGCGGTGGATGGGATTCGGGCGGGGCGTGCCGCGGCCCTTTGTTCGATAGGGAGGTCACGGCTCCGGGCCCCCTCTCGGCGGTCAGCGCGGCCGTGCAGCAGACGCCGCCTGTTGTGCAGCCGGTCAGACGGCCTTGGCGTGGCATCTGTCGCCTCCCAGCGGCTCGTTACGGCCGGCCGCTCGCTCTCATTTGTCATCTGACGCGCCGGTCATCCCCCGGTCCCGCCCAATCGGAGCCGATAGCTGCTCACCCTCCTGCAGCCGTCAGGGTCGCAGGCTGACTTCATCCCGCGAATAAAAACATCCGCCGACCGGACCGCCGAAACGGCACGGCGGCGACTTTTCCCCTTCCGGCGCACGGATTTAATTAGAAAGTCTCACGGCGGCCTGCGTGGCCCACCGGCTGACTGCCTCTGACTGACCACCGACGCGAGGAGACATCACTGGTCCGAAACAGTGCCGCCACCGGCCCGAGACAGCACGGCCGTTGACTGGGGGGGGGGGAGGCGTTCGCTGACGTGCTGACATCACATCACTGCGTCCTCTGGCTTTAATACGCCGCGTGCCTTCAGCCTCGTGTTGTGCCCGTATGCCCGTATGTTGTCGCTCATTGAGCGACGATTCGCTGTCGTCTAGCTGGCGGTTTGATGTGTATCTGTGGGACGCTATCCCAGTCTGACCATGTGTCTGTATGTCTGTCCGCAGTGGCGCGCCAGCCGAGCACCACGGTCGTGTTCACAGACGCCGAGCTGCGGGCGTTCCGCGCGCGCGAGCAGCGCTCCAAAGAGCTGCGCGCCGCCGAGGATAGCGGAGAGGATAAGGAGAACGTCCGAGAGCAGAACGGCGCCGTGGTCGAGCCGGTCAGCCACCCGCGTCGCCAGTACAGCCTGGAGCTGCTCGGCCGGCCGGCCGCCCCCGCCCCCGCCCCCACCCCCGCCGCGGCGACACCCGTCAGCCAGGAGTCGCCGCCGCCGCCGCTGCAGCCGGCACCCACCGCCTACCGGAGTCCCATCGCCGAGGCCAGGAACGAACGGTTCGCCGCCTACAAGAAGTACAGCGAGATCAAGTCGAGCGGCAAGGCGCCGGCGGCTCCGCCCGCGGAGACGGCCGTTCCGGCACTGGTGACGGACTCGTTCCCGGAGTCGGAGCGGACCGAGCTGCCGGAGCCGGCCGCCGCTCCCGCCGGGAGCTCCTCCCGGTCCGTGGAGCCGGTCGAGACGGCGCGGCTGAACGGGGAGCCGGCGCGGCCCTCGTCCCCGTCGGCCCGCCACTCGTCCCCGCCGCAGTCCCCGCCGCGGCCGCCGCGCTCCCAGCCGCCGGCCCAGATCGGCCGCAGGAAACTGCCCGAGGAGATCGAGTGCGAACAGCTGTCCCGGGCGTTCGTCTCACAGGCGCCGGTCGACAACAAACTGCAGAACCTGCTCGGTGAGTGGCGCCGGGCCGCGCGGGTGGGGCAGAGGGGGATGGATGGAGGGAGGGAGAGTGACTGTTAGGTGTCGTGGTGGCATGTTGAGTGTGAACACGAACGTGTCTAGATTTTTACTCCTCTCTGAATACCCACTTTGCCGACAACCACTAGCATTTTATGAAGCCTCCAAAGAATGCATGGCTCATGGGCTATTGATGAACGCGTGTCGCCTGTCGTTTTTGTGGCAGCGCCTCAGTCAGCTTCCGGGACACGGCTGCCGGTTTTTGTCTCATTCTGTCACCGTTGCCGGCACGGACAGGCCGTGCCGAGCGGCCCGGTCGTGCCTGTGGTCCGTGGGCCGATCGGTGGACTCCCTCGCGCCGTCCGCTCACCGTTAGTAGCGACAGCGGGCGTGTCCGACCTTGCAGCCGGCGTCCGTCCGATTAGCGACACGATGTGGACCAGTTTTTGGCCACTCTCTGATTGCCGTCTTTAGACTGCGATAGCGGCGGACGGAGGGGACGTTTTTGCACGCTGCTCGGCCGTCCATTGCTGTGCAGTGTGCAGTGCGTGTTTGCGGAGAGGTTTTTAGCGGCCGGTCGGTGGCACAGCGCTTTGAGTAATGGTGTGCCCCGAAGGCCGCAGATATACACAGAGATAAAGGGCGGAGGAGCACTGGAGACGCTGTGCTGGGGGCGTACCCACCACAGTGGCGGAACACAACACACAGAGCGGCTCATTTGGCGAGCCACGCCCGAGAAAGCCGACGTGAGAAGTGATAAAATGTGATGGTTTCTAATTCAATTCATTAAAGTTTGCAATTGCCAAGCCTTGTGAAAGCGGGCCATGGAAACTGAGTGCCTGCTTTATAATATCTGCAGTCGACCTTCCAGGACCGCAGCGGGTAGGATGTCGGGGCCGTGAAACTGGGCGCGGATGTGCGGCCTCACGTCTCGGGCAGGATGTTGGGCCGGCGGCGGCGGATGCGCCGCGCCGCGATCGTGCCCTGCGCGCCGCGATCGTGCCGCGGCGCGGAGGTCGCGACCTTCTGCCCATCGGCTAATGGCCGGCTGGCGTGACGCCGGCCGGCCGGAGCGGCAGGATCGCGCCGTCCGTCCGGCCGGCCGGCCGCGCCGCCACCGTTTTCTCCGCGTGTTTCTCCGGCCGCACGGCTGACCGGGTCATCACCGACCCGCCGCCGATTCGGCCCGGCCCAGCGGACGGCAAAGGGCTTTCGCTGCAGCGCGCCGGCCGCGCTGACGGCTGTGAAATGGCCGTAACTCGTCCGTGGGCCGTCAACAGAGCGGGAGACGGCGGCCGGACCGTGGGTGGGTGGGCCGCTCCGCCGCTGCCGGCGCGACCTTGGCGATGATCAACGGGTTCCATTATCCGCCGCCGGCCGAGCGGTCATTTGTGCGCCGGCCAGCAGGAAAACAGGAGCACGTCTCTGCGGCCGGTCGCGGCTCTGTGCGCCGCCGTGGCCTCGGCGCAGGCCGCGGGGCGGGGTCGCCGGCCGTGAGCCCCCTCCTACCGGTCACGTCCCACTGAGATAGGCGCCGGCGGCCGCGGCACGCAGACGCGCCGACACGCACCTCTGCCCGGCCCGGCCGGGCGGCGAGGTCGCACCGCCGGACCTAGACGGCATCCGGGCAGAGCGGTGGGATCCTTCCCTTCACGGAGGTGGGGGTTAGGTGGGACAACACATGGAGATGAGGGGTATCCCCGACGCAGAGGTGGGGTCAGCCCGAGCGTTCTCTCCGTGATCGTCCGAAGACACGTGACGCTGACATCTCGGGTAGCTCGCCAGCTGCGCGATCTGTTCGGATCTGAGGGAGGGAGAAGTGTGGGGTGGGCAGTGAAACTGCTGCTGTGTGAGCGGCTCTGTGAGAGACCGTCTCCGGCTGGCGCTGACAGCAGTTTGTCGTCAGATCATCAGCCGATGACGCCGCGCCAGTCCGCGCCTCCGGCTCTCGACAGCGAGCTAACCGGAACGGCAGATGTGGGTGAAAACTGCACTCTTCCCAGCTCAGTCATGTATTACGCCGCGCGCCGTGTGACGCCGTGTAACGCCGTGTGACGGTGTGTGACGGTGTGTGACGGTGTGTGACGGTGCGTTCTCTCTGTGTTGCAGTGCCCGGCCCCGACCACCGGACGAGCGCGCACTACATCCAGGGCCTGTTCGACCTTCAGCTGACTCGAACGGCGCCTCGGAAGGCCGCTCCAGCCTGTGCCGCCAGCGCGGCGCCGGCGCGCTCACCAGCAGGGTCGCCGGATAAACCGTGAGTGGCCTCCCCCGCCCCCGCCCCGCCCCCGCCCACACGACTCCTCACCGACACACTCTGATGCGGGAAGACGGAGAAAAGACGTGCTCCAGATATCGGCCGGAGCTGGGAGTGGGCTCTGTTCCGGCGTGTTGAGTAACTGCCCAGTGGGCTCCGCTCGGCCGCCTGCCGCGCGGCTGTTTGACCACGCTCGGAGTGGGATGGATGGCCGGTTGTAGAGCACTGACGCAGTGGGGGTGGCACACACTTTGGGCGCACGGGAGAGTCGGTGTGTGCAGCGTCACGGCCAATGGTCGGCACACAGACTCGGCCTTCGGGCTGGTCAGCGGGGCTCACTGAGACTCTGCGGCGGCTTACGGCGTGTCTCTGTCGGTCCAAAGTTCGTACCTGCGCTGGTAGACGGCTCCCTCCACTGTTCACGTGGCTTCCTCTGCACTTTCCACTCTGCCTATGCGGCAATTCACTATTTCTTTTCGCTTTCCTCGACAAGCCTTACCCGTGAATCAGTGCGAAATTTAGTGCACCGCCTCTGTAATCTGTCACCGCCGCTGTGTATGCCCAGCCCGCAAATTCCTGGCCGTTCCAGTTCATCCTTGCAGCGTCTCTGACTCATGGTCATTGGTCAGTCCTCGGTACGGCTGGACAAGTCCGTCTCCATGCTGTCTGCAGTACTCAGTCTCGGCAGACCGCGCGGTCCCATTGTTCGGTAAACAGTGGCTCTGTCGCCGGCCGCTGTCGGTCCGCCCGCGGCGGTCTCTTGGTCTCTGTGGTCCCGACTGGTGGTCCGTGTGGTCCAGCTGGCGACAGTCACGGTCCGCCGCTACCCCGCCGCCGTGTATCGATTTCCCGTGCCGCAATACACACAGCTGCAGCACATGGCCCCCGCCGCCCCCGCCGCCGCCCCGGCCAGGCGCTGGGGGTCCGCGGGTCACATACCGTGCACTGACGGTGCACAGTGGCCCATGCACGGTGCACTCACAGAGGCGCCGAGCCGACTCCAGTTGCAGCGGCTCGCGGTGACATCAGCGTCCCCGCCCGCCGCTGATGAGCGCTCTGACTGGGCAGAAGCCGACTGAGGTCACCCATATGGATCCTGACACTGGCCAGAAGCCGCCGGGGTCACCCATGGAGCCGCCGCTGACTACCGACTGCCACTGCGCTGCTGCAAACCCGCGGCCTGTTATTAGATAACAACAGACCAGGCTCGCTGCCAGCAGTGGGTGATTTGGCACTGCTATTACAGTAACGGTATGCAAGTCGTTAGTATTGAAAGGCTCGCTATTTATATGTCAAGGAATGATTTAAATGACGCCGGTCAATATCCGTGCCACATTTGAACAGTAGCTCTTCTGTAACGGTCAGAGTATGTGTCCCTGACCCAGGGGAGGTTCAGATCAGTTAATGGGACCACTACTGAACTGAGATAGACTGGGTGAGAGGTGATGGCAGGTGACCCAAAAGGGGTGAGGGGACGCTACCAGTCGCCGAGAATCTTATGCTTTCTGGACTGGCACAATCGCTATCGACACAAACAATAATATCGACACAAACAGAGCATACAGAGCCGGCCCGCCGTACCCGCTCCTCGCCCCCCCCCCCCCTCGGCCGGCTGTGGGTCCGTCCGACCGGGCCACCCACCCCGCTAATGGCCTGACAGCCACCACCTGTGCTAACCGGGGGAGTGAGAGCGGCACGCGGCCCGGCCGGGATGGCGGCGCTCGATATACGGGGAGCGGGCGGCAGCGGCGGCGCCAGGGAACCTGGGCGGGGCTGCGTCGGCACATACTGAGTGGCGAACTTCCGAGCTAATTATCAAACTCTCCCTGCCTTATATCGATCCGCTTCTGTATCGACATAACATCCTCCCCGCCGCCGTCGACTCGCTACTCTGGATACGCCCGTGGCAGGTGTGTATTGTGCGCCCCTTCCCTCCCGGGCCAGTCGGGTGCCGCTGCCGGGACCTGTTGACGAGTGCGGGCGGCGGGGAGGGCCGGCGGACCGACCGGGAGAGGACGGCAGAGGACGGCAGTCTGTGCTGGTGTAGGGGTGGTGAGGCTGTGCCAGTAGTCCTGGCGGTGCCAGTGGTGGGGCTGTGGAGTAAATATGCAGCGATACGGGTGAGTGGTAGCGCCAAATGCTGTTTAGAAAACAGTATGCCTGTGTGAGAAGGCGAGATCGAAGCCTGACGCACTACTGCGGGTACAGCGCATTCTCAGACGTTTGTTTGAAGTTTGCTGTCAAACTCAGCTACTGTGTTTTGGTGGCTGGCTGGGGTGATTGCCCCGGCCTTAATGCTTTTCACATGCTGATACCGGCGCTATGCGTCATAGTTTATCGGTGCTTCCTAGACACATTAAATCAACATATTCATAGCCGTATTGCAGCGCGTTTTGGCGTGATCAGTCAAGTCAATACGCTGTGACTCAGAGCGTATTCATGTACTCATGAATGAGTCATGGTTCGGTGGAGTTGGAACAAAGGTTGAGATCGGTCCCGCGGCGGTCCACCAACGGGTCTCCCTGCGTGACCGGCTCTTCTCGACCCGCAGGCAGCGCCGCCGCCGCTCTGCACGTTTTCCCCATCGGTCGAGTCCCCGCCCACCGCTCGCAATCACTCGCAATCCTATTGAAATCGTTATATTGCAGTATTGCGTCGGCAGTTGTCATTTTGCAATTCATAGTAGACTACGATCCAGAGCAGTTATGCATATTGCCTTTAGTAATCGTTTACGAAACGTCGCGCAATCGATATCGTCCCTGTAATGGTCTCCAATATATCTGAAACTGAAGGCAGCGGGAGTACGAGTATTTTCTGACTGTTGTTGGGTCTCCCTGTCGTGTGTCTGACTGCTGCTGCCGTGTCTCTGACCGTCTCCACTTTGTCTCGGCAGGTCTCCCGAGACATCTCCGTTGCGACCCGATTCGGCCTACTTCACCACGTCGGCGTCCAAGGCCAAGTTCCTGACGCAGTACGGACGCGACGTCTCTGCCGACCAGAGCCTCAAGAACGTACACAACGTCGAGGAGGTCAAACGGCAAAAGGTACGGGCTCGAGCAAGGGTTACTAGGGAGGGGATGGATGACGCGACTACTCACGCCTGACTGCCAGAGCGTGATGTTTTACTGGAGTGTTGATAAACGGCAATAGAAAATTGTGGCTTTAACCGAAATTTACGTGAGTAACTCCTTTCACTCAATATTGCGATGCTGGCAAAATATGTGTCTTCTTTGTATGCATCCCACGTGGAGCTCGGAGCAGCTGCTACGCGGAATGCCTCTCAATGTGGGACCCGCTGTCTTTCAGTGATTTAGTGCGTTCATTTTTTGTTCTAATCCTGATTAATTGGATAATTAGTCTCTGGGTGATTTTACAATTCCACGGTGGCTGACGTTAAAAACGATCATTTGCCGGCTTACTGGATCGGCGAAGCTGTTTGTATCTCGACTGGAACGCACGGGGTGACTGCAAACTTGCGTCAGAGTTCCACGGAAAAGCGGGTGCGTTTCGGTAGAGCACGCCCCATCAATAATGTTCCGAGCTGCTCGGGAGCGGCGCGTGGGGACGGGCGGCTGCTGACGGCGGCCTTCGCTGCTGCCGCCCCCAGTCCGATCACTGGTCAATGCCCCCGCGAAACGACCCCTCATTGTGTGCGCGCACTCCAGCGTTAAAGCCGCACAGCGCGGCCCGTCTCACGGCCCACGGTCTGGAGACGCGTGAACGCCCCCAGCTGAACCGTAAAAACTGCTACATATCCCCGCCGTGTCTGCGCTGTACGTGCCCTCCCCGTGCTAACGCTGACCGTCTTCCTCCCGACAGGAGGAGCTGGCTGCGCGCATTTCGCGGAAGCTGGACATCCTGCGTGCCGAGCAGCAGGCCGTGCGGCAGGAGATTGAGACGAACGTGACGCTGGGCGCGGCCGTCTGGGCGCGCGTCGAGCAGCTGGCGCAGCCGGCAGAGGCCGACAAGTACTCGACCTACGTGGAGCAGATCGGCACAATCACCAGCCTGCTGCTGGGCCTCAGCGGCCGGCTGGCGCGCGCCGAGAACGCGCTCGGCTCGCTCGGCGAACAGGACGTCGACGAGCGGGTGAGTGGTGTGACGTCACTGTGACGTCACAACCGTGTTTGTCGGCCGGCGAGCCGGCGCCCCTCCCTCCCTGACGGATCGAGGGTGATCCGGCGCCGGGCGGCAGGATTAGCCGTGTCCAGGCTGTCGTCACCGGACCGGCCCCGCGTCCTCTCACCTCCGCTCCCGTCCTCTCTCCTCCGCTCCCGTCCTCTCACCTCACCTCCGCTCCCGTCCTCTCTCGTCAGCTCCGGTCCTCGGCTCCGTAACCCCGCCCCGCTCTGCAGCAGAGGGTTGTTTTGAAAGTGGAGCAGTGCTTTGGTGAAAGGAGTGGGGCTAAACAATGCGTCGTAAGTCGGGCTGAAGTGTGTAGTCCGTTCGGCTTGTGCCTGTGGTCTGTTTGTTCGTTTTAGCAGTCATACTGTTGTGCTGCCGAAATGTTAAACTGGATCACCGACTGACTTTTTCCTGTGCCTTTCAGGCGAACCTGACCAGCAAGCGGGACAAGCTGTCGGAGCAGCTGGAGGAGGCGCGGAAGCTGAAGCTGAACATCGACCGTCGCAGTCAGCAGGTGAACGTGTTCCTGCAGCACTACCTGAGCTCGGACGAGTACGCCGACTACCAGCACTTCATCCAGATGAAGGCCAAGCTGATCATGGACTCGCGAGAGATCGACGACAAGCTGCGGCTGGGTGAGGAGCAGCTGGCCGCGCTCAGCCAGACGTGACTGGCGGCGCCGGCCGCGGCACGACGCCAGTGCCACCTACCGAGTGATACCGCAACTGCTGCTGCGCCGGCCCGCCGGCAGCTGTCGCGCTGTGTGTGATACGCCGCCCGGCCCGGCCCGGGTCGGCACCGGCCCCACAACGACGGACGACTATTTAACTGTCCACCCATACCTAGTGAGGCATTTATTTCCAGAGACCTTTTTATCCCTGAATGACTTGTCTCTCCTGTGCGCGTGTTTGTGTGCGTGGCTGTGTGAGTGCGCGAGTGCGCCATTCTGCGTCAGGTGAATCTCTATGAGCTCTGTCCGCGATATATGTCGGCGAAGAGGGCCCGATGACTGGCCAAGCCACTGTGTACTTTGCAATATGTCCGCCGTTCGGCCCGCCCGATGTAAGACGATCATTGTGTGTTGTACATAGAACACATGTTCGCTAATGCTGTGCTTCCAGTGCCCGTGCTGCATATAGGAAGGATATGTGCCAGAATGTACTGTTGTTATACCTAGCCTAGGTCAATGAGCTTTCCAATCGTGCGCGTGCGCGTAATTTGGCCTTATCGGAGACGGCCGGGGTGGGGGCGGGCTGCCGGGCGAGTGCTGGGGTCCCGTTCCCCGTGGTCAGAATATCAGTATATTGTACCAGGTGTAAATTGTTAATAAACTATTGCCATGCAATCCATTTATCTGCTGTGGGATTCCGGGGAACGGACTCGTGGGTATGTGACTGGCGACTGGACCACGCACGATCAGGCAAGCAGACGCTCCCCCCGAACTTCATTTGTTCTAAGGCATCACTGCACTCTATCGCTGGTTCCGCCGGGCTCTAGCGCTCAAAGACCTGCAGCATTGCACGTGCACAACTCCGCACTCCTACAGACAGTCCAGCACACAAGACTGCACTTCTCACCCATACACTAGGCCGCAAGTGCGCATCATGTAGAGCACATTTGCGCGGAGCTTTGGTCAGCTTCCTTACGGCTATCCACCGGTACCCGGTCCGGCTGCTGGTGACACTGGCGATCTCCCCGACTGGAGCCAATCACTGCTGCCGAGCAGCTACCATCTGGCCGCCGCGGTGGTCACGGTGGGGACCGCTCCGGGACGCCGCCCCGTGTACCGCCGTGACCCGTGACCGTGCCGCTGCCGGTCACCGCGTCACGTGACCTCACTGACCACTGACCAGTCAGTCACCTCCCCCTCTCGTTGGGACAGGCGCTTGCTGGCGGCAGCAGGCTCTCTGGAGTCTGGACTTTATTCTGCTGTGTAAACGTTCAAAGGCCCAAGTTCAGTGCTGAAAAGCCTCTCAGGTCTGTGTTGAGGGGCTGGAACTTATTGTTATTAGGAACTGACACTGCTTAATGATAAGGTACGTAATAATTAGGCAATTTGGTAATAATAATTAGGTAGCTGACTCTACTACTACCGAGAGGGGGCCGCAGTTCTTGTAACCAGGCGAATGCAAAAATATTGCCAGTGCCGGTGAACGTTGGAACTATATTCCGTTTACTGCATCTCGTAATGCTGAATGTGCCCTTGACATAAAAATAAGCGTCAACATGAAACAGCGGTTCAGCGGTGCAGCACATTCACAAAATGCATTCTCTTGTCCCTTTTATGCTCACAAATCTGAACTAAAATGAGAAGTAAAGAAAGAGGGAAAATAATGATGCTTTTTCGTGTCATATTTCATCACTAAAGGTAGGAGTCTCAGATGTAGCTGGGGAGGCCACGAATCACTTATCACTGACACGCTGGTGTGATCTTGCGTCATCGTTTCACCACGTGTGGTCCTCTGAGACTGGCGGACAGCGAACACGACTATGGTCGGGCTGACACGCGCTATACGCTCTCCGACTCAGGACACATCTGTCCAAAAAAGCCGACCGAGAAACGAGCGTCACTTTCGCGGAACGAACGCACTCGGTGATAACCGCCTACCGGTCCCTATCGCGCTGTGATCTCAAACGAGCTGCAGTGTAAACGTGATTTACGTGTTCCGGATCATCTGTGGAGTGAGATTGATCATATCTCGACGCTCAATCTTGACCGTTTTAGAGCCAGGCTTTATGTCTCAGCTCTAATCGTGTCACCAAATAACAAGTTTTGCAATGCCTTTTACTTTTAGGATGATGCAACTCATTACTAAATATGTCCTGGGTGAAATCTGAAAGACATGGGTCGGGTTGACACTGCCGCCCATTAATTAGGATTATCATATTTCATCTTATGTGTTCGGTAATGTTATATTGGACTATTGCTATTTTACGTTGCAAATGGACGAACTATTAGTTTGGCCCATATCCGCCAGATGTCGTCTACGTCTGGCAGCGCCGCACCTGGGAAGTATGAGCCCGTGGGACATGGTCCGAATGGAGTCGATGAACCGATCGACCGGTAGGTAGGTATGCACTACACATCAGGCTACCAGCCCGCCGCCCGCGTCAGTAAGGTACAATCGATCGTATAGTCCTAGAACGAAATTAATAGTTTGTCGAACGACCTGGAGCACTGAGCATTTACAGCTAGGTAGGTCCCCGTCAGTTCAGTAAAATGTTCAGTGATCAGTGATCATTTCCATAGCCTGAATGCTAATGATGGTTGCCGATTAAACTACTATTTGCAATAGAGCATGTTATGTTTTAAACAAAAATCCTGTACCTATTTAATCGGCAGTTAGTCACTGCAGGCCTACCTCTACCAAAAAGAACACATGGATATCAACAGTTCAGAGCTGCCGCCCTCTGACCTACAAAGCATGCGTTTTCAGTGCGATGGTCTGCACCTCAGACCAATCGACACCTCCATCCGCGAAAACAGATGGCCATTACGAACACATCCTCAGCCGCCGTGTTCGAACGGCGGGATTACGCTTGTAAACAAAGCGTTATGGCCGGCTGAATGCAGTATGACGTCACGCGCATAATGTGACCGTCCATCAGATCCGGTCGTCACGACCCGTGTCTGCACTCGTGACCAGCGGGACTCGGCTCGTTACGGTACGAGTCAAAGAGAGGCTAGCCGGGGTCTCGGTACGGAACGAGTCCAACAGAGGTTACGGGACGATTCCAACAAACGATAGCCGGGGACTCGGCTCGGGAAGAGTCCAACAGAGGTTAGCAAATGGACTCGGTGCCGTGCCGAGTCCAACAGAGGCTACCCGGGGTCTCTACGGCACCTATATTCCTACCAGTCCACTGTACGGTTTCATGGCACCTGGGTGATCCCAGACACCTGCCGAGTCTCTGCACGGTTCTGATGACTTTCTTCAGGAGGCGCCCGGTCTGATAGGATCTGTGTCTAATTGGTCCATCACAGGAGGGGCAGTCTGCAGAGATTGTATCGTGAACCGCGCTCGGCAGCGCCACTACAGCACTGTAATACAGGAATACGGACGACATGGAGCCTGCACTGCATCCTAACGGCGAATCTAGGCTGGGCCGTACTGCTGGTCGTTAGCCTCCCGAGGCCCTGATCACTTTAATATTCGAATTTCCCCGACTGGACGCTCTACCATACACCATTAGATCTGCGGCCACAAAATCTGCATAATACCGGCTGAACAAAAATGTCGCTTTATGGCTGCCAGTGACGGTTAGGCTAAATGAATGATGTTTCTCAAATCGGAGACCACCTGAACCTAATTTCTTAATGAATATGCAAAAGTTATTATGTCATTAAAATGCTTCTCTGTTCAGCGCCTAAACTGCTCAGACACTAAAACGCAAACAATATCTACAAAAGCTTAAGCAACCATTACTTGGTTTTGTCATTTAAAGGGACCCTCCCACCTTAACATAAGTTTTGAGTTGAGATAGCCAAGTTTGCGGCCAGGCTCAGAAACCACCATTTATCCTGGTCGCAACCCCCGCAGCTTTATGGTGTTCAAGAAATTTCTTCCCTTTACTTGCAGGGTGGGACCAGCGTGGTCCCTATCTCTTAACCATTACGGGAATCTGATGACGTCATCAGGCTTTCGAACGTCCCTTAAATGTTTGACTAAAACGTTTTGTAGCACGCGGTGGTATATGCTGCTTTGCGCGCAACAAATGCCGCACTTTCAAATAAAGTCGCTAGGAACAGCGGAGATCCCAAAAAGTAAACAAAAGTAAAAGTCTAATATCTTGAAAACCGGTGAATATTTTTCGATGAAATTTGGTAGATATTCGTTTTTGCTCTTTCTGAACCGAGCGGCATCACTTTCATGCCAATTCATTAACTTTTTTGAAGGTGGGAGGGTCCCTTTAACCCTATTAGTGGCAGGGCAAAAACACCCAAGGGGGTGTTTTTATCCACCCCTCAGGTTTTTCGGGAATATCTCCGAAACCGCTGAAGCTACGATGCTGAAATTTTCTGACTTTTCCTAAAACTAAATTGGGCACATTCCCTGAAAATTTCAAGTTCATAACTTTACCAGGGGCGGCTCCAGAGCACTGGGAATTGGGGGGTCCTATTCGTGAAGCGAGTCATTTGGGCGAAGATCACGATGCTGCACCAGTTTTACGAACAGTGAATGAGAGGTATCATGTGATAACATATACAAAGTTATTGTGCATCCTCTTTTGACACGTTTTTGCTATAATAGGCGGATCCAGGCGTCCAAAAAGGGGGGTTATTTTTACCTCCCAACATAGGTGCCCTGACACCGCCTATGCATGACCAATACAATTTTAGTCGTTCTCTCATAAGAAAATTGTAACATAACAAGACCATTGCCACCCTTTTTAGAAACAGTACCAACAAAAACCTTATTTACTATACTTTTTGTGTACCCCCAATCTCAATGATCTGTATCCGCCTATGATTTTTGAAAATGCATATTTTTAGGATCCATGTGAATTCCTGGTTCATTCTCTATCGATCGGCAAAAGTTGCGTTAAGATTGGTTCAGAAACCTGGCCGTGATAAACAGTCTAAAATGTATCTGCAATTTGCCCGTTTTTACCCCCCTCTACCCCCCTAATGACATTTTTTTATTTTATTTTTTTTAGAAATGTAGATCTCGTTGAGCCAAATCGAATGCCGTTTGGATTTTGAAAATGTGCCGGTTAGATCTCGAGATATCAAGGGGGGGGGTCGTAAACAGCCCCCCCTGCCACTAATATGGGGTAGCCAGGAGCCTGCCACTAATAGGGTTAACTCTTACAAATGCAACAATAAACTTATAGCAGTAGCCCACCGAAGCTATCGGGTAGTAAGCCGACCCAGGCCCCGCTGACCCAGGCAGGTGGCGCACGCTACTCAAATCCCCTGAGGTCACGGACCTCGTCAGATTCAAGTCTGAGGTCAAGGTGGTCTTTCGTTCATTCCACAATTACCTTGCAGTTGACGTCTCTGCTCAAAGTGGTCCTTGGTCTGTAGTTGTGCGTCTGTCACCCCTCCACCCGCCTTCCACCGACTTTAGGATCACACAAGTGAGGACCAGGTGACCATTTTGCTTCTTCCCTGACCCCCTATATTGGGACGCGGTGACCGTTACGCCTCTCTGACCCCCGATGGTGACGGAGACACCGTTACTTACGCCTCTCCCCTGACCCGGCTCGTTAAACACCTCGTTATAGCTCCCGCCCTCGGCTGCGGCCTGCGGCTGCGACTCGGTTCGGTTTATTGGCTCCTGTGTAGACCAACTTCTCACCACTGGGAGCTAACCGCCTCTGCGGCGGTTTTCTTCCAGCCACATATTAACATATTTTTCTAATTAACGTCGCTTATCAGAGACCCCGAGAAACAAAATACATCAAGTTCATCGCTGTGTAGCTGTCGCATTCAAATATCACCATTTAATTTGAATAAACGAACAGAAGCAGACAGGCGTTTCTACATCGACACATGTCAATTGGTGCTGTATATAAAAGCTTTTTAATAGCCGTAGTCACGACGGGCTAACTGGCGAATGCACGTAATTTGACGAAATCGGCACGAAATCGCTTATAGGTACAACAAATATCTTCATATCATGATTTTTTTTTAGTGCTACAATCGAAAAATGTCTGATAATTTCAATAAATGAGGCATATTAGCAATCTTCCACGGTGCAACCAAAGCTGATAACTTTAAAGAACACAATGAACCTCACTTGACCAAATTTGCACCAAATATGCACCCACTCTGCACCAAATGTGTACCAGATGACCGTCGCACGCTTGTCTCCACAGACTTTGATGTAGATCACAAAGCTAGCACGCTCAATAGTTAATACAAAGCACCCTATTTTGGCAGTTTTGTACGGCACTTTTGTTTTGAGAGTGTTGTTTTTAAATAGGCCCGTAAGAAGTGCCTCACCAGGCACCTACCTCCGCCCCCTCCTCCAGCGGCCGTCTGGTGTCGTGGCGCCGCCGAATCTGGGCTAACGGCCGCGGCGTGTGCCGGTGATAATGTGTCCCGACACCGTTCCCCGAGCGGCGGTCGGCGCCGGAGACAGCTGAGGGAGATGTGGGGATCCTGGTGTGGACCCGCCTGTCTCCTATGTGGCCCACTATCCCTCGGAGCGGCGGAAGAGACACCCGGACTGGGACAGCAGCAGTGACGGGAGAGGGACTGTGAAGGATACACAGTAGCCAGGGTGGGGTGCCGGGTGGGACCGATGCTGACGAGCCCTCACTGGTGACTCGGCGACTGTGCTCCTCAGGGTCGTCCTCTGGTCGGCGGTCTGTGCAGGGCGGGAGGCGGCACTGGTCGCCGGTCAGCGCTGACAGGCGAGGAGAGAGCAGGGGAGGGGAGGAGAGAGGGCGGTGACGGAGGAGGACGCCCGGATGGTATCTGGCGCTGATGAGACCGGCCGGCCGGCCGAGATTTCCCGATGGGCGTCGGTGGTCCGGGAGACGGGACGACGCCACGCGGCACTCCGGCGAGTCTCTGTGTTCGGGGGCTCAGACGACACCAAGCGGCACTCGTCGAGCGTCTGTTCGGGAGACGGGACGCGGCACGCGGCACTCCGAGGAGCCTCTGTGTCCGGAGTTACAGACGACGATACGTAACACTCCGCCGAGAGAGTGTCTCTGTACGGGAGGCAGGCGGCGACTGGGGACCACGCCAGGTCGCACTCCGTCGAGTCGTGTCCACCGAGTCGGCGGTGACGGGGTCTGGGGAGGGGACCACGTGCTCAGTCTGTTCATGCTCAACTCCTTGAACAGACTCCTCTAAGTCTGTTCATGCTCGAAGAGTTGACTGAATGTAAACACCACGTGGGCTATCTGCATGCATTTGCTATACACGCTATATCAACCTGGTCCAAATTCCTGGAAATACCTCACAAAGCTCAGCATCGGTCAGCGGCATCAGACGGCCATCAGCGGTCATCCTCCGTTCATCCGTTACATCTCATCTTTTCCTTGGTTTATCTCCCCGATACCGACCGTTCAGATTTTGCTGAGAGATGCTGCATCTTCCTCCCCACGCTTTACTCAACCGCTGCTTTCTGCCAACCGTGCGGTGTACGGTATGCACGCCCGTTATCTTTCACTGTTCTTGAAGCACGACCGCTACTTTTGGCCGATCCAGTCAAACACCCGCCACCTTCCGTCTGCGGTATATACCCGCTATCTGAAGCCGGTGCACCGTTCACCGCTCCCATCCCCGCTGCCGTTTGATCCCTGATCTGATCCCCATACCGCTGCCGCAGCCCTGTACCGAACCTACCCCGGTGCGTCGGGCGCTGCCTCAACTCCAGCCCGCTGCCGTCCGGCCACCTGAGCGGCCCTGTGGGGCCGAGGTCAGCGGACAGTCGCCGGCCGCGCTGCACCGCCGCAGGTGGCCCACTAACCGGCCGGCCAGCACGGATATTTGTTTGTTTGTTTTTACAGCGCCTGACAGCTACATGTTCCGACCAAAGGGCCGCAACACTGCGCGGCCGAAAAGTGAGCCCATTACGGACACGCTATGAGGACAGGCGCGCCACGTGACTGCGGGGCCGGCCGGTCTGACTCGTTCCGCGACACGACTCCTGCATAGGCCACATTGCTGCGGCGCTTCCCATCCTCAGCGCGCGCGGCGGGACCCGCCGGCTCAGCGGCCGTGTCAGGAAGTGCCCTCGTCTGCCCGGGGAGCCGGTCAGCGGCCTCCGAGCCCGGCGCGGTCACCCAGCCCTCCCTCACCCGGCCGTTAAAATAGCCACAACATCGGCTTAGCAGCGGCAGCTGACGTTCACAGCTCTCCCAGACAGCGTATTTCAATCAGAGCGATTTTTGCATTTGCCGTTTGACGGCGGTTTTACGGCTTCCAATGATCGCTGGCACCCGGTGTGAGCGTTTAGCCGGCGAGCTCTCAGGTGCGACGTAAACGGTGATCGTAGAAATAATCCGCACGTAGGCCGCTGATCTATCCTTTCAAATGACAAAACACGGGCAAATGTTACGGAGCGTCAGACGGTTGCACGGCAACTCTGACGCTCTGACGATAAGCGAGAGTGAATTGTCCTGATATGCGGGGATAAGGGCCGCCGTTAACTCTTTTTGTGGTGGGCTTACTTGCAGGAAGTCGGTCGTGAACTGTTGAAAAGGATATGCAGATGGCAAATGGTTAAACTGTAGCCAACTCGCACAACCTCAGCCTAAGTTCGCTCGATGCTGCAGGAGATAATGACATTATAGATTACATACATATATAAAACCCATTATAGTTCTGCTCACTATTTGTGATGCAAATACTAAGTGTCTTTGCAAATTGAGGGCTCCCAAGAATCCCGAAACAGAAAATTAAATAAAATGTGAAATAGAGGCTGATACAATGTGTTCCTTATCACGATTGCATCATATATTTTCAGGGAAGGATTTGAGAATATGAAAGGTGACGCGGTGAAATCCCAAAACATTGGAACTGATAAATCTACGCGGTCTCGTGCTACTGATTTGAGTTGATATTTTACAATCTTGCTTACTTCGGTCGACAATCAAACATGAAATCATATTTCAGCGTGGGATCCGTCGACTCGATAGACGTGCATTTATTACACGAGGTCTGGCATTTGAAGCCCTGACACGAGTATTTGGTATCACTATCGACATCAAAACAGTTTCTACAACGCTGCCGTAGGAATCGATACTCGCCATTGATATTCGGTTGTTAGTTACGCTGGAGATCGACTGGTGAAGCCATGGCACATATTGCGCAGACGAGACCGGGTTCGGTGACATCTATCGCTAGTGAGGTGAGAGCGGGATGACGGAAAGAAGGGGATGGGGGCTAGCTCGGACAAAATTATATTGACCGCACCAAAAGGGGAAGGGGAGTTAGACCGAACCACGGAGAAGGAAAGGTAAACCGGACTACTAGGGGAAGGGGGATAGACCGGGCCAGGACGGGAAGAAAAGGAGCCAAGCCCAAGGTGAGGGGCGCAAATTAGAGCGGCTGAATACGAAAAACAAGGTGAGGCAGAGGTGAACCATCCATTCAACTAATCACCTGCGACACGAGGCTTGCCTTACGTCATTGTCGTCGACCCGATGCTTGGATGCTTTCTCAGCATTCGATAAAATAGTAATAGGAGCTCTCAGCCAACAGCGCCTTCAGAGACGAGTGACCAAAGAATGTGCCATTTTGGGTCACAAAACGGCGCCATCCAGGGGTGGGCGTGATCTATCGGCAATTTTATGCAAATATATAGGCATTCCCGTGTAATGGCGACGATCTGATGGATTATGGAGAAATAGCTATCGATTAGATCACCCTACTGAATTTATTCATGCTCTGCGAGAAGCGTTGATACACAGAGCTTATACGCAACATGGTTTGTTTCCATTGCCATTCTCATTGCTCAATGCCTACATAGGTACGGCAAAAAAGCGCCGCGCGCAAATGGTTGCCTTGACAACGACATTTCAAAGAGCATTCATCAGCTATCCCCAGCTCCTAATTGCAGCGCATGCACCCCGAACAATATCTGTTCACCCAATGACCCAATGGTGGCGTGCAGTTCTCTCAATTTCACTTTGCCGCGGTCGGCGGCGGCCCGACCGCATCCCGGTGTAGTACTTGCTGTGTGCCGCTCTATTCTACGTATACCTACAGCCGTATCCGGGGCGGCGGAACCTACAGCGGAGCAGCCCTCGGGCCGGGCCGGGCGACCTCTGCTCTCGCCTCTCCGTGGGCCGCCGCCCGCCCCCGGTTCCCACGCCCACACGCCGCCGCCGGCGCACAAAGCCTTGGCGCTAATTGTGCCGATCGAGTGTCTGTCGGCCGCGCCCGCCCGACACGCCCCACGCGCCTGTTTTCGCGCGCTTTTTACAATTGGCGCGCCGCCCCCGCCGGCGATCATCTCGGCTGATGGACTGCGAGATGGGGTGCCGCCGAGACGAGCCGGATTGTTTGCCGCCGACTGATTGCCGCCAAATGACCGGTGACGAATTAATGACGTCTTGGAGAGGCCAAGTCATCAGCTGAGCGCCGAGAAGGCGTCATCACAGCGGGTCAAAGGTTCCGGCCAGCCTAATGTCCAATCAACATTCATTAGCTCGTCGCTTATGCGGGAAATATACGAAATATACATACAGGCTGACACAATGCATACCGACTCAGACGGTAAATCAGTTCATGACTCTAAAACCAGACCCAAAGATGGTGGGCCCTAGTGGAGAAATGATCACATTTGACCGCATCCTTTGGAACTTTGTCAGAGAAAGTTACCACCCGACGTGCGTTTTCAGGTCGTAGTCAATTCAGGTCAAATATGCCGCGAACTAATGAAGCATCGCCTTGCAATGGCACAGTGTGGGACCGGGGAAGCCGCGCGCTCTGCAGTGCCGAGTTTCACTTCCCAGCTCTGTCATTGAGGCGGCGAGGTTCGTTTGTGATGACGGGGTCTGCAGATGGGTAAGGCCCGACCGGTAGCTGAGACGGATCAAACCCATATAATCAAACGGCCGGGAAAATCGGATCTCGTGCACAGGTCATTCAGACGCGAAAGGCGTCGCTGTGCGCCCGAGTAGCTGAAGCCTGGGTTTATATGACGTTGTCCCGGCTACTGCCCCCTCCCGGTCGACGTAGCCTCTCTCTGTCACCAACACCCCCCCCTCTCGGGTGACGTCACTGCTCTGTCCGGCGGCGGCCGGCTCCAAAGGAGCTTTCCGTGTCGATGTGTCGCGATAGCGAGTGTGCGGCGTGTGAAGCAGCTCCGGCAGCGGCGCGCAGGGAGCTCAGCGTGCCGCCGTCGGGTCAGGCCGGTGCCCCCGCCGCCGCCGGTGGCCGCTGGCCGGGCGGGTCGTCACGCCGCCCCCGACAGCGGAGAGACAGCTCGGCCCTTGTCGGCTGTCGGCCACGCTGAGTGCGTGTCGGGGAGGCCCGGCAGCAGCAGCCGAGCACACGTGCGGGCCGGCCGGCCGCCGGGAGGGCCATATCGCGCGTGATGTGATGGCTCTGACCGTTGAGTTGACTGTGCAGTGTGCACTGACCGCCGAATGATCACTAAGTGACCTATAAGTGCGACCGCTGGCTCTGATCCCGGATCACTGTCTGACCACTGCACTCTGCAGTCACTGCCGGACCGAGAAAGGTGAAACTCAGTCGGGCACCCTGGGACGCCGTTAGGACGCTCGTTATGCTAGCTGCTGACTGGTCGGAGCAGTCCGCACTCCGTATTTCGTAGTCGTCTCACTGCGCCGCTGCTCGTCTCATTGCGCCGCTGCTCGTTTGCGCGCCACTAACGCCGCCCAGATGCTGTCCGCGCCACATTTGTCGGCCGTTAACGCGTCGTTGAGCCGGTCTGACATGCCATTGCGCGCCTTTCTCGGTCATTCAATCTCGTCCGTCCGCAGCGCTACCGGGCGAGCCTGGGGTGCGGCGTTTGTTACTCGTCAGCAGAGCGGGGACGTGACACGCCTCACCGGCCGGCAGTCACGGGCTGAGTGTCGCGTGTGCGCACCACCAATTAAATGGGCCTTTGAATTTTGAGCGGCCTCATCTCGGGCTCATTACGATGCGGCTGGGGCTCGTTACGATGCGGCTCGAGCCGTCTCATCAGCCATTCGTCATGGTGTTCAGTCGGCGAGCACACCTTCGGCACCAATTAATGGCGACAGTGACAATTATTGACACGGGTTGAGTGGTCCCCACGCGCCGGCAGCTGCCGCAGACGGTCGACATTCCTGGCCGGCGGTTGGGCGGTCGGATATAACGTCGGACAGCTGGGGTACGGCAGGTCGCCCGTCCCCGCCCCGCCCAGAGTGGACAGGCGACAGCAGAGAGAAGACGGATGGCCGAGATTTAACAGAGCCTGACGTCATGGGTTTTTAAGGGTGTTTGAAATCTCCGCAGAAGGTCACGGTGAGATTGCATAAATCCACCGCAATAGCGTAAAGCCATAGCACAGCGAGCGACAGAGAAGATTACTCAAAGAAAGTAAGGATACTGTGCGAGCGCAGCTTTCGTGAAGATCCAGGACTGAGCCGGCAGGTCAAGGTCTGGAATCAGTGAGACCTCTTCAACTTGGAGGAAAGGGTGGTATCGAAACGACACTAATTGATACGGATGGACACGGATGGTCACGGCTGGACGCGGAAAGACACCGGTGGACGCGGAAAGACACGGGTGGGCGCAGCAGGACACGGCTGGATGCATCAGGACACGGCTGGACACTCCACGCAGGACTGCGCGCGGGAACGCAGATGGTCACGGCTGGGCGCGCCCGTCACGGCTGGCTTCACGGCGATCGGGTGCGTCGGGCGTGATTGGTGTGCGTGGCCCGCAGGTCACGGCTGGTCCCGGGAGGGGCGGACCGCCGGCGCGCCCTCCCCCTGACCTCTGCCCGCCCTCCCCTCTGACCCTGTCCCGCCCCGAGGTCGTTACGCGGCCGTCACGTCGTCACGCGGATTGGTCGCGTGACGACCCTGGCGTGCGGCTGCGCCCGTTCCCTTCTGACCGGGCCCGGGGCAGGGGACACAGCCGCCATGCGGACGTGACTCTCACGGCCGATCGGGGCCGGCCGCCGCCAAGTGTGGCAGTCTGGTCGAGTTGTGATTATGGTGCATGAGTGGCGGAGCCGGCAGACCTTGGTCGGGCGTGTCGGCACGCGTGGGGCGCCTCGGGTGGCGCGGCACCGGCAGGTGACAGCTCCGAGCCGCAGAAGCCGCAGAAGCCACAGAAGTCCATGGCTACGGCAGTGAGTCCCGGCCTGCAGACCCGGGCCGGTATACCGACGAAAAGTTTGGCTGAAACAACTGATGGAGCCGATCATGACGGATAAAAAATCGAAAGGTCACCGCTCCAGACTCCCGTCCCGTAAAACCAGACCACATTCCTCCCAAATGAGCGGTGACTTGTCCGGCGGGGAGACGCTCTGCCCCGTCCTCAGCCTGGGAAAGGCGGTGCCCTCCGACCCTGTCGATACCCCACCTGCCGGCGGCGGTGCGTCTCCGTACTATTAGCCGAGCGGCGGCCGCGTCCTCGTGGGTGGCGCGCCGGCCGACGGACGGCCAATTACCGGCTAATGACGGGTCCGGTAACGCGCCGGACACTGTCGGTTTGTTTTCTCACGACGACTCGGCTCGGCGACGGATGTGGAGCGGCGCGGCGGCTCGCCGCCCGGCGCCGGGCGCCCGGCAGCAGGTCGACAGCTGCGGGACGCGCCGCTCCGGCCGGCTCGGCTGGGTCTCGCTGATCCGTGATGGCTCCTTTAGCGGGCGCGGCCGGTGACGCGGCGGTTTGCCGTTCGCGCCGGTGCAGAGCGGGCCGGTCGGTCGGCTCTGTCGGCGCCGCCGTGCCGCCGCTCGGAGCGCGCTGAATGGGCCCGTGCAGCGGTGAGAGCACGGCTCTGTCGAATGTAGAACGGTCTGCAGTGGGACGGACAGATGCCGCGCTGCCGGCGCCGGTCGACGCGCGCTCCGGTTCTGCCGTCCACCCGCCTCCGTCCGCTGCGGCCGTGGGAACCGGCCTGCGTGCCGGACATCGCGCGGCCGGCCGCGGGCGCGCGTGCAGCCCACGGAGCGCCACGCGAGCCACGCGATCGGCCGTCCGCGCTGCACTGCCGGCGGCCCATGCAGCACCGCCGGCGGCCGGGGGGCGGTCGGACAGGTCGCGCTCGGCGCCGCTGTCGGCCGCTCGCCGCGCGGCAGTGGACGCGCCACGGGCGCCGTCGGCCCTCCATAAACGCAGTGCAGCCGGTCCGGCCGCCGGCTACGGCATTGTTGCATGGGAGCTGGGTGCGGGCCGGCCGAACGGCAGCGCAGCAGCGCCCACCGGTTCCCAGGCGGCCAGGAATGCCAGCACTCGGCCACGGCGGCATAAATAACCCGGCCGGCCCGGCTAATTGCCCAGCATGTGCGGATCGCGCCGCCGCAGCGGCCGGCGCCGCGTGGGGACAGCGGCTCAGAAATCGGCAGCGCGCTCGAGCAAATGCAGAGTATGCTGGATTGGGTGGCGGGCGCTCGGGGGTCAACTCTGCGCCCAGGAATGTCAGACGAGCGAGCAGCGGAGTCATTGGATATGGTCCAGGGGCGCGCCGGCACGAAACGACCAGAATGCCCTCAGCCGCTAAGAGGAACGCAATTACCGTGCTTCTGTTTAGTATTCATCACGATCCCGTGTTTCTCGAATGGGAGGAGCAGTGTGAAGGAAACAAAACACCAGCGTTGTTTACATTTCCCTTTCTCAGAGAAGCTGAGCCGATGTCTAAATTTAGCTCTTGCATGCCCGCTGAAATTGTGTAATAGTGGGCGGGAATGTGCAAGATGAATACATACATCCGGGTTATAAATAACCTGTAACGGGCAATTAAGCAGCAAACGAGGTCAACAGATTCAATAAAAGCAAACCATCTATCACCTATGGAGTGCAACCAAAGCGGCTGCATTGGCGAGAAGAAATATGTCGGGGAAGTTTTCGGCTGAAGTCAGAACAAATGACTGCTGGAAGTCTCTGACCCGGATATTGGGAGGGAGACCGAGTCTGGCGTATTAGCGGCATACTATCGGCCTAACGGTAAGACGGCGCTGGGTGGAGCTCTTTGGCAACGGTCACGGCAAATTTATGGAGAGGATGAAAAGGAATTTAGATGGAATGAGCGCGGTCGCAAACCAGCAGGAGCTTATTCTGTCGTTTATTTATGGCACATTGTAAACATTATGACATCTTCTTCATTGCTAGCCCCGCCTATAAGACTCATGATTTTTGTTTCTTTAACTACAACATGCAGAGAAGGCATGATAAGGGAGATCAAACAAGTTTTTTTTAGCGGATTACGAAGTAACTTGACATGTGCCTAATGTTTCCATCAGCGTGATGCTTCATCAAGTGTAGCTCATCAAGGCGATAACATTGCGATCAATAGACTCTCACGTCTCATTACGGAGCGAGCGAAGCGAGCGTAGTCTTTCCTTAGATTAACGGAAATTTCTGAGTATGAGCGGCCGGCCGGCCGTGGTCACGCTTTTGCGAGGCTTATATCTCAGCAACCACTTGACCGATTTATGTACATGCGGTAATTTTTGTAGGGTAGCTCCATTCCTTCTACCAAGTATTGCACTATTCCCGATGCATGTGGGTGACCCCTTATGCACGTGCCACGTGCAAAACGAAGAGGTGTCACTTTTGTAATTGTTGCAATATCTCGGTAACTACTGGGCCGATTGCGCTGAGAGTTGGCATGTAGGTAGGCACCCACTAGGCAATGCATATCCATGTGCCAGAGTTGGGGTGCTGCTGCACGTGCGCACGTGCAGGGGTCGTTTCCAGATCTCGAGAACGGCTGGACCGATTGCGCTCAAATTTGGTACACGGTTACGGAGCAGTTAGTAGGGTGCCGTGCACAAGTCAGTTGGGACCCATTTTGCACGTGCGCACGTGCAGGGTGCCGCTTCCAGATCTCGAGAACGGCTGGGCCGATTGTGCTCAAATTTGGCACATCGCTAGAGACCGGTTAGTAAGGTGCCGTGCACAAGTCAGTTGGAGGTACCCCCTCGCAATTTCGCACGTGCAAGGCCCACCCTCTCGCTCGCTCCGTTAGTCGCCACAAAAGGCGTTATACTGGTAAATAAAGAGGCTCTGCTTGATAATATGAGAGCAGACACAAAGTTCAACTCGGCTGTATGTAGTGTATATTGGCTCAGCTGGAACCGGTATTATTCCACCAGGCGTCCCTACGTACCGGTAATATCGTGGTACCTATACGAGTATCCTAACGCTATCGGCTTAGCGGGCCTCCGTGTTCGCTGTGGGTGAACACGGAAACATGCGAAAAGATCAAACAATAAAAACCGTATTTTTGCTACCCAATTTGTTATTCGTGTCTACATCTGCTCGATTGGATCTGCTGATCGGATCGGCCGGGTCACGTGACTGCCGTCCGGTGCGATCCCATCTGACAGGGTGACCGGTGCACGACGCGACGGCACCTCACTGAGCTCCTCGAGCCGCCGTCTGACTCTGCACACCGCCGGAGACCGACGCCGCCGCAGACCGCTGCGAGCCGCACGCCTGCCGCCCGGCCCTTTGTTCACCTGTGTAGTGCGGAATCGACGACAATGCATATATAAAAACCCTATCGCTGATCTGTTCTCGTCGCCGTCAGGAATCTGTGTTTGCCTTTAGTCGAGCCAGGTTCAACACCGCCCCGATCACACGTGCACGATCGGCGCCGCAAAAATCCGCCGCTCACTTGTAAGCACCCCGATCCGGTCGGCCGACAGCGCTGCCAGCGCCAATACGATCGAAAAGATCTGCTCAATCCGCAATACTAAAAATCCGCGCTGACACATTCCTGCATTAAGCATACACCTGGACGGGGCTGGCGCTGGCCGGACGGCGCGCTGCGGCGCGGCCGTGGCGAACAGGACTGAACGAGGACAGATAGGTACTGTCTCTGGACAGACACAAAACCGGAACGGGGACCAGGACCGGACCATGGACCAGGAGCGGACAATGCACTACGGGCGGACCATGGATCCGGACCGGGCATGGACAACGGGGACCAGCCCGGGACCGTTTCTGTCACCGCAGTCGTCTTCCGCCCCGCTCACTGCGCCACACAGCCTGCGTGCCGAGGTCATATTAATCACACTTACGCCGCCTGCATGTTTCAAAAATTAGCCGGCGCGCAGTTCTGTCGTACAATGTCCTGGCGGTGTCGTTCGACGGCCGTTTCGCGGCGCTCCTGCTGCGTGTGTGGAGCTGATCGCCCGGAGTGGGGCCGGTGTCCGCTCAGAGCGCCCGTACCAGCGCGTCTGGCCGGCGGCGCCGGAAGGGTGACCCATATGTGGCCTCCGCAGACGCCGAATGGCTCCCCTGACCGCCATACCAGCCACTGCCCGTTCTCGGCAAACCGTTCGGACGTTTCATGAGCAGCATTTCACGAGCAGAGTGGCCAGCCGAGAGGCCCCTGCATCAGTGTCCGTATGGGTGAGGCCCATACGGGTCACCTCTGAGGCCGGCACCGGTCATGACCCGGAGATTTCGGAGCAGACCCGACGGTCTGCAGGTTCCAGGAGCTCGCGGAGAGGCGCGCGCGCCGCGCCGCTCCATTTTGGCGCGGTTCGCCGGAGATGAACGAGCGCCGTCGGATCCTCACTAACCGCCCGGCTTCCCGGAGCGACCGGCACGGACGCCCAGCGCCGCGCCAGGCCGACCCAGATCGGCGGCAGTTTTTCGGAAGTCCGTCAGGGCACCCGTGCAGCGGCCCTGTGCAGACGCCGTACATCACCAGCCGAGTATCGGCGCCGGGATTTCCGAACTGCCGCGGCTCCGATATGTGTACCGGGGAGGCGCGGCCGCGACCCGTGAGAGAGCACCGTCCGCAGGGCGGTCCGAGGAATCCTTTCACCCCCCGCCGGGACAATTACATCGTAACGCATTAGCCGCCTCGCTCGGCACTCACAGAGCCGGTGAATACAGCGACCCCGCCGACTGGTCGTCCGGGCTCGGCGGGGACCCTCGACTGACAGACCCGCCGACACCCCGGGTACTGTGACGCTCCCCGGGCGAACCGTAACCCGCCGACACACCTCTGCGCTGCGCCGGTAAACACAAACAGCCATAGAGCGTGCTCCCGGGCGACCCGTGACAGACGGCGCTGTTGTGAGGTGGAGCCTCCATCGGGACGACCGCGGCGGGTTCAGGAAGGTGAAGGGCGCCAGCTAATGTGACCCAGAGTGCCAGCAACACATCACGGACCGGGCAGGTGCGGTGGCCGGCCGTGGCAGTTGCGCAGCCTTGCGGCCGACGCGACGGCCGGGCGCAGTCCCTGACCTTCACTGACCTGCTGGTGACCTGTGCGCGCCCGTGTGCGACCCAAGTGGCCACCGTGACCCCGGGCGGTGTTTCAATAGAGCGCCGGTAACCGGAACCGGCGGACGGACACGCCACGCGGTTATAACCTCCGTCCGGCGCACCCACACTGCAGCACGCACCGGGCCGCGCCGGCCGTGATTGGAGCCGCTCGAATTGTTCAGCAATGCATAAAGATGAACCGGAGAAAGCTCTCTCGGTTGGTGAAAGTGTGCTGTGCAGTGGCGGCTCTCGGGTCGGCGCGGATGGCCGCCGCGGTGAGTGGTTGTTGGTCTGAGTGGCGCGGTGGCGGCGATTTGAGACGGCATTGTGGCCGGAGTGGTGCGTGCGTCGCCGCCGGCCGCGCCGTCCGTTGGCCGGTCGGTGGCCGCAGAGACGGCTAATAACACGCAGATGGCCGTGTGAGCGGTGCGGACCTCCACTCGGCCTCTCAGTACGGATCAGCGCCGCTCCGCTGACCGTCAGCATACCTGCTGCGTGTCCTCGCCGAGCCGGGAGTTGGGCCGGTGGCCGCCACCGGAGCCCGCTAATCGGCCGCTGATATTGTCCGAATCTCACCGCCCTCCACCGATCGACATCTCGGGCCGATAGGACACGGCCGCAGCTCGAATTCCTCTTCACACCCGGCCGTATTATCATTCACAAGTCCATTACCGCCGCGGGATTATAAGCTTATCGGGCCGGGTATCAGCGCAAATTGTGGGATGCTGGGGCGCCGCGGGGAGAGGAGAAAGGGTGGCAGGTGGGCGATCAGATCCTAACGGACGGGCTCCGCGCCAGAATTTCGATCACAAGTCACAACGGACTTGAAACGTCTTCACGAATATTGGCGCACAATTATACACTACCACAAAAAAAAAAACGAATAAAAAAGAATCGGTGGTTAGCCGCTTAGTAATAAATATCATTTTTAAATGTAAATTCTAAGGGATCGTGCGACCGTAAATAAGTCGGGAAGTAATCCAATGAGATACAGGGACGCCCAGTATTTGTCTACTGGTTTTAATTGCATGTTTTATGCAGATGCGTATCACCCCGCTACCGGATTGTCTGGGTTCCTTGACACATTTTCGATTCATTAGACGGCAGCTGGCGGCTGGCCGGCCGGCCGCGGCGCTGGGGCGTTTTTGCACGGGTTAGTATCGGCGCCAGTCGCCGGTTAGCATGCTATCGCAGTCCGGGCGGAGATCGGACAGCGTCCTCTCTGAATAGGAACGCCTTCTCCATGCAGCGCGCACACAAATACATCAATCACACCCGGGACACTGCTTGTCCCGGACAGCGGAACACCGCCTCTATTCCAAATGAGCCCACTAATTTAGCATCGCGGAGTGGAAATCTACAATGGAAACGACGTGCCACCGGCTCATTGCATCAGCTGCACAGGTCGTGGTTCGACCGCCGACGGCCGGACGCCTCAGACCGCCGCGCCGGCCCGTCTCCTGCGCCCATCTCACACTCCGGCCGCTCCGTGCCGAGCTCGTGACTTACGGCCCGCGACGGACAAAGGGCAAACATTGCCGACCATCACGGCGCATTGTCTCGCCGCGCCGCAAAGGGCGCAGGCATCAGCTGGCCGCCGACGGCCGCATTCTCTCCCTCTGATGCAGCTCACGGCAGAGGGTGGGTGTCGGCTGATGCAGGGTCGCGGGCGCGGAGACCGCCGGCAAGGGCCCGTCATCGGGCAGTGGCAGTGCGGGCCTTCTCGGCCTCGGCTCAGCCCACGCTGGTCCCTGCCCGGCCCACCACCTGTTTACAAGTCGGACAAAAACAATCGGTCGGACCGAGTCGGCCTGGAATGCGAGTCGGCCGCGGCGGCCACTACCCTCCGCGTGAGCCTCGAGAGGCGGCCGCCGCGCTGGTCCGACGGTCCGCTGGTCCGACGGTCCGGCTGGTCCGACGGTCCGCCTGGTCCGATCGGACGGACGACCTGAGGTGATCGCACCAGTGTGGAAGACCACGTGGGACAAGGGACCACGTGTGCTCCCCACGGGAAACAGGTAATCCAGGTGGGGCTTGGGTCGCTAAGGCTGAGGATGGCATGCATGTGCAAACTGGGAATGATGTGATGTTGTTACAGTTGAGTGCTGATTAAATAGTTGTTTCTTATCATACGTGCTGGATGATATCACCGCTGAAGCGCTCAAAACCGCGGCAACATTGGAAACTCAGTCATCCTCGTCAGTATGATGTCGATTTTCTCTGTATGTACTAAGGTTCGTGCAGTCTCTCGTTCACACGAGACACGGTTTGTTTGTTTGACAGGTCCATGGTAATCGGAATGTGCAGGTTTGTTGACTGTCAATGTACCTACTGTCCGTGGGTGAACACATCAGCCCGCGGCCACGTCACCGTGCATCACAACTCCCACGGCGCGGTGTGGAGCGGTGCAGCGATACAAGCGCCGGGACCTAAACGAAGCCCAGCGAGGTGGATATAGCCGACACGACAACACGGCAATGCACTTACGTAAATAAGGAAATACATTGCCGGAGACAGCATCACAGCAAATCGTGTCGGGACGGAACTGCCGCGGCCAAACGGTCACAGATGGAGCGGTCTTCGACGACAGGTCGTGCACTGCACCATCGGACACGGGCCGGTACACCGCAGACGGATCGGTGTCAAAAGACGGGGATTGCTGACGGGAAGTCGGGTATAGGATCGGGGTAGCCCACTCCGGTACATACGTCCCGATTGGAGCGGCCCCCTCCCCCTGCAATCTGCAGACCGACCGAGCAAAACGTGTCAGTCGGTCGGCAGTGCAAACTGTGCTCGTCATCTGCAGCCCGGTCCCTCTGTGTGCCCGTGTGCCCGACTTTGCCGGCCGCCTGTCGCCGCTGTGACGTCACTCTGCAATGACGTCAGAGGCGGTGACTAAATGGAACAGAGACCAAACTGGTCCACAGCGCTAGATGCGCAGTGACACACCAAAGGCGGAAGGATATCGCTTAATTGACGATACCAGTGGGGCGCCAAAAGAGATTGATTGCTCGGTAGATAACAGTCCATCATTGGCGACGGCAGTGGTCGATTTATGAGCGAAAGGATGGGATGTCGGACAGATTTAGCGCACATACTTTATCTATTAATAGTGCATTGTTTGACAATTTAGGTCACACAAGACAGGTTGGGGTTCACACAAGACAAGATTGTGGTTCCAATTGTTCCCTTCAGAGCCTTTGACTGCAAACTAGAAAGTTATTCCAAAGCTACACGATGCGCTGTTTACAAGATTTACATTTCGTGCAGCCTCTGAATAAGGTGTTAGTCAGAATTAATACATAGGAGGCATGAGGATTATGAGGAGCATTATTTGGTGTCATATGCAGATCGCCGATAGGAAAAGCCGTCATGTCATGGATGCTCTCTGCCTGTCCATCATACGTTATGAAGCTATACGTCAGCACTCACATCATGTCAGCCTTCTGCCTTTGAGTGTGACCGAGCAGACAGACTGGAAAACAGGGTGTAAATAAGCGGCCATCGGATGCGGCAGCGATCGAATACATATCCATTTGCGGCTCTCAATGAGCGCTGCTGCATTGTAGATGGCGGCCGGGCGCCGTTCCCGGCGCTGGCGCTGACAGTTGGACCCGGCTGGACCCGGTGACCGGATCGGGGTCGGACGGGCACACCGGTGACACGCCGCGGCCCCGCCGGGATCAGATGGCCGGCCGGCGAGACGGCGCCAGACGATGACGGCTCCGGCGGCTCCCCAGTGCATGACACGTCGTCCCGAGCGGCTGCCGGTGCCGAGCTTCCCGCCAGACGAATGCATTGCGGAGGATTATACGGCGCGAGTGTGCTGTTTTGAGTAATCGCCGGCCCCGGTCAGTGCCGTATGAGGCCGCGGCCTGACCGGCCGGCGGTCAGCGGTCAGCGGCCAGTGGTCAGCGGTCAGCAGTCAGTGGTGAGCGGTCAGCCGCCGGTCGCACGGCGGCCGGACGGCGACTGACCTACTGCCGTCCGGCACCCGCCGGCAGCCGGGCCAACACTTCAACACCAGTAGCGCGGCGGCCGCGGCCAGATTAGATCAGCTCGCGGCGCGCCGGGCCGGGCCGGGCCGCTCTGCCGCTGACCCAGCGGGCCCGAGCGGCCCCGACCGCGGAGAACCAATCGACAAATTGAAACACTCCGGGCGGCCGACGCAGCGTGAACGCCGGCACGCGAGGGACGCGGCCGACGGTGGTGCGTGCGGCGCGACGTTTTGTTCCCGCTTTGTGCCGGTGGCTGGGGCGTGAACTGCTCCCCTGCCGGCCTCTGTATTCAGGTCACAGTGAGGTCGACAGAGGTAGACGATAACATGCCTCCGTTCATGACAAGTGTCACTATAAAACGCACGTCTCTTCCTGGCCAAGCCGCTCAGGTATGGTTGGTTGGATCATTAAAAGGGTCGTAATGATTAGGAAGCATTCAGTAGTCTCGGAGGTAGCGTCTGGAATTTGTCCAATTCCATGCTTATTAATGTGAAGAATGCTCTCTTTTATGAAACGGTTACCGCGGAATGATAACTACATGTGTTCAGAATTCTGAAATATGTCAAATCCCTAGCCGTGACTGTTTCGCTTGAGCCATAAAATCCAGCGTGGCTGAAACGGTAGTCTCCGTTACGAAACGTTATACCGTGAGATTATTACTCATCTCGACATAATAAGCCTGGAGGGAGCCGCGTGGAAAACCAATCAGCTCGACACCGAATCGTCCCGACCAAAACAGAACGGTAGAGCCGTCAGCCGAGCATTTTACCGCGGACGATTAAGCCGGACCATCTCGTTAGTGGGGAGAGAAATGGGCGCCGAGCGCGGCGTGCGTCGGAGGCTGTGGTGGGCGCCGGCTGCCGGGCGCAGGGCAGCTCCATATGATGGGTTCCCGAGCCAGGAATGCGCCGAGGGCGGCGCCGGCCGACTCGCAGTGCGCCATCATCCTTGACCTCCGCCTGACCCGGCCCGGCCCCGCGCGCAGTGCCGGGCGCCCGATGGCCGCCAATGGCTGCCGCACAGCTATCCGAACGGTCTGCTAAACGGCCCGTGGCTGGCTACTCACGAGCCGCAGCCATTTCGCCGCGGTTATCGATTACATACTGGTCGGTGATCGGACCAGGCACGAACTGGTCCAGCTCGGATATGGCTCGAATGAATGGAGACGCGGTACGCCGCACAGGGCGGCGTTTTCACTGTTATGGAGATGCTGAGGTAGCAGACATTTTCCGAGCTGATGTGGCTCGTTACGCTGCCGAGACTCGGCCCATGAGCCGAGCCGTGCGACATCGCCCATTAAACCCGAAACCCAATATATCGCCTGTCTCCAGCCCGGTGTTTAGCCACCCGAGAAATATGCCCGCGCAACTCTCATCAATAGCGCGGATGACTTTCCCACAGTTAGCACGCCCACTGGCGAGTTTTGCAATATTTCTGAGCCATAAATCGCGGCGGCACAGCACGTGACGGCTCCACCCTTCATTAAACCGACCTGCTGGCCGTCGTAAAGGCCGACCAGCCGGCCCCCGGTCAGCCTCCGCACACCATACAGTGCACGCCTGCCAGTCATTGATAAAACGGAAATTCCCCGACATTATGGCCGGTATAATCGCTTCCCGCACCTCGGCGATGTGGGTCCGCCGAGCGTCGATCTGCGCTCAGGAAAGCGGCGGCCGGTTCCCCGAATCCGGTCCGGTCGGCACCGGTGATCGGGCCGTGAGAGCGGGCCGGTGTCGGCAGTTCACTGCACGCAGCTCTGCCGAGAGCGGCGTGTTCACCGCGGATTAACACCATTGGTATCATTTGTCACGCTAACAGCGTCAGCGGGGATCCGGCCACATTCACTGCGCAGCCAATACCCGACAGCGAACAGCTCCGTCTTATTTTTTGGCCGCGTGGACGTGTAATATGCGATCCATAATTACACGTCTGCCGCTCGTACGTCCACCAATCACGGCCGCTATTGTCTGACATGCGAGCATCATTTCACATTCACCCTTGCCTGCCTCCCGCGGCGCGCCGACCGGCCCGGCCGCGCGAGGCCTTGATTGTGTGCAAATACTCGGGCCCGCCCCCACCAATGTATTCGTGACTGGCCGCTTGTTTTGTGTCCGCGAAGTAAACCTAATGAATTCAATTAGTAAGTCAGTCGGCGGCGCTGCCCGGCGGAGCGGAGCGGCTCACCGCCCGGCCCCGGTGCAGACATACAGAGCGCAGACAGCTGAAGGACCTTGCTCGGCCTGCCAACCGTGGAGGTCATTTGAAAACTTGGCTGACACATGACAGGGGAAAATTCTAAGCAAGATTAGATATGTACCGTCAAAGTCGGCACCGCCGCGCCGGTAAGAATGTGGCGAAATTCCGAGCCGGTGCTATCGCGGGCTGGCTTCGCTGACTGATGACTCACCACCGACTCATATCACTCCTGTGAGTTGAGCTAACGTCTCAGGTGACGGAGGAGCTGAGTCTGAGTGACGTGCCGTCAGTCTGACAGCTAACCGAATCTAATGTTTCGAGATTGCCGGGATTGAAGCAGGTTACGGTTGATTCGTGAGGTGGCTTTACAATTAATCGGTGTCGATAGAATAATATGGTAGCTAGCAGCCCGTTATCTTCTTGAACACTGGATGTAAGCACTAGGCTAACAGATCAGACAGACGCTTCATGGCATCAGTGAAAGGAGACTCCTGCTAAGCATGAAACGATTCCTTCACAGTTTTCAGACAGCGATTTCCAATAAACTAATTCAGGCAAATCTCTGAAGCTAGTGAAGCATATGGGAAAACCGGAAAAGCATGCACGAGAATGGCCTTTTTTGTGCTAAACGTCACTAAACATAGCAAAAACATCGTTAAATAATGATTAGCTGCAAAGGTATGTAGCACATAAGAACTAGTGTCTTAAGATCATGCTCCGTTCTCTCACGGAAGGTGATCTAATCTCTTTCTAAGAACCGGACGCTCAGAATGCTTTGCCGTGTAATCCGTGCACCTGGATCAAATCGGGATCATGTCATTCAGCATTTTGCTGTTGCCCAAGATGCCCAGACTGGATTCCCATCCGGATGGTGGTGCAAGCTTTCCGACAACTGCTACAGCGCTGGACTTACGTATGAGAAGGAGCTGGGCTCAGGTTTTCGAGCGCTAACCCAGATGGGCGCATACTCGAGGTTGTAGGGGAAGCGGGGGGAGCACCGCCACCTTAAGCATTTCTGCTCACCGAGCTGATATGCGTAGTAAAAACGAAGCTCTTTTGCATTCATGTGAAAGTAGGAATGTTTTCCTACATGTTGGCATAGTTGCCAGCGCTCCATTATAAAATTTCGCTACTTTACAGACGTCGAAAACAAGTCCTGCATTTTTCGTCCTCCAAAAAATGTGCGGGTAGCACCACCACTGATGGCGATGTTATCCACAGATCGGCCTTACGGTGACAGCCACCCTTGGAAGCGTTACTGCTGTCTGAAATAGTAACTCAAACTCATATAAGACACACAAGAGTTGGTTGTTAGTTTGTCACAGATCAGACTGTTTGTTGCGGACAATATGCATACAAAGCATGACAAATTCACGTTTATTTCGAAACATCCAGTGAAGTCAAACGTGAGGTTAAAAACCAGACGACGTTTGCGGCCTAACTAAAGCTCTTCTCCGAGCTGAGTGAATCATCATTGCGGCTTTATCCATTTTGCCACCCCTTGGGGTAGCACCGCCGAGCATGGCGGTGTTACCCCACTCACAGTCATGGACCGACAACCTCGGTCCAAACCGACAGCAAAACAAGACGGGACGCGATTCTTCTGTAATTCCTTTCTCAACAAAGAGCACTTAATGCCCTCAAATTTAACGTAAAAATCAAGGCATTTTGACTTGAAATGACCACTTACTTGCTGCTCAAACATGCCAAATGATTACAACGATGGTTTGAAATTCACAAAATGGGCAATTGCGATCTCAAAATCAAATAAATCTTAGCGAAACCTACCTCACGCGGCGTCCCGCTTCCGTTCGGACACCGAAATGGCGGGTGTTTACATTTACAATTCAGAGTTTTGCCGATAGAGAGGATGGCGGTGTTTCCCACATGGCGGTGCTACCCCCGCTTCCCCTATTGCATATAAAACGCAGCATACGAGCATATGGCTTACTTGTCTGGCTATCGGCGTACAAATGGAACTTGGCTGACCGAGCGCAGCATCACTCCAAAGCGCCGTTATTTAACGCAGACGCATCCCGGAGCTGCCGCTGACCGACTCTGTGTGCCCCTCGTGTAAAGTGTTACGGCGCTCGACGGAGGCGCTGCACGCCGGTCCTGGCGGTGTCGGTTACGGTGTGGCCCCATCGGGCCGGGCCGGTCCGCTGGCCGGTCTGCTGAGCCGTCATCGCCGCTGCATTCCGGCGAGTATTTACGAACCGCCGTCCGGCCGGCCGCACCCCGCCTGACGCCGGACCGGCCACGGCGCGATACGGCGTGGCACGGGGCGACTGAGTACGGCGCGGTACGGCCCAACAGCGGAACGCTGCAACTGGGCCGGCGTCCAGCGGTCAGTGGGACATCAGCCAGGAGTCAACAGTCAACAGGTAAAGGGGAACGACCAAATAGCCAGGGCGCAGATTTCAGAAGGTATGCCTGCGGTCAGAACCAGCAACTAACTAGTTAACGACAATCGATAGCTTCCACAGCCTGTCGTATAGATAGACGAAATATGTTTAAGTATGGCAAAGGAAGTCTAGTCATTATAGTCAGTAGTCAGTACAATAGAGAAGGGAACGGAAGCTGAAAGCCACCGTCGCGGCTGGCATGTACCAAAAAAGGTATAGGCGTAATACAATACCATCGGCGTTATTTTCGCCCGATGAATAGGCACAAAAGACTGGTCGGATCATCACAGAATAATGTGATTTTGAAATTTGAGTGGTGTTTAAAGGGACTATCCCACCTTCTAAAATGTTGTTAAAACCAGTTAAATTGTGCCCGACTTTATAGATTGGATGACCAGGAACACGGTTCTGGAATTTATTTTTCATTAAACATCTTAGGCTTCCCATATTCCAAACACAAACTTTCAAATATGTGACGTCACAGCCCAAAATTACCTCCTTCCCCAAGCCACATTACTGTCATAAAGCTGATTCTTTTTACTCTGTAGGCACCACAACAAAGTTCAGACCAAGTTTTAAGCGATTTTTCAACGAACAAACCCATTTAAATCAGAATGACTAAACGAGGTGACGTCACACTAACGGTCGCTCCATGTTGAAGATAGGGCCTTGTACAAGGCCCATTTTCAAATGAAGGGAACGAATTTCTTCAACACCAAGAGGCCGCGGGGGTTGCAACCTAGATAGATAGTGGTTTCTGAACCTCGCCGCAAACTTGGCTATCTCAACTCAAACCCCATGTTAAAGGTGGGATAGTCCCTTTAAAGGAAAAGGGCCACCTTCGTGAAATATGAAGATATCGTTGTTTTTCATTTTGACATTATTATTTTTCATTTTCTTTTTAAAACTGGTGCCAGAAGTGCACAATTCGCGAAAAAGTATTTAAAACTATTTAACATATTGGTACTATATGTTGATACTCTCTACGGCACCTACTGTATGATGGCATAGCGATGACGTCACACTCAAGCCAATCAGCGTTCAGAAGACAGACTCGTCGGATTGTGTCAGATAAGCTGAATGGTTAAAGCTGAGCTGATTGGAGCTGATTGGTAAAAAACCAAAGCCTCGCCGCGGGTGGCTGTATTACAGGGTAAGGAGAAGGACGCATTCCTGGGATAAGGACGCATTCCTCTTTTAAAATTGCCGATACCTACGAATGGAAGCCGAAATCGGCCGTAAGGAGATAGACTGGAGGGTTTTCGGACACGGGCAACAAGATGGCTATCTCAGTTTCAATCCCCATGTTAAAGGTGGCCCTTTTCCTTTAACAGAGATTAGGCAGGCGCTGAAGCGAGGAAATGCTTAGCATGCTTGCGGAGTATTTGTGTAAATGGTATTAGCATCTACGAAACGGACTTGAAACATGTGCAGCTGCAAAATAATGCTTAAAACTGTCCTGAGCGTTTTAAGAGAAGACCAAAAGCATTTAAAATGGCAAAATGGCATGGGTTGCATCGAATATCTTAGCGTCGTACCCAACTTTAACTCGGCGCATAACAGGCAATAGGCGTCTATCTGGGTGTCAAGAGGTCTAGAGTCCTGAGACATTCATCCCCGTCGGATCGGGATTGAAGCTTTCCAGGATGCTGGCCGCCTTTCTGCGATAACACCCGATAACACCCGCTGCGCCTTTTCCGGAACATGCAACTTCGCCGCTCTTTTATCGCCAGGTATGCCGCTTTTTAGCCATCTTGATGGACGTCGGTATGCACTGGCACGAGGATTAATGCCAGCTTGTTCTTCCTTCCAGGCTCACTTTCAGCTGCGGCCGAGTAGTTAAGCGCTGTTTCCTCTGCGCAAAGAGAGGCGGCTCCGCACCGGCATCCCGTGTATTATATTCACATTAGCCTAGGTTTAATCACCAGGCGTTCGCATCCATAATTTACCGACATCTGCGCCTGGCTGTGCGCACCCGATCGCTGTCAGAGCACGGCGCACGCAGGCGCCTGTCGAGTGCCCCGCCTCGATTTATGATCCCGCGACCGACTGCAATGTAGATGCAGTAACGACGGCGCGCCTCGCTGCCGCTATTTTAACGAATCTCCGCTAGCAGCCATCGCTGGTCCGGCACGCATCGAGTGAGCCGCCACAAGGTGCAGCAACTCATCCGAGCCAGCTCTGGCGGGGTGGGCGCAGCGGGCCGCACCGGCGCAGTGCGCTGCCATGTCGCGCGTGACTTGCCACATGGGGCGCTGCTGGCTGGCACCGATGGGAATCTGGCGAGTGATGAGTCGGCCGGTGACATAACTCGAGTTTCCAGCCGGACAGAGAACCCGACTCCCAGCCGTGATCAGCGCGATACCCGGCGGTGAAACGCGCCGGGCCGGGGCGGACACCTCCGGACGTGGGCGGCCTCCTCCTCCTCCGGACAGCCAGCCGAGCTGTGTCGGCCTGCGTGTGAGGGATTATCGCCGGACGCACGCACACGCCCGGATCCGACAGCTGCCCGTCAGACCGTCTGACACGGCGCGTGGCTGTATCCGGTCAGTTCACGCCAAGTCGTCGTGCGCCTTCCGCAGAAGAGTTGCGGCAAGCAGAGGCCGATCCGGTGGTCAGACAGGGTCCAGGCGAGTCCCGGGACGCCGCTGACGGCTGGGAGGGATCCTCACGTGGCCGCCCCTCCCTGTCAGTGACCCTGCTCGGGCCAAAACTGGACCGACTAACGACCAGCCGAGCGGCAGAGAGCGGCTCCCAGCTCCGGCAGACCGGGCAGCTGGGCAGCTGCACCGTCAGATCGCGGTCCCTCCATGCCTATATTGCGGCAGACTGACCCGCTCCCGCCCCGCCCCGCCCCGGCTCGGTCCGGTCCGCTCCAGCGAGCACGGCGCCGGCGACACGCCACCAGACGCCGCCGCGCGGCCAGTTACACGCGCCAGCTGCGGGCGACTAATGCATCTCACGCCGGCCGTTAGCGTGAATCGGCGCCGAATTATGACCACTGCACGCCCGCAGAGGTGTGCAAATTCGCGCGCGGGCGCAATTAGAGCTGGTTTATTTTCCGGCCTGCGTGACGCCCCAGTCAGAGGCCAGCTCAATAAACTGATCACGTGCCTCCCTCCGCTAGTGTTTTATCACCGCGCTGCGCTTGGTGATCAGACCAATCTAATGACGACCATTATGTGTTTTTATGACGACTCTGCGAATTTATTCATTGTTTTCTTTCGTCGGCAAAAAGCGTGGATCGATGGCCGGCGGAGCGCGGTTGGCCGGTGGGCGCCCGGGCCGGCCGAGGAGCGGCCGGGTTGCCGCGGGCGGCGCGGCGGCTCGGCGGCGCTGGCTCGCCGGAGCGCCGCGCCGGCCCGCTCAGTATCGTACGGGAGCGCCGCGCGCACGGAGCGACGCTGGTGTTAGAGCCCGACTCGGACCGCTGCCGCTGCGGTCTCTGGTGTTAGTGACTGGGCGCAGTGCTGCAGTCTCCAGTGTACTGTGCCACGCCACTGAGGCTGTCCGGCACTGACAGGACCTGCCATCGGCGTTACTGGAAATACGACCGAATCGTCCCTTTAGATCGTCTTTGGAAGGTAAGGATCGAGCCTTGTGCAACTGTTGGAGCGTGCAGTTTAGATAGTTTTAGGATGTTTTTATTTCTAACATATGTTTAGACATATGTTTCTGTCAACATATGTTTACCTAGCGGTTTAACTCGCAAGCATAAAAATAATGCTTTGGAGAGCAGGCTACTTAAAAGCAGCACTTTTTAACTTTCGGACTCGAAGGTTTCATTGAAACTTGTATAAGTCAAATCGTACATTTTGAAGAGAGAAATCTTATCCCTTTAGAACATTGCTGTTCCCTTCTATTTGTAAAATAGTGCGGAAATTTAAACATGTTTCGCAGATTCGCTGAACAATCGTCATCCAAGATTTTTAGTGTGACATGGAGCAGATAACTACACAAGTACGCACTCAGTCTAAGGCAAATTCACCTATTTCTTTTTCACAAAATCAAAAATGCAAAACAAGCATACCATCCAAAACTACAAGTTACTCGTCACCAGGTTGTAGCGTTTATCGACAACATCGCTGGGGTTCGCCGGCGAACGAAGCTCATTGCATTACAGTGCCGATAATCGCACTGCTGAACGTTACATCAATTGAATAACAACTTTTATTGCGTCCATCAATTAGTCTAGCAGATCATTAGCGGTAGTGGCGCGTTGCAGCCGACGCTGGGCGTCGAACGTGAGCGATGTGCCGGCCGTCGAGCGGCGGTGATTCACCCCGCACCGCCGCGCCGCGCCGGTCACAGCGCGCGCCCATCAGATAGCCAGTGGAGCGGTGATAATTTCCCTTAACCCTTCAGCGGCATCGACGGGGCCGCAGACAGTCGATCGGACGATCTATGCGTGGGGATAGGACGCCCTCCTGCGCGCCTGAGCACAGGTAGACAGAGAGGCGCGAGTGAGTTGTGGCGAGGAGCCGTCGCCAGGTGGGAAAAAGGAGCCCGCGCGGAGCACCTACTGCACGTATTGCACAAGCTCGTCGTGTGACCGTGACATCGCCGACTGGAGCACTTCACCGGTATCTCAGAGATAAATCGATAAGATGGACAGTCGGGCTGACTCGGCAGCACATGGGTGACATTGAGGCTGCAGACTGATTAGGCAAATACCGTTTTCTCAATGTCCAAGTTGCAAAGCACGGACCGAAACTTGCTCAGCTAGACAAAGTGGTAAGGACCCTTGTTCCCTCATTCATGCTTCCAAGACAGTGCACCTGATCTTTAAGCAGTGCCTTCGACCTTGCAATTTCCATAAATTTGGCATGGTAAAACATGCATCAGCATTCAGCGTGCTCCAGCCTCTATCGTGCAGCGAATTCCGATATCCGTAATATCTCCGAGAGCTACATGTATGGCCGCCATGCTCTGCCGCTAGCTGGCTGGTCTGTGCCAGAGCACTCTGCTCTCTGCTCTCAGCAGTACCACTCTGCACTCGGGCCGACGCTGGTCTCGGGTGCGCCGTTTTTGCCCGAGTCCCCGGCGGCGGGCGGCGCTCGGCGAATCATTGTTTACTGCTCGCCGTTGAGCGGCCGGTCGGCGCGGCACATTCCTGCTGCCCGGGCTGATCGGGCGCCGGCGGCGGCCGCGGGCATTTGTTCCGGTGCGCGCCGGCCGTGCTCTCAGTGGGAATACCGAGCAGGCTCGTGACAGCGGCGGCAGCGGGCCGGGTGCCGCTCAATGGGGGCGTGCGGCCGCTCCGGGGCCGGACGGGGTTCGAGGAACACCGACAGAGGAGGGCAGTAATGACACCGCCACCGCCACCGCCGCCACCGGAGCAGTCCCACCGCCGCCCTTCAGGGCTTTCAATGGCCCGGCACCCTGCTACGGCTCCCCACCGCGACCCCACAGGGGGAGCTCTTGGTGGCCTGTCCGCAGTCATCAGCAAACCGCGCCACCATGCCAGCCTGTTTCACAGCGCACCCAACTGTGCAGGGCTGCGGAGGACACGAACAGGCGTCTCACCGGTGTACCGTCGGCCCTTCCACCTGGACGGCAGCGCGGCGCTGCGCCACTATGTGGGGGCGTGCAGGAAACCTGAGAAGGCGGGCGTCCAGAATGGTGTCGCGCTTATCGGTGTCATTCGGGCCATCAGCACCTAATGCGGCGACAGCGCCTAATGGAGCGACACAGGGCCGGCCCCGCCCATCCGGCGGCCGCAGAGGTGGCGCCCGACCGCCGGGGTCAGGCCAGGTCACCGCTACATCCCGGTGCCGCGGCTGCCCGCGGATTACACCCCCGAGTCGTCGTGAAAGCGCGCTCGGTCCGCCCCGGTCGGTCCGTCTGTCAGTGACCTACCTGACTGGCCGCTGAGGCAGCGCTGACCGCTGACGGCTGACGGCTGACCGCTGACCGCCGGCCGTCCCATCCATCCATCAGCGGTGCTCGATGGCAGCCGAATCGTCACCGCGCTGCGCCGTGACCCGCCCACCGAGTCATTATCCCGAGCGGCCTCTGCGGGGTAATTCGGCGGCGCTGCATAATTTGCCGCCGCCTAATTGCAACCCGCGGCGCCCGGTGGCCGGCCGCCGGGGCAGAGGTGTATGCGGGTCGCGCCGGGAGACGGAAGACGGCCGCTCCCGAGTGCCGACCCGGGTGACGGATGACCTCTGTGATGACCGCTGCCGACGCCGCCCACAGCCGAGACCGACCGGCGAACGGCAGCGGAGCGTCGGGGCGTATAACGACCGAACGCATTATCAACGGACACACAGCGCGGCAGAATGTTTTAACAGCGGGCGCCGGGCGCATTAACTGCTCAAATCTCGAAGGGAAGTCCATCATCACTGAAGAATGCGGCGGTTTCGGAGGAAGCCAAATATGCAAATAGAGTACCTCCGGTGTTTGACCGTTAGGCCAGCGCTAAGCGATGGCGTCACCATTACAAAGGCCTGCCGCTGACCAGGTGTTGCGGCCTGTGGTCGCACATTTTAAACCGGGAAACCACCACTGGCGCCAATCAATCAGCGGTCAACATCCAAGCACGGCCTGTGTTGATAGACATGGAGAGCAGCTCTCAGACATGTCACGTGGCTTTCCATGGCGGTGTACTCACCCCAAGTAGCAGAAGTTTTGCAACTCACTCCATGTCACCCACTCGCTTCCGTTTTTGCCTGGCAACGAGCCGACCGAGACGCCGGCCGCCACTGCGCCGACATGCTCCCCGACCCGTGTATTGTCCAGAGATCTGATAGGGGATCTTTATGGGCCACTCCCCGTGCCGCCGCTGATGAAGGTGACGTCACCCGACAGAGCACTGCGCCGCGCCGTGCCGCCGCGTCTCACGAGCCGCGGCGCGCCGCTCCGCTGTTTTCGCATTCCTGTGAAGGAGCGCATCGAATCGCCCGGCGTGCGCGGAGGGTCGACGGTGAGCGGGGAGGCGCGCGTGCATCACCTGGTGGTTACAGGAGGCCGGGAGTGGGTGCTCCCAGCCCGCGGCGGGGCGGCGTGCACACTGCACAGCGGCCGGCGGCGCAGGGTCGCCGGGGTCAGATGCCGCGCTCGGTGGCGGACCGTGGCTGGCCGCTGCCCAGCTGGAGGGACCGCCGCCGGCCGCGGTGGAAATGGCGCAGCTGCAGGTCGGAATGCCCGCGCGGCGCCGTACCGCGCCGAGCCGACTGCACGACAGTCGACAGCGATCGACGGCGGGCGGCTCCGCGCTGCATTCCGCCGCCGCAGCGCCCGGGGCTGTTTGGTAGTGGACGGTAGTGCGGCCGACGCAGCCGGCGGGCGGGCCTTGAACGAAGCGCAGCGCTGTGTCATAGCTGTCGGCCGGCCCGTCCGAGACACATAATTAGGCTGGGCGCAGTCATGCCAAGGAGGGCCGGCGACGTGACTCCCGCAGGGTTTCCTGCCGCCGTTTTTGCTGGCATCTGGGCTCGTGAAATGTGAAACTCACCGCCGCACAATTTTCCGGTCATCACCGACATGACGATACCCTCGCTACCTCTCTTTGGCGCATTGACCATTCGCCACGCATGCCCCGCCCGGCATGCTGACCGCCACTCGCTAGCTGAGCTATATTGGAGCGGGCCGCCGATAAGCCCTCGGAATGCGACCCCGGCGGCCAACTTTACAGCGTTCAACCCTGTCCTGCCGGGCGGCGATCCACGTCGGCTTAGGGCAGCTTACGCCGAGGCCGGCTCAGCGGTAATGCCTCTCCTCAATTTCAACCCGTTTACGGTCGATTACCGATGTTTTCTGCGGCGAGGCGGGGTGGGACGCGGGCCGACCACCAGAGCGGCGTTTCGTGGCAAGCACGTCCGTCTGGCCTGGATCGGCGCTCTCGGGTGACCCCGAGACACTGGGCGCCGCCGGGGGCGCCCGGGCGCCGGAGAGCATTCCTGGCAGCGCTCCATTACCGCTCTGGGCCACTAAAAACAGCAGAGGAGCGCTCTTTGTCCGCCGCCGTCCATTGTGGTGATCTAATATGGGAGGCCGCCGGGGTCACAGCGGCGGAGCGAGCGTCATCACCGCACCCAAATCAGCTCCGCGGCCACAGACGAGCCTGCAGCGCTGCCCAGAGCAGCCAGACCGTCTCTAGACGGCGCTCAGACAACCAGAGGACCAGACGAGTCGGACAGACGGCCAGACGACCCGACAGAGTCGGACCGGAGACGGCGAGATATCGCCCGCCCCGAGACCGCGGCCATCGCCAGACGCCACCCGGGCTTTGTGCTGGGCTCAGCGCCGACGTCCCCCATTTTTCAGCCCGGCCGAGCGGTCGGAGGAGGGTGCGGACAAAGCGTTCACCCGTCCGAGACCTGTGTTTGGAGCCAATCCTTTATGCGGCTGAGCGGCCGCGCCGGCCAGAAAACCTCGCTAATGGAGAGATAATTGGTATGCGTGTGTGTTTGGCGGGGCCGCCGCCGAGAGGTCTGGCGCGGCTGTGGTCCGTCCAAAGGTGGTGGCACATACCGGACGGTGGTCCTGCGAGACACGCGGCCGCTCTGACAGCTGCCCCCGCTCGTCTGGTGGCCCCGCCAGCTGCCCCTCCCGTCCGTCCGTCCGTCCGGATGGGTCCCGCCCGGGCTCAGGTGAGGCCGCGCCGGTCCGCGGTCCGCGCGGCCCAGCATAACAGGTGCGCCGCATTTCTCAGGGACGGGGGGCGGAGATTTTTCTGAAGGGGGTGGACGGCTCGGCCGGTGGAAAAGGAAGCGCGGCAGGATGAGAAATGGTTTAATTACAGGGTCAGTCGGCGGACGCGCAGCGTGTGTCATAACTTACAGGAAGGGCCAGCGGCGCGTCCGACTGCGAGCGGAGGGGCGAGGGAGGGCGGGCAGGGACCAGGAGAGCGGCGCAGACCTCAGACACGGCTTCCCTAGGGAGACGGGTGGCCTTCGTGCGGCCGTCTGTGCTTCGAGGCGGGGAAACGGCACCGGAAAAAGGAGAAAAAATGTTCTACGATTTGCATTGAACAATGCTCTAATGGGCGTCATCAATACAATGTGTCAAACGTTATGGCAAGGCCGGCATCTTTTATTCATATCTCTCTAAGCCTGAAGTGCAAAGGGAAATATACTCGATATGGCACACTACCTATTCTGCTCAAAACACCGCAGCGTTGACAATGGAATGTCGAAAAATCGCCTTATCAAATATTCATGCTTGTAGGCATACTAATCGCGATGCCACTTTCCTGTCCCCCAGCGGGGAACACTGGCCGTGTGTGACGCCATCATATATCAGTCAGCGGCGGCCCGACCTAGTCCACTGCTGTCGGACAGCTTCATTGGCAATTCTTCCCCCTTTCGGCGGGTTCGGCGCGCTGCCGCCGGCCGGTCTGTGACTCAGGACCGGGACGCGCCGGTCGGATTCCTGGCGCGCAGGGAGTGTCCGCGCTCTGCAGTATTCCAGCCCCGGCCGATGGTCGGCTAACGTACGGCGCCCATCAAATTACATTCGCGATGAAATATGACACAGCCGGCTAACCAGTTGCGCCGGAGAGCGCGCCACGAGGGCCGGCTGCAGCGCGCATGCTCCGCCCAGCGGCGGTCACAAATTCTGTTAGCCGTTGTGCCGGCACTTATCTGGGCTGGGATCACGGCGCGTCGCTGGCAGCCCCGCCACCGCCCGGCCCGCGATGGCGACATTAGGTCTATTCAATCTCGTGTCGACCTGACCCATATTCCGCGGCGCCGGAGTGATCGCTGCTGCTCAGCAGTAGACGCTGATGCTCAGTGATGATAACTCGGCGCCGTGGTGAAACAATAACACCATTCCGTTCCACCGGCGCGGCTCTCTGCTGCAGGAGAGTTAGGGGCCGGCCTCTGTCCGGAGTGGTCAGCCGGACCGGCGCTGGCGTTTTTCTCACTCCACGCCGGATCAATGCGAGTGGAGTTTCACAAGGCTGCGGCCTGTCGCCCGCGCCCTTTGTCCCGTCATCTGGAGACGGAGAAGGTGCGGTGTACGGGGACCGCAGGGTGCCCTCTCTACCCGTGCCGTCACCGTTATACGCAGATTTATCTTGCCGCCGCAGATGGACCAGTGTTTTTGCGCCGGATTCCTGGTGCATTATCGTTTTTTAGAGCCACGCAGAGCGCGACACCGTTGGGTTTTTGTGTCGCACCGTCTCGTCGTATCGCCGGCCGTGCCGTGCTGCGCAACTGAAAGGCGTCCTGTTTTCCTAGCCATTAGTCCTTATAAGATAGCGGCCGCGGAGCAAACAGTACGGCTCCGTCCACGCCCGGTCTGTGTTAAGCCGCGTTCCCCGGTAAAAACACCGCGTCCCGACCCAGGCCGGGGCACGGCGTCCGCCAGACACCACTCGACCAACGCCAGCTGAGTGACAGGTGACAGAACGGACTGTGAGTGTGCTCCGTCACCGCCCTCACCGCCCGGCTATCCCCTCCGCCACTTTCCTCCCCGAGCTGCAGCGCCTGACGCGCTCAGAACCCGTCCCGGCCGGTGTCGGCGCCGCCCCCGCCGCCCTAACCCCGATGTTGAACAGCGGTACACCATCACGCACTCAGTGGCGCGGCCCAACCAGCCTCTCTGACACCCCCGGCACTATAAATATACCTGACCTGAAAAGCCAAAAAGCTTGGCGCGCGCTGCGGGCGGTGCTGCCGCTGCCGTGGCAGGTAACTGCCATGTTACTACCGTCGGAGCAGAGTTATGTGAGCGGCGTGTTGGCCGGCGCGGCCCGGGGCCCGCCGGGCCGGCTCAGGCTCCTGCGGTGGCAGACTCAGACCGGCACGGCCGCACCCGGCCGCCGGGGCCCCGCGGCGCGGCGGCGGCAGTGCGGTCGGCCGACTCTGGCCAAACCGGCGGCCTGACCATCGTCAGACGGCCGGCCGGGGCTTAGCGGTGACCGACCTCGTGTGCCGGGCCGGCGGCACGTGCAGCGGCCGGCGCCGCGCCGCACAGGAGCCGGCTGCTGACCCCACGCTGACTTCATCCGGCCCCTGAGTCCAAAGATATCCAATATGCACTTACCAGGCATCGCTAACATCCTGTTTTAAAGCTATCCAGCCACCGAACTTCCTCAGAGACTCCTGGGAAGACCGTTGTCAGATTGCCAATCACTGCTCAGTGGTCTCTCACGGACGTAACTCGTTAGTGCGGGATGCCTCAATGGAGCGGGCTGCGGTATAACTCAGCAGCTGGGTCCGGTCCAGTGGCTGGCCCGTGCACGGCCCGCGGCCGTCCGATCGCGCCGCGGTGCCATGGTGCGGCCTGATATGCAGCTGTAAACGGCGGCGCTCGCCCGTCAATGGCCGCTGCTCGCCTGAATGGCCCTCAGCAGAGATTCGGCCGGCGTCCTGTGGCTGCTGGGCCGTGTCGACGCCGCGCGCCACCGACCGTATAGCTGACACACGTGTTTGGTCTGTTACAGGTCGAATCGCCAGAGCCGGAGAGAGTGAGGAGAACCGGCTGAAGAGATCGTCCGGAGGAGCCGGAGCACAGACTGACAGCAGATTGGAGAACATGGTGCCCAAAGGAGTGATCTAGTGAGCCGGCAGTGTGACGCAGATCGCAGTGTGTTTCCGAGGGAGCAGTGTGGTGTGTGGGACAGAACTGGTGAGCGGTATGGAGTGTCAGACGGAGGTGCGCGGACAGTGTCAGCCGCCGGTGCCGGTGGAGACCGGCAGCGCCGCCACAGACTATGACCAGGAGCGGCCGCTGATGGACAGCCCGCCGCGGCCGCGCGCGCACAGCCGCCGTCAGCGGCGCCGCGTGCTCTCCAACCCGCTACTCGACACCATCAGCGCCATCGAGGACGACGACAGCGACGAGCTCGGCCTGCCCGAGCGCAAGGGCGCCGACGGCGAGACGTACACGGCCGGCTACGTGGGCGGCAGCTCCATCGACAGCGGCTACAAGAGCTCGTGTCCCACGCCGGAGATGGTCGACATTGCCTACTACACCACCACCCTGTCGCCGGCCGAGCAGGCCAAGCGGCTCTCCGTGGCCAGCCAGACCAGCCAGGACAGCGCCAGCAGCCTGCCCGGCAGTCTCGGCGTGGCACAAAAGCCGCGCATCGCCATGGGCACCAAGGTGATGAGCCGGCAGGCGGCCAGCGCCTCCAGCGTGGAGCAGCCGCGCCGGCGACACGACTCCGGCTTCAGCGACGCCACACTCTGCCACCTGACCGTGGTGCGGGACAACCTGCTGCGGATGGAGCGCAGGAGCCGCGAGCCGAGCGCCGCCGCGCCGCCGCCGCGGCCGGAGGCGCGCGGCCAGGGGGTGCCGGCGGTACGTCCCCGCAGCGCCAGCATGGGCTCCGTGTCGGCCGTCAGCCCGCGGCCCCTGCGCCGCTCCGGCTCGCCCGTGCCGCCGCCCAGAGCCGCGCCCCGCGCCGCCGTGCCGGCCCCGGCTGCGGCGCCCGGTCGGCCAGCATCGCCTCCCCCGCCGTCTGTCCACCCGCGGCGCCGCAGCCCGTCACCGGGCGCACCGCGGCCCCCGGCGCGACCGGAGCTGACAGCGGCCTGCCGGCGGCCGCGGCCACCGCCCGCCCGGCCGGCGCCGCGGGACGCCGCCGTCCGGCCGGCCGTGGCCGAGCGCGCCCAGCGCGGCACACGAGAGGAGGACATCGACGGCCTGATGTACGGCCGCCGCGCCGCGCCGCACTCCACGGGTGAGTCTCAGCACCGCGCCGCGTCCATTGCTATGCACCGGGCAGCGCCGCGCGCCGGCCCCACACGGCGGCACGCAGGCGCGCCGCCCGCCGCCGCGCTCAGCCACACACCGGCAATCAGCGGCGCTCGCGAGCCGATCTTAATTCAATGGAGCTGCTGACGGCGATAACCAGCCGCTGCCACTGATAGTCTGGCGGCGGTGACGGCGACCCCGGGTCAGCCGGCCGCCTCACGTCTCGTAAACACCTCCATAAGACAGGTTAATGCCGCTCGACGGCGCGTCGGACTCGTAAACTTCGGTCGCTAAGCCGCCGGACGGCCGGCCAGGCACGCGCATGGACGTCGGCGGTAAACAAGGCGGCGACTGTCGGAAACCTGACCGGGCCGGGCCAATGGGCGTCTCAACACGCACCGAGTGGGAGTACCGGCGTGTCGTCCGGTCACATTATACGGCCTGATGGCCGAGACGACCGGCCCATCCATATGCGATGCCGGCCCGGCGCGGCGTCGGCCAGCCCGGCCGGCACGCCGCCGGCTGCCGAGCCCATTTTGGGCCGCGTCGGTCAGACAGACGTGCGGGGGAGGCCGGGGGAGGGCGGGGAGGGTGGCCGAGAGCCGGCTGTGCACCGTCCACCGGCCGGCAGTGTCTCTGCTCCGCCCCGCCGGTTGTGTGCCGCTGCCAGCCGTCACTGCAGCTGACGCCGCGCGGCCCGAGTGGACACCGCCCTCCGACAGCGGCCCGGACTCACTGTCAGCTCTCCCGCTCTCTATTCTAGCCGGCTGCGGCGCCGTCATCGGCACTCCGCCCCCGGCCGCCGCCGCCGGCCCCTGCCGTCATTAGCCGGCCGCGAGCCGGCAGTCCGGCGAGCGGCCGGCTAATGCCTGTGGTCGTTACCGAGCTCCGCGGTCCGACCAGCAGCCCCGAACCGGACGACAGCACAGAGGCCGCGGTCCGCCGGGTCTACCGGGGCGGGCAGGCCCCGTCCTGGCTCAGTTACCGGGCGTCCGGCAGCCCGGGCGCCCGGACGATTTGTCACCGACTATCGACACGTAATGAGCGTCTGATACGGGCTGCTGCGGCCGCGTCATTTTTTGTCGCTCCGGACCGCGGCGCCGGCCATTGCCGGGTCCGAGGAAGGAGGACGGTGCCCGCCGGACTCGGGACTCTCGCTGCTGACGAGATGTGCCGCGCGGTCCGCTGGCTGGGCTGGTCAGAAGTCCGGTCACGCTGACACGGTGGAACCAGCCGCAGATGTGTAGGAGTCCGCGGTCCGCCGGCCGTGGGCACTCATTTGGAGCTCGTGCAGGCGCGCGATGATTGCATGGTGCGATTCTGAGTAATTTGGCCCGTCATGATATGTAATGGAGAACACCTGTTGGGCATGGCGTCAGACATTACATTTTTACCGGCTTAATTTGGGGATACACCGAAAATTACTCACGGCAATGACACTGGTTTGGTAGTCATCAATCAAGCCGCAAACAGCCGCACCATATGCAGAGCTCAGGAGCTCCCAGTTGGGGTCATCGCGTATGCGGGGTCCGAGGCCCTGTCGCTGCTGTTTCTCCGAGTATGGAGACGGAAGTTGGAGCTCTCAGTCTCGTTTGAGATGTCCATCGGGACGCCGGGCGCGGCCGTCTCGATGGCGGCTAAACCCGCCGTCTGCCCGCCGGCGCGACCCGGACCACCATCTTTACAGCCGCAGACAGACCGAGGCGGATCCGGTGAAAGCCGCCGGCCGCTGTCGGCCTTTTCATGAATTACCACTGTCACTTTACTGGTCTAATTGGGCGGCGGCCGGCCGGTCCTCGCGCCCGGAGGAGGCCGAGGAATTTCTGGGCGGCTCTATCTGATCGACGACGTCTGACGAGCTGCCCTCCGTCCGGCCGTCGGGGCGGACGCCGGACGACGCGCCGCTCAGACCCCGTGCAGCCAGTCCAGCCCTTTATCCCGGCCATAAAATGCATCTGATTTGGGGCCGGGTATACGGTCGCGGCCGATGGAGGAATGCAGCTGACATTCTTCACGGAGAAGCTGAGCTCAGCGGCACAGCTCCGACGACACAAACTGATACGATCAGCCACCCAATGTCGATGACTTGTGCGGCCTGGGAAAAACGGCCCCTGCCGCATTGCTGCAATACTGATTGGATCGCGGTTATGTGTGGATAGGCCAAGCTGTCCACCCACAGCCTATAACTATGTTACACCGGATTAGCCTGTCAGCGGATGAGCCGTACCGCACAAAAATGCGACACAATGAACCGCGACAATGCCATAACCGTGACCTGACGCCATACACGCTGAGCTGTTGTGATGCAGTTTACTTATAAGGTTTGCATTCATGCAAGCTCTCATGCTGAAATTTGGAAGTGCCACAGCTGGTTAAACTATTTGACGCTTAGCCTGACAAATCCGGAAGGCGGAATGCGATGATGGAATACCTTTGCTAAGGAGTTAGAATTAGTGACACTTGACACATTGCTAGCTTCACCAAATCCATCTCGTGACAGGCTCAATAAGGGGATTAATTTATCGACTATTAATCTCGGAGGAGTGGTGTTTGGGCGTGGATCGTCCTTGAAGTTTTACCGCCTGCCTGCCCAGACCGAGGGGAGCTATGCACTGTTGTGTTTGTGTGCCGGGCTGAACGCACTGCAGCCCTCTGTCTGTCCGGGGGCTGCAGCCCTGCGGGTCGGCCCGGGCGGACCGTGGCTATCGGCCCGGACCGTGGCTATCAGCCCGCACCGCCTGATCGTATCATCATCACGAACTGCCATGTTTTGCTGTGTTCCTGACTCGAATTCCATACGCCTTAGTTGAGTCAAGAGCGATGCTTTCACCCGTGCAGTTGGAATTCCGGCTAGCCCTTGGAGTGTCCTTGTGCGTTCGTGCCCGTACGCCCCGGCGCCGACATGTCCGCGAGTCGTCAGGCCATGTCGGAAAATGTCGACTGAGTCAAACTGTCGTGCCCTGTCCCTGGAATGCGACACGTTTTGATGCGATGACGTCCCTCCGAACACCAGCCGCCACGTTCCGAGTGTGTCCGACACGAGTTCGGCGGGTCCGACAGCCGGCTGACACTGCCTCCCTCTGTGTTTCAGATCTGCTGGCACCCAGCCGGAGAGCAGACGTGCTGATGCCTCGCGGGCCCGTCGGAGCCCGGGTGGGCGTGCCGCACGAGCCGGTCGGCCCGGCGTCGGACGGCCTGTCTGCGAGGCCCACCGCCGGACGGCCCGTGCACGGCATCCGCTCCAAGTTCTCGCACATGGCGCAGTGCATGCTGGACATCATCGACGAGCTGCACAGCAAGGGCCGCGTTCAGCGGCCGGCCGACTCTCCCAGTCCAACGCCGTCCGACTACCACACCTACGAGGAGGTCATGTACGGCCTGATCGGCCGGGAGCGGATCGCCGAGGCGGCGCCGTCACCGGAGCCGCCGCCGCTGCCGCTGCGCCCGTCGGTCCTGTTCAGCTCCGCGCGCGAGGTCGCCCCGGCCGTCCCCGTGCTGCCGCCGCCGACTGACTGCGCGCCGCGCCGGCCCGACGCCCCCAAACAGCGCAACAACCTGTACTCACTGTTCAGCAGCGCCCGCGAGCGCCGCTCCCTGTCGCACAATCTGGAGCAGGAGGTGGCCGGCGCCGGCTCGGACGGCGACGAGTACGGCTTCGCCGTGAGGAAGTAGACGAGCCGGTGTGCATGGGGTGGGGAGGGGCGGCCCATGGCGCCGTGTGGGGACCGTCCGCTACCAGCGCCGTGTCGGAGGTCCGTGGCGCGGGTCTCTGCCGCCACTGATCAGTCTGGCGGCGCCGGTACACGCGCTGACAGCTCCCGGTGCGCCGGAGGGCGGGAGCGACACGTGTCGGGGCGCGGTCAGCCGTCGGGTCGGGTGCCGATGTGCTGATCTCAGGCACCGCAGCATACACGGCTAGGGTCGGACGGCGGCGGCGGCGCAACCGGGGCGCGACCAGGACCGCGCGCAGTCGTGGACGCGCTCGTTAAGAAGTGCTAGTTTTTCCTATCGGTGGCCTTTCCAGTTTTTGTTAGCGAGGCCACTGGCGGGGAGGTACGAGATAGAGACTCGAGACTATTTGTGAGCTGTATCCCATGTTGCCAAACCTACGCACCTCACAACTGTGTCTATGTTGGCTTTGGTGAAGCCTGTTGCCGTATTTGTGTAATTGCATTCAGTATGGTGCACATTTTGTATAGCGAGTTATTTGTTGGTAAAGAAATATACTACCTATGCTGCCAATAGCGTCTGCTGTGTGGTCAAATGTTGAGATACGCAACCCACAATTTATTATAATTCGATTCTCTATCCAAATTAATGGTCATGCTGTCGAAAATATAACAATAGCACCGAAACCCCATCGAACGAGCCACACGAGGGGGTGATGGGGGGGGGGGGCACGAGCATTGTCCTTTTAAATGCCGACTCCAGCAGTTTACTTAGAAAGGCTACAAGTATGTACAAGCTATAAGACGGTGTTTCAAGATTAAAGCTGACACCTAATTAGAACGCTAACAAGAACAGAGCTCAGAGGCTTTAAACCAACCCGTTAACGACCCATTTCTGTTCAAGCGAGTGTTAGCGTCGACAGGGCGATCAAATTAATGTATCGACTGGGTATTAGATGGTGTCGAAGGGTGTCGAGGCCGGCAGGACCTAAATATCCACCGAGATTAAAATAGTACCGCGCAGACAAAGGTCGTCACAGAGGAGCTCGCGGACTCCTGCCTTGCTGAAAAAGGAACTGCGGGATTGTCTCTGGCAGCCGATATTCTTTCTCTCCGGATGCGTATTTGTCAACCTGCCTTCCAAAGCAGTAATTATTTTTGGGTTCCGAATTCCGATTTGAAAGCATTTAACCCTCGCATGTGTGCGGCGTTTGCCAGCTTCTAATGTGTAGGGGGGGGGGGGGGGTCGGTTGGACCACCCCCTTGCCGTTTGGCCCCTGATCGAGCTAGAGCTTCGCGGAAAAAACGAGCGTGTTGCCCGTGACGAGAGAAAGCCGATGATACCCAATTTTAAGGTCCTAGGTCATTGGTTGACCTTCCAGGTCAGGTCAATGACCCAAAGTCGGGAAAATCGGGACCTGTTAGAAAGTCGTAAAGTGTGGCTGCTAAGGGGTTTTTCGGGGTGCTGATCACGAATATTGTGTTAGTTTTGATCACAGATGATGTCTTTAAGCATTTAGACCAGGTCGGGTCAGGTCAGGTCAGGTCAACCAGTAGGCGTCGTGACGGGTATTCGTAGTACGTGTCAACCGCCTCTGACAGCTTTGTAACATGTTACGAAGGCACCAAAACTACTTCGTAAATGTTCAAATGGTTGCTAAATTCGAATTCAGCTCCAAAAACTAGCCTAGAAACATGTACAGCTCGAAAAAGTGAACCGAGGTCACCCGAGGTCACCAAAGGTCAATGACCTGACCTGACCTTCAGGTGACCTTGACACCCACCCTAATGCATGGAAGCAACATCAAATCACATGTTTGAACGTTTGAAACCACGAAAAGCTCGCAAACGCGCGGCTAATGCAAGCCGACATACGCAGAATCGCGATTCCGGCCAAACATGGTCTCGGAAAAGAGGTCACAGGTCAAAGGTCATTTGGGTCAGGGTCATGAAATTTTCAGAGTAGGTGTAAAATTGATCAATGTGAGGGTACTGAAAGTTTCGTCGCGATCGGCCGCTTTTTACGCGAGTTATTCGCGAAAAACCATGGGGGGGGGTCCATCCGACCCCCCCCTACACATGCGAGGGTTAACCCGCGACCTGGTGGGGGGGGGGGGCTATTTTTTGCCCCCCCTCCAGACTTTTCAATATATCTCCAGAACCGCTGCGCCGATCGTCACCAAACTTTCAGTACCCTCCCGGACATCAATTTTACACATGGTGACCAAAATTTTTTTCCAAAGGCTATGATAGGTTGGCCGGAAATGACGTCAGAGTGACGTCATGTTCTGCCGTTTTCGACCCAAAAAAGGGTTTCGCGGGAAGAGCTGTGAGGCCTATAGCTTTGCAAATACAGAAAAATGATAAAGACATGAAAGCTGTAGATTGGACAGGGCTACAACACTGCTATCTCGGATTTTTGAAATTTTTGGATTTTGACCCCCAAAAATCAAAAAATAGAATGTTTGGATATAATAATCGAAAAATCCAAAAAGTTTTTTGAATTTCGCAAAAACCGGAATATATGTGATAGTCCTTACCGCCTTCCATCCACATACCAAATTTGAGATTGATACCTCTTTTTTTGGCGAAGTTATAGCGAAAAAACTGTTCAAATTTGATGACGTCAAATTTTCAAACTCAATTGTTAGCAATTCTAGACCCCGTAGCGCAAAACAGAGACCACCATTAGACTCCCCGTGACGAGCTGCATCGAATCAATACCCATTTTATGCAAAACTATCAACTTTAAAATTTGACCTTTTTTGGCCTGACCTTGACCTGACCTTGACCTGAACTTCACCAGAAAGTGACCTAAGCCGTACCTGATAGTCTTATAACCAACACCATTGAGTTGGAAATGAAAAATTGGCCATAAAACATGTATCACACAACCTTAGTAAAGTTGGGCTCATGTGACCTGACCTGTGACCCTTGGTGACCTGACCTGTGACCTGACCTGGTATTGCCAGTGACCTCTAATAGCAACATATCTACTAGGCAACTGACGCCCTACCGCTGATTCTCGACAAAATGCGTTTTCCTCGGTGTTATAGCGCATTCCCTAGAAGACCCGTGAACGGTGAAACATTTCATCTTTGACCTGACCTGTGACGTCATCGGTGACCCCGAGGTCAATGAAATTTGGTTTCCATCGACAAATTTGACAGGCCTTTCGAAAGCCGTTTGAATTTTGCGGATCCGTCCAGTAGTTTCGGAGATACGAGGGGGGGGGGCAAAAAATAGCCCCCCCCCCCCCACCAGGTCGCGTTATAAACAGACCCCACCAGGGCGCGGGTTAAGTTAGTATCATTGTGCTCTCTCGCTCTTTGTAATGGTAAGGTAAAGACTTATATTAATCAATTAGGTACCTATTTGCATGTCACGTACTGATTTAACCTTCGCCCCAGTGGGGGGGGGGGGGGCATATGTAACCACCCTGTCGCGTTTTTCGCGTGTGAATAAAAAACCGCGGCGCGTAGCGCCGCGCCGCTTGAGGTAGCTTTTGGTACATCAATTTTGGACAATGTGTGAAATTTTTTGACCCCAGGTCATGTCAGGTCAGGTCACCAGGTCAAGTTAACTGACCAAGCCTTAAAAAAAGTTTGCAATCATGTCCAGCCTGCAGTGTTTGTCAGAAAGGTTTTAAACTTGGTGGATTGCATGCTGTTATGGGAGCCTTCAATTTGTATATCTCGGATTTTTTTGTATCCGTGACCTAAGGTGAGGTCAGTGGCATGACCTTTCCATTACAAGTCAATGGAGAAAAACGAAAATGCCTCTAGATCCGTGTGTACGCATAGGAACAGTCCAAATATTTCAGAATGACAATGATTTAGTCTACTCGTGATGACCAAGGTGTCATTTTTGCTGATAGCCTCTAGAAAGGTCATCAGAGGTCATTTGAGGCTACAAACAGTTTTTTTGCCAATAACTCGCGATTGGAAAGAGATAGAACGCTGGGGATGGTCTCATTGTGTTTGTCTTGTTGAGACGCATCGACTGATATGCAACATGACCTTTTCCGGTCAGGTCATGACCTTGACCTGAGGTCAAATTTTTAAGTTGATCTTTCAAGGTCAACTTATAGTTCATTCGACGCGTCTCGGTGAGGGGAACACGATTCTGGCAATAGAAATATCGTGGCTTTTTGTAGTCGAAAGTTATTGTCGAAAAACACTTTTCGTAAAAACAGCTATTTTTGGAGTTTTTGCCCTCTGGAGACTAAACCGTTGAACTGAGGACAATATTGACAATGGCCTTTTCAAAAGAAGAGTTCAAAAGCTATCGATTGCTTTTCCATGCATTTTTCTAGCTACCATAGTTCCTTAGATAGCGGCATGTTTTCTGAAAAATATAATGACAATTGGCAAATTTTGACCTTTGATGACCTCTGGTGACCCCAATATTGCTCTAAGGTGAAAAATGACCGAAATACTTTCAACCGTACGTATTGAGAGCTATCGACTGCTTTTTACCGCGTCTTTCTAGCCCTCTTAGTTTTTGAGTTAGAGGTGGGTTGTAACATATGCCCCCCCCTCACTAGGGCGAAGTTGGCCGAGACCGCCACTGGGGCGCGGGTTAAGACATAAGGCTATGTCTATAAACTGTGTAGTAAGTGAGCCAAAGGTACATACTTAACCCTCGCCCGCACATGCCATTTTCCCATCCTAGAACGCACATGGGGGGGGGGGGTGGTTGCCACCCCCCCCCCCGCGCCATTTCGTTCCTGTTGGAGATAGAGCTTAGCAGTAGAGACCAAAAAGATTCTTTGGGAAGAGACAAATCCAATGATACCCAGATTTACCTTCTCAGGTCAGTCATTGACCTTCCAGGTCAGGTCAAACTAAAAAATGTTGCTGTTTTGGGTCACCGTTGGATATCAAGTGCGCTGCTTATCATTTACCGATGACGATGCCGTTTTCTGGTGCCAAGCCAGCTAGAACTTCTTTCTCACACTACCCGACCAGGTTTTGCTGCTGAGGTCATTTCAGGTCAAGTTAGGTCAAGGTCAATGACATGACATGTGTTTGTATGTCTGTGTGTGTCTGTGTGTATGCTGATGTGTGCACCGATTGTTTTTGGGTCCATACCACATGAAATCATGATCTGAGAAGCTTTTACCAAAAATGCAGTCAAAAAACTTCACAAAAAGTAAATTCAGCTTGCCTAAAACGCAATTATCTTAGATGACCTAGGTTGACCTTGACCCTGACCTTGACCCCTGTACATCGTCGAACAACATGTTCCATGATAGGTGGGAGGTAAGACTGGCAAAAAAGGCCGAAATCAGGGTGTCAAAAGCTCACAAGGCCCATGGCAAACGCAAGATGTTGAGAATTGGCTATTTGGGTCATGACATGACCTGAAAAACAAGGTCATATCTCCGAAACCAAAAATCACAGAAACTAGAAATTTTCAGTGGACATCAAGAAAGGATAGACAAGCAGCTATACGAAAAATCAGCCTTCTAGCTCTAAAAATGTTGAGTGCAGAGCAGAAAGACTGCCTGGGGGGGGGGGGGGTGGCAACCACCCCCCCCATGTGCGGGCGAGGGTTAATTCATTAACTATCATCGGCAAAATCAACGTTTTAAAACAACATGGTATTGCACATTGCACATATGTAAGTGATTTAGAAGTGGAAGAACTCACAGTTGAGGTTCAGTGTGCTTTCTGACAAACACCTATAGTGACTGTAACAGCGTTGTGTCAAAGCTTGCTTACTCTTACTACCAGAACAAGAGTCCAGCATTTGACGAGCGTGATTGCGGAACTGAAATGTGACCCCACTCGGCCACCCACCGCTGAGTCGTAAAAATGTGAAACAAAGAGACACAGTGCACTCTGACGTCACCGGTCGCAGTGGTATTAACATGTGTTCAATTTGCGGCTCGGAGATTGTTAGACAGCTCTGGAGAGTGTCCAATCATCTGTAGGCGCACTCGTAGGTTTGCTTCTTTATCTCGGTAATACCAAACTGACATTGCATTGTGGCGCATCAGGAGGGTGCTCGTGTGCTGCTCCCCCCCCCCCTCCCCCAGTGGGGTGCGTTACAGGGCATACCTCAATGAGACGCGGGCTAATTGTGCTTAAATATGTACAACCATGCTGCCATCTTCAACTTCAAGAAACGCGAAAGTGTTTTTTATTGCAACCACTAACCAGCAATGGTAACCTACATAACAATGCGGCGCGCATGTACATTACTGCATTATAATCGTTACAAACCAGAATGGTGAATATTAGCCGTTTTCACGACGGGTCAGCTAGCGAACGCACCAAATTTGACCCGAGATATAGCAGCAAATCTGCACCAAATCTCTTCTACAACAATTGTCTTCATAAAAATACTACCTGATAACTTGAAAAATCAGGTATATAAGCAACAAGAGCAGCCCTATAGCTGATTACTAAGACACACAATCAATCTATTTTGACCAAATCTGCACCAAATCTACACCAAACGTGAACCAAATGTGTACCAGATAGCTGCTGTGAAAACGGCTATTGTTTTGCACGGCATCACGAAGTATATGATAGAACAAAACTTGCGGCATATCATTTCTATAAGAGGGACAAATCCATTAGTACGGGTGAACCATCAACGCTTTAGTCCCTCGCCATGTCATTCATTTGTCCTTTCTTCAGTTTCCAGTTTTGTGGCACTTCGTCTGACATCAGCCTGGCGCGAATAGTTGTGGTCGCCATTTTTAATCGGCAAGGATCGTACTTTGTCTAATTCCCAACGACTTACATAAATTCAACTATGCAGTCAGAAACGTGTGAAAATCTTGTGAGAGTCACAGAAAACGGGACCTACATTACACGTCACAATTTCTAAGCCGGATGCCACTTACCGTCAGTCCACACAGGATCGCTGCACGCCCATACTTTGTGTTATCGGTATACAACTGAGTGAGCTCCACATCCTATACTGCCACATGTTAATGTAGTGCCACTCCGCAGCTAAACAACGAGGCGCGTGATAATGTAGCGGGAGGCTGTAGTCCGGCGATATTAGGCGGATAGAGATGATAATGAGTGTCGCTGAGCTCTCCCTCCCTCCCTCTCTCTCTCTCTCTCTCTCTCTCTCTCTCTCTCTCTCTTTCTCTACCCAGTAACCGGATCTTGCTGGGCGTATTTACTCTCCCGAGCCGAGCATTTGTGCTCCAACATACAGGATGCGCAGAGGGCTAAGCAGATAGGCTAGTCCTTCAAGGAATTACATCAGTCACATGCCTCTGGATTCCTCTGGATCCTACGTGATTATAACATTGTTAGTCGAGTGCCGTAACCTTACCCATACCAAGCTAAACAAACAAAAAATCAAATCAAACAAGATGTTTTATCATCGGCCAGTGATCACAGCTGAAAAGAAAGTCAAGCGCTCTTTAGGTGGCGGCACTAAGGCTGACCTGACCAATGGCCAGCGCTGTACAGTAGGGTAGCGAGAGGTGGGACAGGCTACAACTGAAGACGTCCTCCGCCAGACGACGAGCCATGGTAATTTTGTAATTTGTAAGTGTCGGCTATTATGAATACAATACATTACAAAACAATTCATCTGGACGCTCAGAGGACGCCACTCGGCGCCGGGCACGGGGCAGGTGTCACCCAGTCGTCTAGTGTCACCCAGTCATCTGGTGTCACCCAGTCGTCTAGTGTTACCCAGTCGTCTAGTGTCACCCAGTCGTCTAGTGTCACCCAGTCGTCTAGTGTCACCCAGTCGTCTAGTGTCACCCAGTCGTCTAGTGTCACCCAGTCGTCCGGTGTCACCCAGCCGTCCGGTATCACCCTGTCGTCTGGTGTCAGTCACCCTGCCGTTGGACGGGTTCCAGACGAGCCGGGGCGGGTCAGCAGGGAGTTCCGCGGTAAGAGTCAGGTACAGGGCTCGTTTCCGCTGTCCGCCGAACACCGCCGGTCCGGACACTGTCCGCAGTCGGCTCCAGTGCCCCGGCGCGGCGGCCCGTTTGGTCTCTACGGAGAGCCGGCTCAGAGGGAACAGACCGCTGATTTGCACAGGGTTTTCTCCGATGCTGCCCTTGATATCGGTATTGTCTATGACGAACTGCATGCCTCGGCCGCGTCTGATGCGGCGGGCTCTCTCGGGTTACCTCACCTCTCCGCGAACCGGGCGGGGACGATCTGGCAATGTCGCCAAGATGAAGGCGATATACTCTCTGTCCGGCACAGCGCGGTTACCGCACGCATCCGGCCGAGACGATCCGGAGAGCTCCGCTCGAGCCGGGAGCCTCACCGCAGGCCTCAAGCCTGGGTCTGACCGCAGGCGTCCAGTCTGTGCTTGACCGCAGGGAGTGTCCATCCAGCCCGCATTAGGCCACAGACAGGGTCCGCCTTGTGTCCAGTCCTTGTTCTACTACAGGGTGTCTCAAAAGTTCGTTCACACATTTCCCATGCCAATAAAGCATATAAGAACCGGCCAAAAGTATAATGTTTTGGTGTCTGTGTGTACACTAGACAAATATGCATGCTTTGACAACTGATTAAGAAGGTTGGAAACCAACCCCTTTGCTGTATCTCTAAAAATATTTGCCCATACCGATTTTTGTTGCTCCGTCAGCTGCCGGAGGCTGATAAAAGGTTACCAGCTTTCAAGCTCTTGCAGGGGAATCCCCTGCAGTTTCTGCGTCGGATTTAGTTTTGACTAGCTCCCAGGCAACATCTGATTTTCCCTGAAAGCCGACAGCTTGCATCGACACCATCCTTGAGTATTTTGTAGACATTCTCTGGCGCTAACTCCTTCATGAATGACTGGCGCCGACATCCCAAGCGCCATTTTCCTTTTCAAAACGACCCCAGTCCTGAACAAACGGGAAGTGCCAGGAGTAAATTTTTCGCATCATATGGTAGCAGAATGTGTCGGACGTCTGTTTCTCAGACACATTGTGCAAATTTTGCAAATTCCAAGCGCTCGTCATTCCCCATGCCAAGACCTTCGCTCGGTTGCGGAGTGTTTTCCTCGGGAGATGTTCTGCTTTGTAAACGGCCCAAACCTGTTCATCGTGTGGTTTTATCGGGATTTTGTGTTTAAAAGAAAATTATTCGCTGCAGATCTGCCTCTTGAAACTTCGTTAGATAAAATTTTACAATAGCTGACACTTTTGGAGGGTCAGGTGTCCTTGGCATTGACGATTTTTGTGTTATTGTCCCCAAAAATTAGCGTTATAGATATTATAAATAATTTTAAATTATAATTTGTCTTTATTTTACGATGATCTGCACTTTTTGAAAATGGGTAACCTCTGTCTGTGACCTTCTTGCCAATTTCAATAGTTATGACCGCATTTTCAGCTGCTTTCCGGAACACGAGTCTGCTGTCGTGCGAGGGTCGTTCAAAACGCCGTTAGTCTCGCATGGTTTCGTCCTTCAAAAATTTTAGCCACCGTTTTTATGAGATGATCATCATTTTGCACTCATCCTCGCCGACACTTAGCCATGTGTCATTTCCGACTTAACCATTCCCATTACTCCTGAAACAGAGAGTTTCACAACATACCCGACTTTGCAACCTACATTTTCGTGCCTGACCCATGGTCAGAGGTGAACCCTTTTTGTGAGCTCATGAAGGGTCGAATGCACTTGAAAACAATGAGACTGCTTGAGGAAGGTTGTCACCAATGCCCATGCAAAATTTCGATTGTTAATTTCTTGTTGATTCAGAATTATTGACAAAAAAGCATGGCTGGTACCTGTGAACGAACTTTTGAGACACCCTGTAGGAAGGAGGATCCATCCCAAGATGCTATCCGTGCCTGTATCCGTGCCTGTCACCGCATGCGATCGTAGACAGTATTCGAGTGCAGACGTCCAGCCGCCAGGCCGACTGAGTATAGGTATGTATGTAGTCACCGCCAAGGGATGAAGGCCTCGGGCGAATAAAGTGAAGTAATCGCATTGCTTATGTGGCTTCAAATAATCACCTAAAAAGTGATGAAAATGGCAAATTGTGCATGATTTTCCAGGGCCACTAATAATGAGTCAACTGCTGCCGATAAAAACTGAACAACTGTAGGCAATGTGGTACGAAGCGCCACATTCAATGATGTAAGCTGTTAGTGAGATGAATTACGCGTTCGCGCAGTTTCTGCGTATTGGTGTTGTTGTGCTATGCGCGATTGCGGTCTCCGTTATCCCGTTATTGTGGTGTGCGTGATTGAAGTCTCCGCCGTCGCGTTGCTGCGGTGTGCACTGTGCGCGATTGGAGTCTCCCGTCCGGCTGTTGCGGTGCGCGAGGTTTCCATGAAATGGTGCTGTTGTTCTGTGCGTTATTGGAGTCTCCCACTCGCCGTTGTTGCGGTAGAGGCAGTTTCTGTGGTGCTGCCGTGTGGTGTGTACCTATACATTTTCCGTTAGTTTTGTAGTACACTGAAAACAAAATTACCCATGGGTGATGAGTAAACTCATGAACCGGCGGTAATTTTAAACAACCTATTTGACTGCTCGAGGCGCCGGTAATGTAACTAGGCCTGCACCGGTCATTGCACCTCTCAATTGTGCGTTAACTCATGTCTCTTCACTCGTGTATTATGAGTTAACCGATTGTGAAAAACTCATGTACTCTTGGTAACTCATTTTGATTACTCATCATATGCGAGTATAGTCTTACTCATATTACACCGTTAATGAAGACACCACACGTTTGACTACATGAGGCGCTAGTAAATGTTACTAGCCCTGTAGCGGTCACATCACCAATGAGTTGCGGGTTAACTCTCGTTCCCTCACTCATACCACATGAGTTTACCGTTTGTGACGAATTCAAGCATTGCTAGTAACTCATGCCATGCAACGATTGATACGCGAGTTAAATGTAACTCATAACATGATGGTCAAGTGAACACACCTATTAGATCGCTCTGCCGCCGGTTTTTCCACTCTGTCGACTCATCCCCTGGCGGTCAGCCTCACCCATGAGATGAGAGTCATAACATTAAAACATAAGGAAGGTTTATTAAAACAATGCATAGCATGCAGATAAACCACGACTATTACATCATTGATCATATGAACAAGGGTGATGAACACAGCACGACGCTCATGCCCTTCCAGACATGAACTTGGCCTACACGCATGAAAAAGCGTTAACGCCATTTCTTTGCAAAACTACCCGGCAGAAACACAAACACAAAAAGAGACAGAAAGTCCCTAAAGCGCTGCCTCATGTCCCTCCCCGTGCACTCCTAAACGCAGCCGGTCATCGCCGCCCACTGCTTTGGGGGCGGCGACACATCGGTCTTCAGGATCACGGCACACATCAGGTAGCCGGCCAGACGGATGGCTGGGCGGTTGAACGACTGCGCAAACACTGTGAACGCGGCCCCCCACGTCAGCAGCTTGTTCACCTTTGCCGTTAGAGCTCCTTAAACTGCACTGCTGGCACGCCCTCTATGGCGTGGAAGTCGTCCGCCACATGAGGCCGTGGCTGCGGCGCCGATGTGAACACAACTTGGTGCTCTTTAGCACGGTGCAGAGAAGATGGTCGATCGCATCGTCTGCGACGGAAAAATTTACCTTCAGAAATCAAGGCCACGAACTGCAAACTTTAATTTGGTACAGTATGCCTCTCGCAATTTTAACCGCACGTCTTGCTGGGGGAGAGGGAGGGTGTTTGAACACCCCTTCTGTGGATTTTCACAAATATCTAAAAAAAAAAAACGGCGGCGCTCCGTGTCACCTAAAGTCAGGTCGCCAGGTCAAGCCAAGTGACCTCACTACTTAAAAAGTTATAAAGCCTACCATAGCTACACCCTAGTGACCGATTGCTTTGAAACTTGCAGCGATTGATAAGAGCAACAGTTTGTACAAAATGTATATCTTAGCATTTTGATGTCGATGGCCTAAGGTCAGGTGAATTTTGCGACCTCTCAGTTAAAGGTAAGTAAATTGGAGACAATCGAAAGGCGCCTCTTTTGGACGTAAGTCATATTGGCCGTAAGTCATATTGGCCGTTTTCGCGACGGGCTACCCGGCGAGTGCACCTAATTTGACCAAATCTGCACCTAATCTCTTTTACAGCAAATATCTGTATTTTATGAATTTATTTCATTGTTTTCATCGAAGATACTCTCTGATAATATGGTAAAGCAGGCATATAAGCAATTAGTGCAACCACACTTAACATGAAAATGGCACCCGTGACCCCGTTTTATGCCCCTGATGACATCTCAGGTCACAAATGGTATCTGACAGTTTTTCGCGAAGAACTTTTGATAGAGGCATAGAACGATGAAAACACCTTCGTTGTGTTCATCTCGACGAACGGATCAACTGATATGCAACCTGACCCTTATCGGTCAGGTCATGACCTTGAACTGAGGTCAAATTTTTAAGTTAACCTTTCAAGGTCACATAATAGTTTATTCAATGCGTCTTGCCGAGAGAAACACGATTCCGGTAAAATAAAGTACGTGAAAGGCTTAAGTCAAAAGTTTTTGCTGAAAAACTTTCAGAAAAAATATATCTATTTTGGCAGTTTTTACCCCTCCCTCGCATGCAAAACCACTGACGGCAGGTCAAATCTGAGAGAGTTAATCAGAAAGAGCGTTAATGGGCTATCAAAGGCGCTTTTCTGTGGTTTTGTAGCTCTATTAGTTTCCGAGCTATGCGTTGATCTGATCGAAATTTGAATGTTGTCAAAAATTGAAAATTATCAAAATTTAACCTGGAAATCGGTGAACTTTTGCATTCAATGACCTCTGGTGACCTGACCTTTGACCTGAACAAAAAAGTGACCGAAATAATTTCTTCCTTATTTTTGACGTCCTTTCGAACGCCGCCTTCGCCGTATCGCTACATGGCCCAGGAGCTAAGCTAAAAGGGGGGTTCAAACGTTTCCCCTCCCCCCCCCAGCAGGGCCTAGAAATCCAGGAACTCCCGCGGGGTGCGGGTTAGAAGATGCTTGTGAGCATAACATTAAAATATGTTTAGAGTAAATAGTGCTCGCATATATTACTTTGAAATTGACGATAAAAATGTGTTAATCATACTCAATGCCTATAGGTATTGAGTATCCACTATAGTAAACTACAGTGGATATAACGATGAACTTCTATGATCTCTTATAAGAAGCACGAATGAAATTTCACATTTTTATGCTCCTTTTTTAAATACTTTCCGTGTAAGTGTATACGAGTATATCAAACTTAACAGGACGTTCATAAATACATGAGCTTTTGGTACCTATTCGGTTACGGTTCCAACATTCCCGGGTAAAATGTTGTTAACTTACCATCTGTGAGGCATCCAGCTGCTCTTTCACCTTCGCCATTGGCCACAATCGGGGTCATGGCTTCCCGGGAGAGTTCCAACTCGTTGGTGTCCAACAAGTCGGCATTTTTTATCCGACTCAGCTCTTTCCAGACCTGAAAACAAAGGATTAATGACGCGTGCTGAAGGACGACTATACCAGTAAGACGCCATCGATATTCACATGGCCGGCTTAAATTCTTCTACTTCTTACTGCAGCGTCTGAAAATTAACTGCCAATCCAGTTCCGTTATCGGTGGTCATGCAAATGCGATGTCACACAAGCACATCTGTTTTACAGTAGCATTAGTAACTCTCGTAATCCCTACCGTGCGGCGGACATGACCCTGGGGTTATGCATGCATTGTCAGTATAAGTACAGACTTGTGCCTCAGCCAAAAATCAAGATCCAAGATCCGCAAGATCCCATGCAATGCCAGGATTTCAGAATACTGGATCTCCTTGATCTCATTGAAAAATATAATATAATTTTAGGATCCAAGATCCCCTGGATCGCACGTATAAATAACACTTTAGGATTCCGGACCCCACGCGAGAACGAAATGCCAGAGTTCAAATTTCCTGGATCCAACGTAAATGTCATGTCTGTAGACATAAAATTAAGCGTTAAGTTGTGAACTTTAGGGCCAGCGAAGCAGGTTGTGCACAAAGACTTCTTAAACAACCTTGTACGCCTCGCTAATGCAAAGCATTTTGAAATTTAGCAAGAAAAATGTGTTCTCAGAGTCTAAATGTAGGATACAAGATCCCCAGAAATCAGAATCAATCCACAGAGCAAAATGTAAGATTCAAGATCGCCGGTATTCATCGACAAAAGAAACATGTTGGATCAAGGACCAGCAGGGTCTCCAAAAAGTATTGATGAATTTATAATCAGATAGAAGAACTGCGCTCTTGGATCCTGTGGATCGAATCATTTTCGGATATTGGCCCTAGTCTGTCGGTAACAAAGGCAAGGGAAACAAAATACACATGAGGGCGGGTGCAAAATAACTCAAGATGAGCTTCAGAAAGAAAACTGACTCTGAGAGCCGGTGAAGGCGCGTCTGCAGTTGCACGCACCAAACCACCTGACTCTGACTGCATTGGATCGCTAATTTACAACGCATCAGACCATGTATGTACAATGATTCACATGTTATCTATGACAATGTACATACTTTGTTTTCATCGACGACGGATGGTGGCCATCGGGATTTTCCTCTTGACGATGAGGTGTCGCCTCTCTGAGAAAGTGGCCTCCATGGCACCGTCCAGCTGAGGAGATGAGAACATCACGATAGAATCAATTCGACCATGCCTGGTATCTAGATCTCACTCTTGGGGGGTGCAGGGGTGGGCTTTTAGAGGAAGCACTTGGGGTGCTCGTTTTTAGAAGGATTCGGCCAAATGATTCAATTACAAGTCGTTTATTACAAAAATACTAGATAAACTACGAGGAAGATGAAAAACATGATGAAAAGCTGACCTAGCCTTACCTTATAACCTACTAACTAGACCTTACAACCTAAATAGGTACCTACAATCTACCAGCCTACATCTTACAACATAGGTACAACCTTCCACATGCCTACCACTCGAACTTCATTTACACATATACCACCTATCCTAACCTATAGATGTTTGCACCAGGGTTTGAGCATTAGGGGCTGGCAGAAATAGATGCTATAGGCAAAGGCTTAAAGAAAATACTTGATGTTTAATTATTCTGTTAGGCTTCACGCTGGCAAAGCTGCCCGTAGAATAACAGGTTAGGTTTCACTGTAGGGGCATGTTGAGCATGACTGATATGATATTCCACATTTTGATGGATATTATGAACCCCTCAAAAAGGCTTTCATGTTATAGACAATACATAACTAGGAGGGTCAACCAACCCATAGGACAACCCAAGGTATCAGTAGTGTTGTGTGAGTGCACATGTAGGTACATTTTCAATGAAAATATGCATTTTGCACTTAAACATACCTACAGGCAATAAAATACGTAACATTTAACACTCACCAGTCACTCCAGCCTCCAATTCACTGCGTCCGCCGCGTCCCGTGCTGCACTTACAGCACAAACATGCAAGATGGCGTCACGGCGGTTATATTAACGCGTAAGGCTTGTGTAAAGCAGCTCATGGATAATTCACGGTTGATCATATTTACCGGCGCATCATTGGTTTCCTTAAGCTGCGTTTGAAGAGTTAATGATTTCAAACTGGTTTTTGATCTCATTACTCACGAACAATGAGTTAGCAAGAATCCCTGTCCTCTTTTTCATGAGTTCTTAAACCCAAACGTTCAGTTTCACTAACTCACGGGTCGTGAGTACATTCCTTACTCGCCTTACATGAGTTTGCGAGACTCAACAGGGAGTTTTGATACCAATGTTTTGTGCGTCATGAGTCAGGCAACTCATAGGGAGAAGGTCATGCATTTGGGCAATTGAGTTTTCAAAACGAGTAAACTTTTACTCTTGAGTGTTAACGCTCCGCGCGTGAGTTACTCATCCAAATATACTCATGAATGGCGAGTCAAATATGAATTACTCTCCCCTCATGAGTAGATTTGTTTTCAGTGTAGTGTGCGCAGTTTATGTGCAGTGGTGGTGTTGTGTTGTGCGCTGCTGGAATGCCCAGTCCACGCCTCTGATCTATATGCATACCGATTGCCGGAGCATGGCGACATCTGAGGCCAGTTTTACCAACAGAAAAATGGCCGCCTGTCGAATTTTTTTGCCTAAAGGGCCATTTCACATTGGGCGATTTCACACTTCACATTTCTAGCGGCGACTCCGAGCCCAACCGAAAAGCTTTATCCGCTTACGTGCCCTTCGCGTTTACGCTCCGCATGTAAAACGGCCTTTAGGCAAAAAATCCGGCAGGCGGCTATTTCTCTGTTGGTAAAACTGGCCTCTGATTTCGATGTAGTGTTCACCAAATTTGTGTCCGGCCGCCCATCCCCCACGGGCGCAGCTGGCGGTGGGTTGGTCGAGACGGTAGCCGCAGCAACCGCTTCAACCGCCGCATCAACCATCGCAAATGATTCGCATCAACCGCCGCAAATGATTCACCCGGTGTTCTTATAGTTTGTTGTTATGTTCGTTTTCATAAGCAGTGCGCACTATCCGTGCGGGCGCCGGCGGCTCTTCTCTGGGATGTAAGTCCGCGCCTGCAGGGACAGCGCACCCCGGCGGGCAGGGACAGCGCACCCCGGGCAGGGACAGCGCACCCCGGTAATGTCGCCGACAGCCCGCCACTACTGGTTCTCCGCGGCCGCCGCGCCGGCCATTGTTGCACCGGGCCGCCTCGTCCGTCAGTATGACAGCGGCTCCGAGGGCTCCGAGGGCCGAGCCCAGCCCCGACGTGAATATTGATCGCTGTTTTGCGGCTACCGGTCGCCGCTGCCCCGCTGCCAGCTGACAGTCATTGCATTGTTCCAGGCATCGATGCAGCGTAAACAAGCGGGCCGATCGCAGCGTACTCCTACTCAGAAATCGTATGATTTGTTTGCCGGCCGACGCCGAGCGACCCAAGCCGACTCGTCGGTGCCCGCTGCTAAAAGTCAAACAAGGTTCACCTGTCTGTAGACCGCACCGTCCCCGCCCCCCCCCGCGGATACGGGGTAGGTATCGCGCGCAGATGGTATGTACATCCCGCAACGGCACTGTTCTGTGGATCGTATCGCGGTCTTCTGGGCCATATGCTAAAACCATTCATGCATACTTGATTTCACGTGATTTGTATCAAATGTCGTGGTTTCAAACTCAAAATGATCTTTCGAGATCGCCTCTGTACTCTGTAGGCTGAACGGAGCCAAGTTTGCACGGATGACAGCAATTGTAGTTGCGCATGTCAGTTTAAAATAAGTAGGTAGGTACTTATACATATTAATAAAATGTTTATGCGTCTGCGTTCTTGCCGTACAAAGATTGACAGCAATTACTATCAATTTTGCATCCAGGCGTCCCTGTTTAACTCAACCGGTAATATTTTATATGACGAATATATAACATAACATGTATGCTACTGCTAACCCTAGCCTTCATAATTAAAAATGTATGGATATAATGTGCATTTTGCACGGCAGCTGAGATCATTAGCACACAGAATCATTCATCCAGTACCGCAGTAGATCGCCAATTATATTGGATAGTCACGTATGCATGTAAGTACATACGTGCTGAATTTTCTTGGTGCAGCCCATGTCTTCCGGTCAGTGACATGGCACCAAGTATCGTGTCTCATGATATGACGGTCAATGCTCTGAAAAAGCAGGTCAGCATTGACAAATGGTTCGCTTCAACGAACCAAAAATTCAGTCCAACATTTATAAACAACGAACTGATCTCATCCATACGCAAAAACTGGCCGTGCCTATGCGCAGTGTGTCAGCTGACAGGTGGGGTCGATATTCGGAGGTGCGCCGGTCCTTCGGAGTGGCGTGGGTCGCCGGTGCAGGTATGCGTGCCGCCCAGTCCGCGGCACCGGACCGGTTCGACATGAGATCAGTTCCCGGTATACGGCAGTATCAACATCAGCGCCGGCAGAGCAGTCGCCGGTCTGCGCAGCGCTGCTCGGAACGGGTTCTGGGCGACTCACTGCCGGTCAGCGCTGCATCGGACGGCGCTGACTGCCGCACAGTCGGTACCGCGGTCACAGATAGATACCGACGGTCGGCGGCCACAGATAGATACCGACACGGCGCCGCGGTCACAGATAGATATCGGCGGTCGGTGCCACGGCCACAGACCGGCGGTCGGCCTGAGCACCGGGGACAGATCACCGATCACCATGAGTTTTGGCTGAATACATGCAACAGGTCTTTATAATAAAACAGGGGAAAATATATTAAAATAATGCAAAAATGGTTTGTAAAATAAAAATGGTTTGTAAAAATGGTTTGTAAAATAATGCAGCAAAAAAACGAGTGTTCAGCACATTTACTGACATCACTATTGAGGGTATGGATATGAAGCGTTGAATATGTGTCTATTTCTAATGTGTTCTTAAAGCGTTGCTCAAACACATCACAAAACCAACAAACCTTTAACCAGCAGCCGATAGATCCATGACATCTGTAGAGACCACATGACAAGAGAATATCCACCTCAAATGGCACTCCCCTCAGCTCCAGACACAGAGTCGTCCGCTACCCCAGGTGTTGGCGCGCCCCGTTTTTACTCCGACAGAGTTTGAGAGTGTGAGATGTTTTTGTCCGTCCACGCACCCCAGTGCACTCAAGTTTTATTACGGTACGAGTAGGTTCCTCCTCTGTTTCTTGCTGCCTCCGCGGGAAACGACAGGTACCGGAGAAGGACGGCCGAAAACGGGCCCACTTTTTGCTGCCGTCCGTACAATTGCGGTGTGGACAGACTGATAAGAAATATAGGGCGACATGAACTCCGCGAGAGGCCGTGAGAGGGTGGTGGAAAAATAGCAGCGCACATATGCCTCATCTTCTATCATTCTTAGATAAACAATTTTGACATGTGCTTGTTTGTCTCAAAAGTTATACAAATGCATTTGACTAGACATATGCACATGTAAATATTCAGTTTGCAACGCTGCATCTTTTTCTGTTACAGCGCTATGTACGATTGGGATTGTGGGAACACATGTAAACACTGCAAAAGGCATGCCTGTTGCCTTGCTTCTTATAGGCTGTATCGTCACAATTTTAAACCCTTCCACTTAAATTATAAACAAATATGCCACTTGGCTATAGATGGCCCTATTATCAACAAGCCATTGCATACATTACGTAGCTGAAAGAATAACTAGGACACTAAGAAACCTGTCCATTATTTGCTGCTTGCATTGTCATAACTACAGGGACTTTTCTGGTCTACTGAATCGCTCAAGCATCAGTTTTTCACAGTGAATGAGCACTGAACTGCAAGCGGCTGCACTTTGATCCTCTGCAAACACGTCCAAAAGTAGGATATGCCGAGCAGAGAGCACCAGAGCGAGCTAAGTCGTGTGCAGCACAACGGTCTGTTGGCATTCCTGTGCTGCTAGTCGCCCGTGTCCAGGTTTGCCGTCATAGTTAGACGCAGTCGGCTAATCGGGGAACACGCTCGGGCCGTCCGCGGCCGTTATATTTATCAGCGTCGCCCGCGCCTATGTCATGCCTCCCCGCAACTGGTCCGGATCTGTACGCCGCCACGCCGTCTCCAGGGATTTACCGATGCTATCGGTGTGCCGCCCGACCAAAACTCGACTGTCGATTTCCGCCCCGGAGGAAAACAAACCCACGATAAGGGCGCTTCATCGAAAAGGCTGCGAAACTACGTCCGATTTTTCGCAGCACTAGATGCTTAACAGGGCTGTGAAGCACGCTAGCATCGGGTTTTGCTATGGCGCCGAACACGCCCTCACCAAAAAGCCGGAGCCTGTTCAAACATGCCCTTTCCGCACAGTTCAGTCCATCACCTGGCGAAAATACCACAGTGCATGGCGCGCCTGCCGCGAGGACCCTTCCTCCGCCACCCGCCGCCGCGCCGCCCTGGGCCTCCGGGGCTTCTGCACCCGGCGGCCGACAGCTGCTGAACACAGCACGTGCGTCCTTTGTCCTCGCCCACTGCACACCCCTACTTAGCGACGATCCCATTATTACCATCTGCTGTGCGCCCGAGTGGGCGCGGACAGAGGCGCGGCACGTGGAACCGGCGACCGAGGCTCAGCCGCGCCGCATTCCTCTGTGGTCCTTCAGTCGACCCTGCTGGCCCGGTCTCTGGTCACTGCTCCCCAGCTGTCTCGACTGTCCCGGCGGTCCCGGCGGTCTGCACGCGGTCCCTCTGGGTCTCTCCCAGTTCCGGCGGACCCCGGGGCAGAGCTCTCGCCGACCGGCCGCGGCGGCTGAATGTCACCGAGACGGCCGGTCGGCGGAGCCACCCTGCGCCGGTAATAACCCCCTGTAGGTCATTCCGGCGGTCGGAGCCGGGCATTAGGGAGGCCCGAGGAGCCGCGGTCGTGCCCGAGCGCGGCTCAGACGCCGGATGCGCCGCTCCGCCCCCGGCGCGGGCCGTCGGGTCGCGCTCCGGCCGATCATGACACTCTGTCATGACATCGAGCTGTCAGCGAGACAGAGCCGGCGATTTGCTGAGCTGGCCGCGGCCGGCGCGGCGCCCGCCCTCACTGGCAGAGATTGAGGACTACATTCCTGGACTCGCAAAACCGGCGCCCACTGCGACCGCTGACCCCTTCTCGACTGCACGGACGCCGGAAAAGGTGGCGAGGTGACATATATCCCCTGTGTAGGTAGGGGAAGGTGGGGTAAGACGGACCAGCTAAGGTTTGAGGCCGCATATCTTGCTACACTGCTCTCGCAATTCATATTATTTATAGTCTTCGGAATGCTCAATCCTTCCTCTGTTGATATGTGTAAAGACTAAATTTCAAATTAAAGACATCTAGGTGGTGGATGCTCTTAAAGAGGGACATGTCAAAAACCCAGACAAGAAAAAACGTGGGGTAAGACGGACCACCCAGCAGTGCCTGCTATCCGTTCATGTGTGTTACACTTCTGCTCTGTACTCTTGTAAGAAAAAGTAACCAGAATGGTAAAATAACAAAATGAGCCTTTATTCTTTACTCATGTGTGATGGAAGTGCAGCTAAAAGCTGGGAACATGTGTGTTGATTGTCGTTTGGCATGAATGCATGCTAACTGAGCACTTGCATGCATGGCTCACATGCAACAAAGACTCCTTCCTGAAAAATTAGCTTACTTAAACTTGTGTCAATGTTTTGGAAAAGAACTTTCCATGTGCAGGGTACAATGGACCACCACAGGGTAAGATGGGCCACAGTGGTCCGTCTTGCCCCAAATCTAAATTCTGTCATTATCATGACGTATGTGTCAAATAACCCAACATTGCAAAACCTTGCCATTCCTAAAGTGTGACTATAACTAAGTTTATAACTTTGTTCTTCACAGTAAAGTGCAAAATAGAAACTAATCATGCAAGAAAGGCGCCGTAATTGAATCACCCGTAGACCTCTTATATTAGATCGGTTTGACGAAAAACAACATTTTTCTCAATAACTCAAAAGCCATGCATCCTAGCAGCATGAGCTCAAAGTGGCCATTGTTACGAAGGAAAACAAACATAGTGAGTGCATAAAGCAGTAGATACCAGCAGCGGTTCAGCCGGGAGGGCTGGTGGTCCGTCTTGCCCCGCTGGGCCGTCTTATCCCACCTTCCCCTACTGCAGTGTAGACCATTTTCGTCAAGAGAGCACGTGGTGGGCGCTGAAGCAGCTCGAATCAGCATCCAACCACCGCGCCCTTCTACTCGATGAAATGGGCAGTAATCGCCACGCCATGTGTGGATCGCCCATGATCTCAAATACATACATACATATTATACATACATAGCCGCTTTCAAGACGGTTACGTGACAGACACTTGGCTCATATTTGGTGTGATTCGGTCGAATTATGTTCACATTTGATTTTAAGTAGTTTTTCAGCTTATGCTGAACTACTTGCTTAGTTTCCTGATTTATCAAATTACTGAACATCATTTTTGATAATAATATTGAAGTAAATCCATAACCTAAAAATATATCAAATTGATTCTGCGCATTATGCTGTGAGATTTAGAATTGGTGCGAAACCGGGACCCGATCCTCCCAGTTTTCTGATTTTACAGTAAAATTTGTGAAATTCCACTTGAAATTCCACAAAGGTGAGCATTTATACTGAAAGGACACCACTTAGAAAAAAAAGAACTCAATTTTGTACCTCTGGTATAGCTTTTGCATTGTATTGTTCCGGTGCTCATACCTTCCCCATACGTTCCCCTCCGCCCACCTGTGCGACTGTTGTCATATGAGGAGACCTGTACCACAGCTTGTAGTTCACGGTCAACACTGGTGACCTCGCAAAATGTCAGGCCTCCTCACATCACCCATCATAGCGGAACAGCAGTTCCCGCCGGCGTCACGAGTCTGGGATTAACAATTCGCCACTCAGTTTACCGTGAAACCGATAACAGAACGGACCTGATTGTGTGCACCCCGCTATTGTTACAAGCACGCAAGCATGTATATCGCACGTTATGAGCCTCACCAGGATAGATGGAGGCATGCATATGCTGAGAGTGCAGCCATGTATGACCTCCTGAGAAAGACCGACGACATTGCCACAAAACAAAGATAGACAGACAGACAGGCACCCAAACAGAAACACAGACAAGCGATAAGCATGCAGCTGGATAGAGCACTTCACGGATAGGCTTTTTAGGATCCGGCCCGGCCCATATCCGGCAAGTAATATCCAGATCCGCCCATTATCCGCCTTTCTTTGAATATCAGAATCCGGCCCACCCATGGCCCGTATTGCAGCCAAACTTCCAAAAAATATCCGTAATAATCCGTTTCACCAATAACTGGATTCACCCAAAACTGGACTAACAAATTCAATCTAAGGGACCAGACAGCCATACATCTCACAGACCATCATGGTTCCAAAAACCATGCTTATAAACCTAAAACCACATGAAAATCACCACATTGGTAAACTAGGTATCATCCTGCCGCTTAACCCTCGCCGGACCTATTGGTTTTCTACATACGCGCCGGCCGAGGGGGGGGGGGCGGGTACGACCCCCCCCCTCGCCGTTTCGCCCCTGGTGGAGCTAGCGCGTCGCGGAAAAAACGAGCGTGTGCGCCGTTACGAGACGCAGAGATTGGTACCCGATTTTAAGGTCCTAGGTCAACCGGTGACCTCTGAGGTCAGGTCAAGTGCCCCAAGGTACGGTTCAGTTTTTGGTGAATAACTTCGCAAAAAACGGCCGCAGAGCGCCGATTTTGGCAGCATCGTGTTCGTCTCGCTCAGGCGCGTCGAATGATATACTTTTTGTCCGGGTCAGGTCAACTTGGGGTGTTGACCTCAGGTCAAGGTCAGGTCAGCACCCCCAGGTCACGAAGTTGGTCGAAAGAGGTCATGTCGCATATCATTCGATTCGGCAGGTCTTTCTGAGTCCATTGGTGACTTTCCCGACTCGCTAACTCAATTTGATCAAGAGTTATTGACGAAAAACTAATATGACCTTGATGACGTCATAAATGACGTCACGCAAGGTCAACATTGCAAAAGTGACGCATCTAACCTTGCAAGGAGTGCATAAAATCACGATTCTGTGTGCTTGAGATAGTTGGAGATCGTTCCCGGCGCCAGAATAGCAGTTTTCATTTTTCCCCATTGACTTATAATGGTGAGGTCACGAAAATGACCTGACCTCATATGACCTTTAGGAAAAATCCGAGATATACAAGTTGCGGGACTCATAATGGATACTAGATCCTGCGAGTTTCATTTCCCTGTGACATCTCCTCTGGCAGTGAGAGCGTTGCGAAGTTGCGACATCTGAAGACCGTGCAGAGGTTCACTTATGACGTCATAGGTCAGTGACCTGACCTGACGAAAAAATGCGGTTGGTGTCAAAAGATGCGGCTTGGATCAAAGGTCAGGTATGCCAAGTTTCAGCTCTCTATCGCCAGCGTGTTCGGAGCTATCGCGAAAAAACCCTATGGGGGGGCGGCACCCGCCCCCCCCCCTCGGCCGGCGAGGGTTAACACATTAGGCTAATTTTTAACTTCAATGTTGAATGTTAAAATTTTGATCCGTTTTGATCCGGGTTCAACCTTCAATTCCCAAATCCGGCCCGCCCATATCCGTTCTTTTTTAACAAATTTAGAATTCAATCCTATCCGGTCCGCGGATTTATCCGTGGGTAACGGATTTATCCGGCCCATGAAGTGCTCTACAGCTGGACACGAACAGTCAGATATCCATATACTACCTATTAGACAAATTGGCTCAAAATGGTGCACGAAAGGGCGGAGCAGGAATAGTTGATTGATTCAACTTAAAAAGCAATATCCTTAAGACATCGAGTCGATAATCAGCAATAAATGGAAAGGGTCCCAGTGCAGCCACCGTTTGTGATTAGCTACTTAAATTCATGAGCTGGGCTGCTGCAATTTTGCAGCTGTTCAGTGTGCAATTTTGCATAACTGCAAGTTTGTCTTTTAAGACAAACTTGCAGTTATGCACGTCTAACGTCAAATTATAGTTTTAGTGTTTCTTCAAGCATAGCTCTCGCCATATTGCCGAAAATAAGTGGCCACTGAAGGGATAGACGGACGATGTCACTTCTCACCAGCTATCCCTCACGCATCGATCGGTTCTCACCTGGCTGGGCTGTCACTGAATGTGATGAGCTTTGACAAAGTCGATATTGGTTTTACGCATTGCGGAGCGTTTGGCAACCTTTCAGGTAGACCCAAGGGAGCTGCAGAAGCCGCTTCTAGAAACTGCCTTAGCCGTGTGTTTCGACTCAGATAAGGTACAGCGTGGGCAATAAAAGCATTACATACTATCTATGAAGCGGCGAATCACCTGCATAAAGCGGTTTTAGTATCAGTAATAACACCGTATTAGGTGGAGGCTCGTCTCACACTTTCTCCTGATTACCTGCCTCTGAGCTATGGCCGAGACAGCCTTCAAACGGCTTGACAAGTGGCTCGAGAATGCGGACTCGACGCGTCTAAATCAGCTCGGGCCGACCGCTTTAAATACTTTGAAACCTGGCAGCATGTTCTGACTTGGCCATAAATCACCCCAGCTGTGACTTTGAGGCTCAGAAACCAGTTGGTCTCGCCCAGCGAAATTCCGCTGCATTCTCAGAGCTATTTCCTGATCGTTCGCGTGAGAAGGGCTGGCAGCAGAGGTCAGCATTCAGATGATGTCAGCCCCGGTGATCAGCGCTGACGACGGGACGCTGACGATAACATGACTGCTGGGCTAGACGACTGCAGGTCTTACAAGTAATGTGACAGCCATTCATATGATAACACCGATGTACAGTTATACGTGCCTTTAGCTATGTCCAAGGGAACAAGAGTCGCGCACGCAGCGAAATTCTCTCATGGTGTTATGAAGGAGTAACGTCCTCCCGTTTTTAATCACCGGCCAACTACATATAAAAGCGTTTGTTGGGCTCCTGACACCGTTATTACGCTATCGTAGATCCTCGTTTTGCGTGGTGTGGCGAGCTGGCTGCAGGCCATTGCGGCTGGCATGCCAGTCTTGATTCAATGGTTCATTACTGCACAACCTTGCTCTAGATAAATACTGCAGAGTGTGCAAAATAAATCACTTCAATGGGAATAGCACTCACCTCTCAAAGCGTAAATCAGTTCCTGCACGTATACAGATCACGCAATAGCACGGGGAGTCGAGTGATTGTGCGACCTCCAGCTGCTGCGAGGGGCGGGGGCGGTGCAAGTTTGAACTGCTAACAGCCCACTAACCAGCCAGTATGTAAGTACCTACGTATTCTTGGCGTTCCGGGAGGCACGCCATAACACAATGCCTCACGAAAGGATTTCCTGTCTGAAAATGAATTTCAACGGACACCACATCCGCTGAACGTTTGCACGCGCTCTCCCCTCTCTCCCACCCTCTCTCACCCTCTCTCTTGCTCTCTCTATCTTGCTCTCTTTCTTTCTCTCTCTCGCTCTCTCTCTCGCTTTCTCTCGCTCTCTTCTCTCGCTCTCTGTCTGTCTGTTTTGTCTCTGTCTCTGTCTCTGTCTCTGTCTCTGTCTCTGTCTCTGTCTCTGTCTCTGTCTCTGTCTCTGTCTCTGTCTCTGTCTCTGTCTCTGTCTCTGTCTCTGTCTCTGTCTCTGTCACTGTCACTGTCTGTCTGTCTGTCTGTCTGTCTGTCTGTCTGTCTGTCTGTCTGTCTGTCTGTCTGTCTGTCTGTCTGTCTGTCTGTCTGTCTCTATCTCTCTTTCTCTCTCTCTCTTTCTCTCTCTCTCTCTCTCTCTCTCTCTCTCTTTCTCTCTCTCTCTCTCTCTCTCTCTCTCTCTCTCTCTCTCTCTCTCTCTCTCTCTCTCTCTCTCTCTCTCTCTCTCTCATCTTCACATAACAGCTGCAGTTGTACCGCACCATAAAAATTAACTGTTCGTCAGGTTCCAGTTGGTTTCCTCGCGCTCCTCCCTGTGCCCCGCTCTCGTCACCCCGCGGGGGTTCTCTGTTCCTTCGTTCTGGGTCACATCCCGCGAACGGCAGTGCCCAGCCGTTCTGCTCTGCACGTCCGAGCACCGCCTCTGGCCCTCCCTGGAATCCGCAGCCGCTCCTGCTGCTGCCATACCGCGGAGTTTCTGCTCGGCGCTCCACTCTGCTCCTGTTATGGGTCGGTGTGACCTTTCGGACCGTCTCGGGATCAGACCCGGTCACCGCGACCGGCGCGGCGGCCGGCCGTCGGCAGATGCCCGGAATACCATCACCGCGCGGTGCGCGCCGAGGCCAATTCATCGCGCCGGACTGGACGGCGGCGTTCAACTGTTCGTGGGCACGCGAGCGGCACACGGCGGTCACCTCTTCTCAGAGCGCCAGATCACCACTGACCGGGGGACCGAGTGTGCCACTGGGGGTGACCGATGGGGTCGGTAGTATCAGAGGGAGTTAGCACACGTCAGCCGGAGAGGACAGGACACTCGACCGTCGGCGGTGACGCCTGGTATCCTCAGCTCATGTCGCTGTCTGTAAGTCCGACGTGGTCTGTTCAGTGCACGGCGGTCCGGATTCAGTGTGCGGTGACGCACGGCCTGTTCAGTGTGCGGTGACGCACGGCCTGTTCGGTGTGCGGTGACGCACGGCCTGTTCAATGCGCGCTGGCCGGCTAAGTTCGACGCCCGGTGACATGGCCGGTTCAGTGCGCGGTGCCACTGTCACTTGTGCCCGTTAGGAGCGGCCGCTCCGTCCGACCGTGCGCCGGACGGCAGATGGGCCAGCGGTGCTCCAAAGGCCTACTATCACCAGCGCAGCTGCACGAATTTATTTAAATGGCCGCTTTGCAGGGCGGCGATATGGACGCACGAAAAACAGGACCACGCTGCAAACTATTGTCCGTGGCATAATGCATCGAGCCGTTGGAGTACGTCGGCAAATGGCCGACTCGTGAAGTCGGACGGATGGCCGGACGAGTGGATCGGGCCGATAGTGGTTCATTTACACAGGCAATATGTTAGCGGCTAATGTGAGGCGCCGCACCAATGGCGCCGATGTATTCCGCCGATTGCCGAATAGTTACAACCGATGGAGACACAGCGTAGAACAGACCTTATGCAATGGAGCCTGCAGGCTGCAAGTGAGCTAGCAGCAGCTAGCAGCAACATTCAAATAAGAAAATAAATGCCTAGCTCAGAGGTGAATAGATGCATTGACATAACAGTGCCCAGTTGGCCTAAAATTAACAGATTGAGGCATTGGGGATTAAAGGGACTATCCCACCTTTAACATGGGGTTTGAGTTGAGATAGCCAAGTTTGCGGCGAGGTTCAGAAACCACTATCTATCTAGGTTGCAACCCCCGCGGCCTCTTGGTGTTCAAGAAATTTGTTCCCTTCATTTGAAAATGGGCCTTGTACAAGGCCCTATCTTCAACATGGAGCGACCGTTAGTGTGACGTCACCTCGTTTAGTCATTCTGATTTAAATGGGTTTGTTCGTTGAAAAATCGCTTAAAACTTGGTCTGAACTTTGTTGTGGTGCCTACAGAGTAAAACGAATCAGCTTTATGACAGTAATGTGGTCTGGGGAAGGAGGTAATTTTGGGCTGTGACGTCACATATTTGAAAGTTTGTGTTTGGAATATGGGAAGCCTAAGATGTTTAATGAAAAATAAATGCCAGAACCGTGTTCCTGGTCATCCAATCTATAAAGTCGGGCACAATTTAACTGGTTTTAACAACATTTTAGAAGGTGGGATAGTCCCTTTAAAGCTGCATTGAGCTGTAATGCCACTGAGAGAGGCATCATCATAAAGAAAGGTGATGCTATAGTAAGGAAAATAACTCAGTTTCGTGTCGGTGGTCATCAAAAATAGTTATTTATCTTCCACATTGTGATGTATTCTGCCTACATACACGTCCGTCGTCCCGTGAGTTGTCTACTGTACCAATCGAGCCACTGCGAGTGAGTGCCATCTGCCACTGCGAGTGAGTGTCCGTGTATCGGCGAGTGTCCGCGTGGCAGGCCGGTCAGATGAGTTTCCGTCCGTGTGTCGCGCGCGGCACGTTCGACTGATATCAGGGCGGGGGACCACTAGGTTCGCTGTCTCTGCTTGCCGGGGACAGATCGGGACGGAGGGTCCACCCAGGTCCGCTGTCCCGGCGCGCCTGGAAGAGATCGCAGCGCGGCGGGAAGAGATGGCAGCGAGGCGGGAACACACCGCAGCGCGGCAGACAGGAAACACGCACGCCACTACATCAGCCGCCGTACAGTCGGCCGGACAGTGAGCAGAGAGCAGAGGACAGCCAACAGCGCGTCCCTCGGACAGTGGACAGTGGTGGACAGCGGACAGCCGGCCGAGCAGCGGACAGCGGGTGGGACAGCGGACAGCAGACAGCGGACAGCGAGCAGCGGGCAGCGGGTGGGACAGCGGACAGCAGACAGCAGACAGCGGACAGCGGGTCAGGCAGCCGGCCGAGCAGCGGACAGCGGGTGGGACAGCAGACAGCAGACAGCGGACAGCGGACAGCAGACAGCAGACAGCGAGCAGCGGACTCGGGGCAGTGACCGGCCGGCTCCAGATGAGCCGACAGGCGGCGGCCGTCCCCAGCCGACAGGCGGCGGTCGTCCCCAGCCGACAGGCGGCGGTCGTCCCCAGCCGACACGGCCCGATGCGTGGACGGCGGCCATCGCAGCCGGCCATCAGACAATAAACCGATATCGGGACGAGTGGCGCCGCCGCCATCAGCTGGATCTCAGTCGGCGGCCTCCGAGACGGAAGGGTTTCTCCTCCAGCCAGAGCCGGCGCCCGGATGTGTTTCAGTGCTCCAGTAGCGGCTAGAAATGTTTCTGCGAACCTCTAGCCGGCTCTGTTCGGCAGCAGCAGTGGCCATTCGGCGGCGCTGGCCGCGTTTCTCCAGTGTCTCTGCCCCGGGGCGGTATCAACGGCCTTGCAGCCAAACAGCCTCGCTCGCCCCGACTGCAGTCTATGGCTCCTCACGGCTCTCTCCTCTACTCTCTATTTCCCTCTCCCTCTCTTTCTGTCTTCATAAGCTGAGAGAGAGGGAGGAGTGATACTGGTGGTAGCCCGACTGGAGCCCGCGACTTCTGCACCCAGAAACAGGCGACGTGAACAGTCCGCCTGAACTTAATTCCACCCTGGGTCATTTGGACGCCCGTTTTTAGACTCAGCGTTTTCTATACCACAGCAGAGCATGAGATATGAGCCTCGTACTATGCAGTAGGCTCACATACATAGAGCTTCTCAACAGATTCCTTAGAGTGAAACTAGCGGTTCATTGCACGGAATCTGGGTAGTGAGCAGATGCTATTGCTAAATGCAAAGTAGTTTTATTTATTTGATAAAATAATTATTTGCAAGATAACGATAGATATCGGCTTTGAAGTAGATGCATACGTTTGCATATTAACGCGCTGCTTATACCATATTAGATAAAGAACACAATTTGAATCTTGAGCATGGAAAGAAAATAAATAGATATAATAAGCATTGATCAACATAACTAAGAAACGTATACTATCGGAGCAGCTTAATGCTGGAATCACACAGTACATACAGCGATTTGATATATAAGACTTATGCAACTATGTAGGCAAGTACGAATTATACTTACCATAGCAGGGGAAGCGTGACAGCAACAGAGAGATGTTACAGGGCGCGTGAGCAGTTGGCAATGTGCCGGCCTTGGCCAGTGTCCTCGGCGTATGGACTCTGGGCCGAGCGCTGACCTCTGCACTTGTTTGTGCGCTTTATAATCACATAAGTGAGTAAGTCTTGTACAGCACGGCGGGAAATTAATAGCACCGAAACACGCCACGGCCCTATAGCGATGCTAATGGTGAAGAGAGTAGCTCCAATAGGCTCATACAATCAGCGGTTGTAGTCGGGACGGGACGGTGCCCTCGGGCGGCGCGCGCTCGGTGTGCAGGCCTCTCTCTCTTGATTTCTAGTTAGGGCTGGTGCCGGCTGTTCCGGCTAAATGGCACGGATGTTCTGCACGGCAGCGGCCCGAATGGCCGATAAAGTACCGCTGATATGACGCCCAGCGCTCCCGTAACTAAGGACAGAGCTGCGCCATGCAACGCTTCAGATAAGACACGAGCTTACGTCCAGATAAGGAAAATATTTACAGTGTTGTAGTTCATGTAAAATGGCCCTGGATGCAGCTAATTGCCTTGCTCGTCTTACTCCCTAAATCGTTAGCTTTGGGTACGTGAGATGATTTATCAGTCGCAATATAATGAGAATAATTCTTAAATAACATTAAGTAGCACATGCCATCAGTTAAGATCGCTTCTAAAAAGATAATTATGTAAGTTGGTTGAGACTTGTCTATCATCCAAAATCTTCCTAGATTATAAAAAATCATTTCATAAATTCATGAAGTACCAAGCTGGCTTTATGATTTCAGCAGAGCCGTATTTTCCACTGGCAGATACATCATTATCGTGTTTCATGTAACTCACCACAGTCATATTTTCTCTCTAGTGTCCATCTGCACCCAGCCATCACGAGAGCGGTGCATGCCGTGTCTCCGCTGGTCCCTCCACCGCCATCTCTCTCTCTCTCACCGGCCGGTCCCGAACATATCACCGGCACATTCCTGTACGGCGCTCCGAATTACAGATATTGGCGCACCGGCCGCGCACAAACCCGTAATCTGGTGCCATTGGAGCTTTCCGCTCGATTTCGACGGCGCACGGGCCGGCGCGGCCGCGCCTCCCGCGGCCGTGTAATTTCCCACTGCGAAATGACCGCACCGGGTCCCAACAGAGCGGCCGGACCGGGCGGCGACCGCGGGCCGCCGCCACGCCTTTCGGCCGCTCGTAAACTGGCCACGCGGCTATTGATTTAAACTGCGTCCTAACAGCCACAATAACTCAGGCTGAGAAAGAAATTCTCGCCGTTCGAAAAGGCCATGTCGATGGAAGGCCGCGTAAAATGCCGCTCGGCGGCGGGCCGTCTTTTAATCAGAGACTCCGGCCTTGATGGAGCGGAGTTCTATAGCCTTGGATGGAGCCCTGTAATACGGAGCGTGCTCGCATCACTTTTATCTAGTGTAAAACTGTAAAAGGGGCTTTACCGTTTTAGAAAATTGGTGTTTTATGATAGCGCCAGCCATGTTTAAATCGTGTGAACTTGTACCCATGTGATAAAACGTTTACTGTTTTTTTAAAGCTATACCTACGTTATTACAAGGAAATGTACCGAAACTCACTCTAACACTTCCGTACCATTTTATTCATATTTAACTTCAGTTCTTTTGCAATAATTTCAACTGGCTAGAGTGCTGCGGGGCCACTCTCACAGCGGTGTTTGCTTCTAAAAAAGGTAAAACCAGTATAACGCCTTTTGGGGCGACTAACGGAGCGAGCGAGAGGGTGGGCCTTGCACGTGCGAAATTTCGAGGGGGTACCTCCAGCTGACTTGTGCACGGCACCCTACTAACCGGTCTCTAGCGATGTGCCAAATTTGAGCACAATCGGCCGAGCCGTTCTCGAGATCTGGAAGCGGCACCCTGCACGTGCGCACGTGCAAAATGGGTCCCAACTGACTTTTGCACGGCACCCTACTAACCGGTCCCTAACCATGTGCCAAATTTGAGCGCCATCGGTCCAGCCGTTCTCGAGATCTGGAATCGACCCCTGCACGTGCGCACGTGCAGCAGCACCCCAACTCTGGCACATGGATATGCATTGCCTAGTGGGTGCCTACCTGCATGCCAACTTTCAGCGCAATCGGCCAAGTAGTTACCGAGATATCGCAACAATTACAAAAGTGACACCTCTTCGTTTTGCACGTGGCACGTGCATAAGGGGTCACCGACATGCATCGGGAATAGTCCAATACTTGGTAGAAGGAATGAAGCTACCCTACAAAAATTACCGCGTGTAAATCGGTCAAGTGGTTGCTGAGATATAAGCCTCGCAAAAGCGTGACCACGGCCGGCCGGCCGGCCGGCCGCTCATACTCAGAAATTTCCGTTAATCTAAGGAAAGACTACGCTCGCTTCGCTCGCTCCGTAAATAGCTCGATAAATGGTTAATGTTGTGAAATTTGCTTGTTCAGATCACAAAAATAACTAGGTAATGAGTGAATAATTATCGTTGACGATGAACATGTAAAAGAACAAAGTTTTACTTTTCTCTGCCGTTGGTCCGTCGGTCCGTCTAGCTGCAGTCTGTCCGTCCGTCCATCTGCCGTCCGTCCGCTTACCGTCCAGCTGACGACCTTCTGTCCATCCGCCCCGTCTGTCCGTCTGTCCATCCGCCCGCCGTCCGTCTGTCCGTCTGTCCATCCATCGTGCCGTCCGTCTGTCTGCCCGTCCTGCCGTCTGTCTGTCCGTCTGTCCATCCGACTTCTGTCCGTTTTCTAACTGGCGTCTATCTGCCGTCCTGCCGCCCTGCCATCCATTTGCAGTCTATCCGCTGTCTTGCCGTCAGTCTGCAATCTATCAGTTATCTATCTGCCGTCTATCTGCCGTCTTTCTGCCGTCCTACTTGCCCTCCGTGTGCCGTCTATCTGCTGTTCGTCCTCTGTTCGTCTGCCGTCTATCTGTCGCCTGCCCTCTATCCGTCTACTCGTCTTCCTGCCATGTTACCGTCCCCGCTTGTCCGGTTCCTCTGCAGCTGGGGAGGAATGGAGCGGGAAGGGATGAGACACCGATCGTCTCTGCGGCCTGACCCGTCCGTCCGTCCGTCCGTCCGTCCGTCCGTCCGTCCGTCCGTCCGTCCGGGAGGGATGGGGTCCCGAGCCGTCCGTCCGACCCAGCGCTCACGTAAACACGCGCCACCCGATGTTTGTTGTTCGGGCGGCCGTGTTTGTTTCTGCGTGGCCTCCGGGCGGCCTGAGGTGACCAATCGTCCCATCAGAGGACCCGCCCCCGCCCCCGCCCCCGCCCCCGCCATGACGCGTAGACGGACGGGGGAGGGTCACGGGACGGTACGCAGGGTGGATCCCGCACTGATCTGAGCTCGCGCTCTGTATCTGAGTTTCAGCGCTGCGTGCTCAATCAAAAGTAGCTGTAGCAAGTGGATACTGCAATCTGAACTTGTATCATTCCCGTGTATTGAAAATAATGCATCGAAAAGGATCGAAAAATGACATAATAGTCTGAAGTCAGTCAATGATTAGATGTGATGCTTACACGCACATTTACCTAAAATGTAACAAGCCACATATATTTGTGTAAGCCCGAAAAGTTCGCGGTAGGTATTCAATACGCATTACGATGATTTAAGTCCAAGCACGCTCCCTATGACTATGAGCTGAGATTTGCAATCGTCGCTCAAAGCTCAGGTCCTCAAACCTTGCGCGTGACTTTGACGTTAGCCATTGACGTGACGGGGTCCTCTGACGTTCTGTGACGTTATTGGTACACTGTGACGTCAGTCACTGACGTGGCGCGGTCCTCTGACGTTCTGTGACGTTATTGGTACACTGTGACGTCAGTCACTGACGTGGCGCGGTCCTCTGACGTTCTGTGACGTCATTGGCACAGTGTGACGTCAGATGCTGACGTGGCGTAGTCATCTGACGTAATGTGATGTCACTTGGCACGATGTGACGTCAGCCACTGACGTGGCGCGCTCCACTGACGTTATGTAACGTCACCCGACATGGTGTGACGTCAGGTGACGGCGGGGCGCGGTCAGCCGGAGCACGACATGACAGGCCATGGGCACAGGCAGCGATTGATCGACCAATCAAGGAGCGGCAACACCGTCCGATAATCGGAGGGGAGACACGCAGGGGCGGATCGCCGCGACCGGGGCTGGTCGCACAGTGATTGATAGGGTGGTGGTAGCAGAGATGGACGGAGGGCGTGGGGCCAGGAGTATTGGGTGATACGGGCGTTTGTGAGATAGACTCTCTAGTTGATGAATAGTTGGCGATTAAAACGCCCGATGGGTGATACCTTATGGTAAAACATTCGACCAGCAGCTCTCAGACGCTCATTACACTCTTTGTTTTCCTGACACTTGCCTCTGTTCGACAAATACCAGCTAATTGTGGCACTGACAGGACATGCCACTCAGTTGGTAAGTGCTGGGTGTCGGCTTCGTCTCGGAGGTCCGCCCTTGTCCGTCTCATCACATGAGACTAGGTGATGGAGCGCCTCAGTTATCGGCAATAACTCGCCCATACATCGCGGCCCACGCACCTGCCAGCCCGAAATGAGTTATCAACGCCCAGCGCATGCTCCCTGCCAAACCCGTACAATTCGTCATCATTTACTTTGAATATGCCCACAACTATAATCAGCTTCCACTTTCGTTTTCTGTCTAAGCTGCAACGTCCAAGCAGCGCTGGGAAATACGTAAAATACCTACGCTCATTACGTTTTAGGAAATGAGCCTCACCAGATTGCTTCGTTGAATTTTTAACAATTTTCAAACGCAGACTTTTTAGGGGACAACTGTTAAAATGCTTCATATTTGACATGCACTGTAACAGACGCAATACGGAAACTTGATAATTGAGTTTGAGAAATCGTCGTCGCCGCGCACTCCAATACAATCCTAATCATGTATCAGCCGTTGTTCATATTACCTCCCACGTTCACATGTTTTTATGTTGTCCATTCAAACAAAACTTCAGCCGTATCGGGTCATCCCTTGCCTTATATTTTCAACCATATGGCTCATCGGTCACCCCTTTAGTTATATTTTGTGCTTTGCCGCATTGTTGTTTTGTCTCTACTGTTCTCCAACGAATATATTATTCTTTAAATCCCACCATGCACCTCTCCGAGTCACTCCCTGTCCTCCATCCCCCACTCTCTCACCCTCCCATCCTCCCATCCTCCCACCCTCCCGTACACCCGTCCTCCCTCTCGTCCTCCCATCCCCCCACTCTCCCACTCTCCCGTCCTCCCGTCCTCCCACTCTCCCGTCCTCCCATCCTCCCACTCTCCCGTCCTCCCGTACACTCGTCCTCCCGTCCTCCCGTCCTCCCCAGTCCGTGAGAGCGGAGGGAGGGAGAGTCGCCGCCGCCGAGCCGCGGGGCCAGCTCAGACCAAGATGTGCCTGTGTTTCGGCGCGGTCTACGGCACCGGGAGAGGCTTCGCGGACCTCTAATGACGGTGCTGCACCGAGCGGGGTATACCGGGAGGCGCCGAACGGGCCTGGGAACGGCGCGGACCAGTCATGAGCCAGCCCGTGCGCGGAACGGCGCCACTTCCTGTGAACGGGACTTTATCCCGCTCTACACCGCTCACTGCGGTATAGCGTGATACAGCCGACCGTATCCTGTGATAGAAAGGAAACTGGGAAACGGTTCAATGGTTTTACGAGAGGATGTTGTGTTATGAAATTCTAGGATTCGGATTATATATGGAAAGAGGATGATTTCCTATTTCAGGCCTTCATACTGTTGCCGGCCTTCATGGCACATACGGCTCATGGATGGAATCAATGCACTGTTAATGAAGTCCATTGCATGAGATAAAATGTGTACATACCTATGCATCATGCATGACTATTCCTTTATGCATCCTTTAGCTCATCCATTTCGCTAGTTACAAGCTAATCCCTCCTCCCTCCCTCTCTCTCTCTCTCTCTCTCTCTCTCTCTCTCTCTCTCCCTCTCTCTCTCTCTCTCTCTCTCTCTCTCTCTCTCTCTCTCTCTCTCTCTCTCTCTCTCTCTATGTCTCTTCATTTCAGCATTTCCTTCAATCCCATTGGACGGTAAAACTGCTCATATGCATGTATACCTATCAAAAATAAATAATTAATGACTAAGAAACAGTGTTCGCCACGGGCCGCAAAATACTAGTCCAGCCCAGCCCAGGCCCATGGGTTCACAGCCCGGCCCAGCCCGAGCCCATTCATGGTAAAAGCGTCAAAGCCCAGCCCAGCCCAGCCCGTCAAAAATGAATGGGTTAAAAATTATTGACACAGCACAGGTACCCAAAGGTAGCAAAGAAACAATATTTTGCGAGCCGCATGCATAATGCACATTGCATGCGTGCTTTATTGACTCATTTTTTAGTCTTGCGCAGTAATAAGCTATGTACTAGCTGGTGCCAACTCTGGTGCTGGTGATGGGCGCCACGGCAGAACTAGGTCGTTCAATAAGTAAGGTAAAATGTACCATAGTTCATTTATATGAGGAATTCAAGCAAAATCAAATATGCCATCTGAATCTTTGAACAATTTTCTACACAACCATCCAAACTGTTTTTGGGAGTTTGGCTCATTGTCCGAACACGGTAGGTGTGAAAACATTGATGCAGCAGAGTTCCGTTCTAAAAATCCCCGGTTTGTCACGCGAGCCAAAATTCACCTCAAAATGAGTGAGTTGACCCTGATGACGCTATTGCCATTAGCAATGCTTGCTGGTGAACAGCTGGTACGATTTCAACAAGAACACAGCAGTGTAAGAGACAAAGTTCTAGAGCAGGTAGACTTGTGCCCGCAGGGCTCTCTGGACTTGGCACAGCACAATCTGTAAAGTCGGGGAGCTGATTATGGAGACCCGAAGCATCTGCGTGACTGCTAACAGGGTGAAGTGTGTATGTCGAAACATTTCTAGGCATCATCAGATATGCTTGATATTTACAAGGTCATCACGAGGTTAATACAGAAAGAGCTCGCTGAACAACAGAAGGACGCCCAGCGAGGCATCAGTGTGAGATCGGCTTTGCTTTAGCAGTACAGGAAAGCTGAAGTACAGCCGTGATCTGGCGCCGTCCCTTTTGAATCTGTTTGGACCACCGGAAAACCTGCTGTGTACGTTGGAATCTCAACTGATCAGGCAATCAATAAAATAATCAAGACATGGCTTTGGAGTAGCAATAAGGAGTTTTCCAAGCAGGATTTCAACGCCGGGTGGAGTGCTAGGATAAGCGCGTGCGCCTGAACGGCGATTGGATGTAGATGCCAGTTCCGAAGGCTGGGAAGGCTGGCCGAAGAGACCTGCTTACAAATGCTTATAGCCAATTTGTAGACGATATTTCAATGAACATATGTTGCTAGTTTTGTGTCGTTGCACCAAATGTGGACTGAAATACGTGTGATTTTACCTTACTTATTGAACGACCTAGTAGTTATTTGTCTAAGTTGCGAACCCCTGACTCCACTTAACAGTTCCTGGCCCAGCCCATCCACAGCCCATCGATCCTTTACATTTGAGGGCCCAGCCCAGCCCGTAGCCCAGCCCAGCCCATGGCCCATTGCATTGGGCTGGCCCGGCCCATGGCGAACACTGCTAAGAAATATGATTAAATTGCCAACTTAAGTCAAATTTCAAAATTTTGTTAATACAATCACCAATACGATTTAAAGATTATAATCAGGGTCTCATCTCGCTATAGCTTCATGAACGCGGATAATTTTGGTAGAGCCCACCGGATAGGCGGCATCCGGATAGGCGGCATCCCACCGGATAAGCGGCATCTAAGAGGAGATCCCAACCCCAGCAGGTGAGCTCGCAGTTCGTATGGCTGAGTATCAATTAACCTGGTCCGTCCGCCAATTGGACAGATCGCATACCTTGATAGCGCAGAGGTCGGCGTCAATCAAACGGGATAAAAGGAATGATAAGTGCTGTTTTGCCGATAAATTGCTGATAAACCCATAAAAGATCGCGGCCGCCTGACTAGCATTTTGGGCGGGTGAGAAAACTCTAGGGAAGCACAATGATGAAGGCGAGTGTGTTGTAGCAGTCTAATAAACAATACATCACATTATTACAGACATATTGTAAAATGTCGAATAATTCATTTGTCACCTTTCTGACCAATATATATTTAGATTGTTAGGTTGTAGTTAAAATGAGGAGCACAGATCATAGTGTTAAATTTGACGTCCAGTCGTCCACACCAAAACACACCACAGCCGCACGAGAAGGTACTTATCTGGCGGTCTAAAAGGCTAATGGATGATGTTTGAGCGAGCCGACCAGCCCTCTCAGTCGCCTTTGTTCCAGTACGCCACCAATAAATGTGCATTTAAACTGATTGAGAGTGGCAAAAAGGACAGGTATTGCCTTTTTTACCTGGCGACCCTCTCGGCGCTGCGGCAGAGTCAGCCACCCCATTTGTTCATCGGTCGGACCCCGGGCGGCTCCCCGGGCCGACAGCCGAGAACAACAAATACACATTCTGGCCGGCCGTCCGCCGCCCACGGTCCCACGGCCACTTATTACTGCCAATTCCTCGCAGCTGGAGAACATCGTTTATGGCCCGGGTAAAAACGTGCCCGGACAGGTGCAGTGCGGTGCGGTGCCGGGTGGTGCGGTACGGGTTCAGGCTGCGGAGAGCGGCGGGTGGCTGGGGGCCGGCCCACGCACGCGCCCTCTGCGGTGCCCGCTGCGGCCCGGCCGGCCGGCCTCCTCTACCTGTCCTGGCCGCGGGCCACCGCCGCCGGCCGGGGCCTGCGTAATTACCCGGGCCGAGTGATAGATGCGCGTTACGGCGACGCGCTGCATAATCAGCGATCGGCGGGGCGCGTGGCGGCCGCCGTCCGCTGGCCGGCCCGGCAGCAATGAACTCGATCGGCGCGGCGGGCGAGGGGAAGGGCGCTGATAACGGACTGTGACCGCTGCCGGCACCGGGCGGCCCTCCTTCGCACAGTCCGCCGCCCCCGCCCCCGCCCCCACCGCCACCCGGTCGCCAGGTCGCCAGGTTGCCCCAGTTGGCGAGTCGGTCCCCGCCGCTGCCGCAGTCCCCGCCCGGTCCCCGCCGCGCTGCCGCCGCCCGGCACGTTTCTCCAGTTGGTCCGCACGCCGCTCACCTCCGTGAACCCGAGAAGGGACGCCGGCGGCGGCCGGGCCGGACCATTTTCCGCGTGTTTGACCACACAGCCGTCCTCTCCTGTCACGGAGATGAGCCGATTCACCCGGACAGACAGACAGATGGCCCGAAATAGACAGACGAAAATCAGCCGCTCATCCAACGGAGCGCCAACGGAAAACGGCGGGCGCATTCAGCCGCCGAGCGGAACAGGACGGCCGGGCGATCAGACGCAGTTCAAACGGAGCTTAGCGGATAATTAACAGCAATGTCGGGACATATTTGGGTAGATATACCTATATTTGAATACCATACTCTGTCACGATTCGTTGCGAAAGGAGCCTTCTTCGAGCCACCCGACAGTAGGTATCATTGCATCGATGTCCTCGGGTTTGTTCTCGGCTGCCGCGTGCTTTCAATGATATCCATTTTGTCATCCGTATTTCACGTGGCCATATAGCCTCGTTGCTGGTGCGCCCTAAAACACCAAATCACTTCACGTGCTTCATCTAATGTGCTTTATCCGAGACACTTTGTTATTCGAAGTCTGTTATAATTCATCTGTATAGCTCTGTCCACACTTAAACATCATTGCTGCATAATCTTCGGTAAATGTTGCATAAATGAGGACCGCTGTCGATAGGCTCTACCTATGCGTGACTTTTAAAAAAGAAGACTACATATAATAGCTGTGGGTTATCGCATAAGTGTATACCGCAAACGGTGAAATATGACGAGAATGAAGTAAAACAGTAAAACTGGGCTGATTACCAGTAAAACATGTGGACATCATTGCTGATAGTTACATTCCTATAAGCAGGAAAATGCAAAGAAAGAGTACTTAGTACTTATTTGTAAAGAGCGGGTTGTCGAAAGCTGCAAAACACCAGAACATGTCCAAACCTGTGAGGCACCAACACACGTCAGGGGGTTTAATGGGTAGGTCCAATGGCCATAATCCTGATTGAAGCGCGTTCCTGCCATTTGCCGCGTCTCTGAACGACCTCTCTGGTAAACTCTCCGGCGGGTTATACCACCCCTGGCGCCGTACAATACCGCTCCCAATTGGCCGTAACAATGGTACGCCAGTCGTGTTTTTGCTCGGCCGGGTGACAGCTATTGCGGCGGTGGACGGCAGCGTCCCGGCCGGCACAATCCCATTCTCCGGGGGCGCTTAACACGCGTCACTCGCGGCGGGCGGCGGTCCCTCCGCGCGCGCCGGCCCGACCGTCCCCTCACCGCCGCGCCGGCGTGTTTTCCGACCCCTACCGCCGGTCAGACTCGGACAGACTGGTCCGTGTGACAGAAACTGGGCCAATCCGGCGCGCCACCACCAGCCGCCGACGGACAGACTGACGGCGTGTTTATCGCGCGGCGGCCAACCCGGCGCAGCGCGACGCGCTGCCGCTGTTTGTTCGTCTCCCTGTGCGCCGTGAACGCCGCGACAGCGCCGCGCCATGTCCGAGTCATTGGCTTTACGCTGACGGGAGCCGTCAAACGAGACAAGCGCCGTCAAGTAATGCTGCGGGTTCGTCGTGTGTGTGTGGGGGGGGGGGGTGAGGGAAGGGACGGGGGAGGCGCTCACGGTCGGCCGTGTTTGCGATCGGTGAGCGGCCCCGACTCGGGGGCTGTGGGAGTATGCATTATGCACCGCCGGCGCACCGCCGTCTGAGCGGTAATCAGCCCGATATGGAGCGGTTTGGAGCGGTTTGGTGGCGGCCAGCCCTCCGCACACGCCACGCACAGTCTCCTCTCACAACTGTACTGTGACAGGTGCGTGTGCAATCCGACAGCACCCATGTGGCCGCGCCACACACCGGTCGGTGTAGCTGGTAATGGTGCTGATGTAGGTAGTATACCAGTGGACTATGCAGATCTGTTGAGTGTTGAGACTTATGTTTTTTTTTTTGAAGCAGCATATCAAAAACTGTCTAGCATCGGCCAGGCGGACAATAGCAGTTTTCACGACGGCTATCTGGCGAATGCACCTAATTTGACAAAAATGTAACAATTCTCTTTTACAACGAATATCTTCATATCATGAATTTATTTCAGTGTTTTAATCGACAATAATGTTTGATAATTTGAAACATGGGTCTATAAGCATCTGTGCAAGCCAAACTGACAACTTTTAAGAAATGCAATAAACCTAAATTGACCAAATCTGCACCAAATCGGCACCAAATGTGACCAAATGTGTACCAGATGGCCGTCGTGAAAACGGCTAATATGGCCTCAGCAACAGAAGACAGCCTCTCTTGGACCCTTTGCGACTGCCACAGACACTGAATATATCGGGAAGGTTACAATACAAACCCCGAGTTATTTTCTATGAATAGGATTGTTTTGACAAATTTGCAATTTCTGAAATATTTGGAGTGTTCCTATGCGTACACACGGATCTAGTTTTCAATAGTTCAGCGCATTTTCACGCATTTTCAATAGTTCAAACTTCTTCAAACTTCTCAATGCAACTTTTTGTCCTAAAACGGAGAACTCAACACCCATTCAGTCTATTATGGCATATTTGTAACAACACAGCGACAGAACGGTACTTACTTGTTCTATAACCAGGCCTTTTAACAGCTCGCGGAATCTTACGACATCTCCAGACAAACACATTCCAGATTTCCCGACATCTCCCGACATCTTCCGACATTTTGCGATATCTCTCGACATCTCTGTTGGGATTTCATTTGCCAACGGGCGAAAGTAACCCATTGGCCGCCACGGAAGACGGCCTGGGTCGGGACTGGTGTGGTGTTAGCGTCGAGCCGACAGCTTATCACACGCCTGTCTCGCCCGCCATGGGCCGCGGTCGGACTCCCGACAGTGACGACCGTTGACCCCAAACACACGGCTGTTATCCCGGTTTATGGCTCTCATGACGAGAAATCGTGTCAAACAGACACCACCGCTACCGGCAATAAGAATGTCAACGACTCGAGGGCACTTGTCGGCCGGCTTCCGTCGCCTACCGGTATCAGTGTTTGCCGTAAAAAACGTGACTTTTGTGTCGGGTAGTTTGGCGGCTGGCGGGTCTCGACATGGTGGCAAAACCCACTATCGGAGTGGCTGCAAGGGTGTCTCCATTCGCAAGTCACTCGACACGGGCGAGTCTGGCGGACTTCCCGCTCCATCTCCGAGCCGCCAGCAGTCATCGGAGCCTATAACGTAGCGGGCAGAGAGGTTCCGGCGCGTCTGATCACACCCGTGCACGGGCCTTGGAGCACTAATGTCGTCCCTTATAACTGAGCTCACTGTAATTCATACACTCGGCGATTTAACTAGTTCAAGGCGTCCGTACTGCAAAGCCGCTGATCAATCACAAACATTCATGTGATGCTACCGGTCACCGCAGTCTGTCCAGTGCGACTCTGTGTTAATTTCGCATGCAGTGATGTAGGTGACCACCTGCACCGACTGAGACATTAGCCAAACAGGAGGCGTTCGTTCAGCCATTCTCGAAATTTGAATAATCATCCGTGATTTAGAACGCAAAATATCTAAGAGTTCTTGGATTCAGTTTTAAACAATCACGTTAGTGTTCAGTGCCCATGCATTTTCATGAAAATGAGTAGAAAATGTTTCTTGTTCAACGTCAAAACGGATGAGTGATGCGCTAGCCGACATTTGGAAAGCATTTCGTCAGGCTGCACGATATAAAAAAAGATTAAAGACATAAAGACATAAATTTGCAGTACAACAAAGAGCCACTGGGGCCCATACTTGGTTGCACATTTGCACAGTCTGTCAAAATGCGTGCCACCTTTCCGCTTTTCTCCCTAACTTATGTGTGTGAAGTCGGCACAAAACAGCGACACATTGCAGGCATAAAGCATACCTACACCACATTACACAACATTTTGCCACTTCATCACTTCATCAATCATTTCGTCACAACTCTTCCCTGCCCCCCCCCCCGGCCACGCACTATCATCGCCAAATGTCTCACAAGTCCACTGCCATGCAAGGCATCTCCAAACAATTCGCATGTAAGCTCAACGGAACAGCATCAAACACCCGCAACAACATTCTGCAGACATATTGCAACCTAATACCAGGCATAATTTTTACTATGAATTCACGCACATCTTACATTGATCACATGCACACATTAGTTGGCTAGTCCCACCTATATCTGTATACTATATCCCGCTCTGTAAAGTATTTGTCGAGGCTATGTTTAGATGTTTCGAGGGAGGTTGCACTTATTACGCTAGTTGGTAAACTGTTCCAAAGACCTACCACTCTTCTACTGAAAAACGACTGCCTTAACTTTGTCCTGCTACGTTTAATGGCAAGCTTATATTGATGGCCCCTGCTTCTGCCCTCCAAATTGAAATCAAACATATCCTTAAGGTATCCTGTGGCTTGGCCATTTACGAATTTAAACACCTCGATCAAGTCTCCCCTAAGCCTTCTGTATTTGAGAGAAAATAGCTTAACCCGCGCGGGGCTGGGGTCTCCAGCCGAACGCGCGGGGCTGGGGGGGGGGGTAAATTTTACCCCCCTGTTATCTCCCAAACTAATGGTCCGATTTGGAAAATTCAAACGCCAATCGAAAGCTCTCATCACGAGCTACTAAAAACATGTACTTAATTTTAAGTTTGAGGTCAAGGTCAAGGTCAGGTCAAGGGTACAAATTGCAAGTTCCTACAGTATCGGCCTTGCACCGTAGTTGCCGAAGAATGGAGTCATGGACTGAGACTGATCGCCCAAAACGTGTTCTTAGGCTACCAAGACAATATTCGTTGCATACAATATCATTCAGAGGTCAAGGTCAAGGTCAGGTCAGGTCAGGTCAGGTTACCAAAAAACAAAATATAGAAAAGGGCATGTGCGACACATGTTTTATGGGTCATTTTACTCATAGAATTCAATAGGCACACTCAATAAGTGATATGGACCACCTCTGGATGAATTTCAGGTCGAGGTCAGGTCAAGGTCAGGTCAAGTTAGGTCAAATTTTGAAGTTGGTTGTTAAGGCCTAAAAAGGTGTCTATCTGATGCAGTTTTTCACGGCAAATCGAATGGTGCTATTTTTGTTTCCGTACGAGGTCTAGAACTTCCAAAAAAGTCATTTTTCAAAAAATTTGTGTGTCGTGACGTCATAAAATTTTGAATAACTCCCACATTTTTGAACCGATTCTTCTAAAATTTGGTATGTAGGTGCACATAGACCACTTCTCTGACATATATTCCGGTTTTTTCGATAGACTCAAAATTTTGGATTGTATAATGATTTTCCCAAAAAAGTCAGTTTTTTGAAAAAATTTAGGCCAAAATCCAAAATTTTCAAAAAACCGAGATAGCCATTTGATAGAAAAGGTAAAATTACGTATAACCTTTTTATTACGTCTTGATTCCTTTAAAAATGAAGATGTTAGCGGCATTTGAACTTTTGCTGTTTTTTAGGCGAAAATGGCGAACATGACGTCACTAAAACGTCAATATCTCAAAAATTTTCCGACGGATTTCGCTCAAATTTTCAGGTAAGGTGTCAAATTGATGTAAGAAAAGGTACTGAAAGTTTGGCGGCGCTGCGCGCCGCCGTTTGTGAGATATCGCAAAAATTCGCGAGGGGGGGTAAAATTTACCCCCCCCCAGCCCCGCGCGGGTTAAACGATTTTAATCTATCCTCATAATGCAGATCTTTCATACCATTTACCATCTTTGTCGCCCTTTTTTGCACTCTTTCCAAAAGCAAGCTATCTTTTTCATGCATTGGAGACCATGACTGAACGCAATATTCCAAATGAGGCCTAACGTATGCACAATAAAGCGTAAGCAAAACCTCTGCACTTTTGTACGAAACATTCCTGTTTATTGCTCCAAGCATCCGAAGGGCCTTTTTTCTGGCTGCTTGTACTTGTTCAGTTGAAGAAAGCTTCTTATTAATAATCACGCCCAAGTCCTTTTCACTGTCTATATTACATAATGTTTGTCCCCCCATTGTGTATGAAGTGTCATAATGTTCTCTACCAATATGCATGACCTTGCACTTTTTAAAATTAAACTTCATTTGCCACTGCTCTGACCATTTTACGAGCCTATCAAGATCTGATTGGAGCTCATTATGATCCTTATCGTCCCCTATAACCCACTTATCGTCCCCTATAACACTTATCGTCCCCTGAGATTAGGCAGACAAGAGAGTTTCAAGGGTAGCAATATACAATTTTGCCTTTTGATTGGACATAGGTAAAATGCTGATTTGCCTAATCAATGTTTTCCTGACGCTTCTGGTGAGCCTGTTTGTATAGTTCAACGTCATCACTATTCCAATGGTCAAATAACACAAGATTCTGTGCAGGGATAGCCTGTGGAGAGAAGCCGGCAATGAATGTAAGCATTATAACAACACAAGATACATCTCAAAGTTTTCCAACATTATAAGCAGCCTAACCAGCAGCGGAGCTGACTATGAGCGTTTTTTCCGTCCAGCTCCCACGGCCGTGCCCCATGAAGCCGTGATAGTCACATGGACCGCCGGCCGGGTATACAGCCCGCGATCCTGGCCCGTTACCTGGGCAGCGAGACCGGCTCACTCCCTCTCAAACAGGGTTGGATTGGCCCTCTCACGGTCAGGCCCAGCTCTTTCACACCGTTGACGGACCGGTCGGTGGCCGCGGACGGCACAGGTGCACGCGCCGCCCGCCCGGTCCGCGACCCGGCTCCGGCTGATTAATATTCATTCGGGGCCGATTCCGCGCGAGCGTCCCTCATCAGGTGCCGCCGGCGGGCTGCTCCCGGGGCGGCGGCCGAGCCGATACGGCACCCCGGCCCGGCCGACCCCTGACCCACACTATGGTAATGGCGCGCTCTCAGGCCGTATTATTATAGCGCTGCCGGCGGCCGCGGCCCGCCCCCTGCGCCCGGCGGCCGGCCGGCGGGTCGTCCCGCCGCTGCCCACAGGGGCCCGGGGCGACTGCGTGACCACGGCCACCGCCCGCGGCACAGCCGGCCCGTAACGAGCCACTATCGGCGACGATCTCCGCACATTGGCCGGCGGCGGCGACCGGAGACGGCGTCTGGTCAGGGCGGGACGCGGCGCCCCTCTGAGGGCTGTCAGCGCAGCTCAGACCACGCCACCACTGCACACCGCAGCTGGGACAATACCAACACCACGGGACGATACCAGCAGCCCCTGCAGTCCATTACAGGACCACTCCGGCACTGGAGCGATTCAGGGGCCCCTTCTCCACAAATCGTGGACGAACCAAGACGATACCACAGTCAACACGGGGACCACCACGATACCGCATTCTAATGCGGGAACGCTACCACACTTTACCACGCGGGGACAATACCACTGTTCATCATAGGGACAATGCCACAGTTCACCGCAGGGACGATATTATAGTCTAATGCAGAGACGATAGTCGATACCACAGTCAATCACAGGGACGATACCACAGTCAATCACAGGGACAGTTTAATACAGGGACGACTCCACAGTGTAATACAGGGACGATACCAGTCCACCAAAGGGACGATACCACGGTACCGTCGAGGCTGAGCCCGTCTTCACAGACAGGCCACCTCCGTCCTGCACAGCCTCGCAGATGGTCACCTCGCCTCACCGCACGAGAGCAATGGGAGCATGCCCCTGGCTTTCTGAGGGGCTACTCACACGTCAGATGAAGGTGACCGTCCAACGCGGGACAGGAAGGGGGTCGGGTGTTGAGAATAGTTTGTGCATCCTGTGGATATAGATCCTGAGGAACTGGGGATTAGAGGATGTGGAGAAGGAATGTGTCGGAATGAGGAGGAAGAGAGGCGGCTGCCAGTGGTGAGCATTTGACGGCAATATAGTCGACGCCAGCGACATCTATTAGTCAGCACGGTAGCGCGCTCTCTCAGCGAGCCGACCAATGCTCACATGGCAAATGTAAGCACCTACATACGTCAGCACTCAGCACATGATGTTACGTAGAACAAAAGTGCGGGTCGCAAATGTTCGTATGATATTAGGGACAAAAGCATAACGTATGTTATGTCAGGTATCTAACGCTATGTTTGATTAACTTAGCTTAGATTAGGGCTGGGTGGGCTGCCTAGACGGGTTAGGTCGATTCAGCTTAGGCTGGGTGTATTGGAGATACAAACTAGTGTAATGTGACAAACTTTATCACTTACGTATACTTGCGCAAGAGCATTTCCGTGCGCATTTTTCTTGCGTTCGTGACATGAACTTTTGTACTCAAATCGTGTAATCTGCCCAACAGACTTACCTATCGTTGGTTCATAAGCTCTATTCCAATCACCATATTCGCGGGCTCACTGAAGAAAATAATTGATGTCCACGGAATCGCTAAGAACTCCACGGACCCCCGCAACGTAACGGCGAGGGTTAACCCTCGCTGGCACAGGCACATTTAGCGTCCTTTAACGGCACAAGGGGGAGGGTACGAGTTGACCCCCCTCGCGTTTGGCCCCTGATCGAGCTAGAGCTTCGCGGAAAAAACGAGCGTGTTTCCCGTCACGAGAGGTAGCCGATGATACCCAATTTTAAGGTCCTAGGTCATCGGTTGACCTTCCAGGTCAGGTCAATTACCCAAAAGAAAAATCGGGACCTGTTAGAAAGTCGTAGTGTGGCTGTTATGGGATTTTTGGGGTGCTGATCACAAATATTGTGTTAGTTTTGATCACAAATGATGTCTTTAAGCATTTAGACCAGGTTGAGTCAGGTCAGGTCAGGTTAAAAAGTAGGGGTCGTGAAGGGTACTCGTAGTACGTTTCAACCACCTCTGACAGCTTCGTAACATGTTACGAAGGCAGCACAACTACTTCGTAAATGTTCAAATGGTTGCCAAATTCGAATTCAGCTCCAAAAACTAGCCTAGAAACATGTATAGCTCGAAGAAATGAACCGAGGTCACCAAATGTCAATGACCTGACCTCACCTTCAGGTGACCTTGACATCCACTCTACTGCATGGGAGCAACATCAAATCACATGTTAGAACGTATGAAACCACTAAAAGCTTGCAAACGCGCGGCTAATGCGAGCCGACATACGCCGAATCGCGATTCCGTCCAAACATGGTCTCGGAAAGTTGGCCACAGGTCAAAGGTCGTATGGGTCAGGATCATGAAGTATTCATGGTAGGTGTATAATTGATTGATGCGAGGGTACTGAAAGTTTTGTCGCGATCGGCCGCTTTTTACGCAAGTTATTCGCGAAAAAAACCTTAGGAGGTTGCATCACTCCCCTCCCCCCTGTGCCGGCGAGGGTTAAAGGTAAGCGTTTGACGTTTTCGGGGAACATGTTTTTCTGCAATTGTTTTGACCCAAAACTCGCAAGACATTATAAAAATAGCACCATTTGATTCGTCGTGCAAACCCACATCAGGTACACGCCTTTTTGGTCTTACAAACCAATTATATATAGGTATTGACCTCACTAGACCTGACATTGGCCTGACCTTGACCTGAAATTCATCCTAATATAGTCCATATTACTTATTGAGTATGCCCGTTCATTCATACATATGTAATGTAGTGGGCAAAATATTAACCCACGCACCGACGGGGGTCTGCGCCACGGAGAGAGTTTTTCTCGAATAACTTTCAAATACGTCAAGATATGAACAACTAAGGGCATAATCGTGATCCTCTCATCAATCCGCATCGAATGATATATAAGTTGACCTCGAAAGGCCAAGGTCAAAGGTTGACCTCAGGTCACGTGACCTCGAGGTCATCATGTATATCATTCGATGCACCTTGACGAGCTGAACACAATGAGACCATCCGCGCGGCTGTATCTTGTTCCTGTACGGAGTTATTGACAAAAAACCTTTGGTGACCTTTGATGACGTCACATGACCTTACAACTGCCCACCAGCAAAACAGACCTCAAGGTAGTGAAGGTTGATCGTATATGAAGTCATGCATGGTATATGGGGCCATTCCGAACCGTTTTAGTGGTAAAAACAGGGAGTTGATTTTTCCCCATTGACTTATAATGGGAAGTCGAGAAAATGACCTGACCTTAGGTCATCGATATCAAAATTCCGGGATATACGAATTGTAGCTACTAAGGACCTCATAACCTACTGCGACTTTCAAAGACCTCCGACATCTACTCTAGCTCTGGCACGGTGACAAAGTTGCAAACAAGTGACTTAAGGTTGGGTCATTCAAAGTGACCTGGTGACCTGGCCTTAAAAGTTAGGAGGTTCAAACTTGCACTCAATGTGTAAAACTGATTAGAGAATGGTCGTACTAACTTTTGCAGCGCTACGCACCGCAGTTTTCCCGCTATCCACGAAAAACCTCAGGGGGTGGATAACCGCCCCCCCGTCGGTGCGCGGGTTAACTTTATTACTGGTGTGTGTAAGGGGGTGAATCGGCCCCCACGTGAAGTTGTTTTTTTTTTGCTATCGACCGAAAACCACTTAGGCTAGGGGCTCGAAATTTTGTGACATTTCCTTGCTATTCATTGGGCACATCGTGTCAAGTTTCTTAGTTTCTAGCTTGCGCAGAGGTGTCTCTAGGACGAGTTTCTCGGGGGTAGTTTTGGTCCAGCTCTGACTGTTCCGACGTTTGCCGCTAAGCAGCGTCTTGCTTAGGTTTGTATTGGTGATCAGTGGCACCCCCCGTCATATGTATGCAATGCACCTAGGCTATGTGATATCATTTTACAATGAAAATATTGGAATAGGCGGATCCAGGTACCTGAGAATAGGGGGTAATATCAATGTACTGCCCCCCTTCTTAGCGTGCCTGAATCCGTCTATACTTAACGACAGCGTGTATTTTGTGCTCACTTTGCATATTTTACATATATATGACATGTCATAAGACACATGACATATCATGATTAAAACTCAAAATATTATCCTATATTAGATTACTTGAATCCGCCTATATTTTTTAAATGCCCAAAATACCAGAATATATATGAAAGCCCAGTTCATGTAGAAAAGTCTTTTAAAATTTCATTATATTCGATCGAAAAAGAAAGAAGTTAACCTGCGCGGGGCTGGGGTCTCCAGCCGAACGCGCGGGGCTGGGGGGGGGGGGTAAATTTTACCCCCTCCCTGTTATCTCCCGAACTAATGGTCCGATTTGGAAAATTCAAACGCCAATCGAAAGATCTCATCACGAACAACTAAAAACATGTACTTAATTTTAAGTTTGAGGTCAAGGTCAAGGTGCGGTCAAGGGTACAAATTGCAAGTTCCTACAGTATCGGCCTTGCACCGTAGTTGCCGAAGAATGGAGTCATGGACTGAGACTGATCGCCCAAAACGTGTTCTTAGGCTACCAAGACAATATTCGTTGCATACAATATCATTCAGAGTTCAAGGTCAAGGTCAGGTCAGGTCAGGTCAGGTCACCAAAAACAAAATATAGAAAAGGGCATGTGCAACACATATTTTATGGGTCATTTTACTCATAGAATTCAATAGGCACACTCAATAAGTGATATGGACCACCTCTGGATGAATTTCAGGTCGAGGTCAGGTCAAGGTCAGGTCAAGTGAGGTCAAATTTTGAAGTTGGTTGTTAGGGCCTAAAAAGGTGTCTATCTGATGCAGTTTTTCACGGCGAATCGAATGGTGCTATTTTTGTTTCCGTACGAGGTCTAGAACTTCCCAAAAAGTCATTTTTCAAAAAATTTGTGTGGCGTGACGTCATAAAATTTTGAATAACTCCCACATTTTTGAACCGATTCTTCTAAAACTTGGTATGTAGGTGCACATAGACCACTTTTCTGACATATATTCCGTGTTTTTATACACTCAAAATTTTTGATTTGATAATTATTTTCCCAAAAAAGTCAGTTTTTTTTAAGAAAAAAAATTGGGCCAAAATCCAAAATTTTCAAAAAACGGAGATAGCCATTTGATAGACAAAGTAAAATTACGTATATCCTTTTTTGTTACGTCTTGATTCATTAAAAAATTAAGATGTTAGCGGCGTTTGAACTTTTGCCGTTTTTGAGGTGAAAATGGCGAACATGACGTCACTAAAACGTCAATTTCTCAAAAATTTTCCAAACGATTTCGCTCAAATTTTCAGGGAGGAACGTGTCAAATTGATGTAAAAAAAGGTACTGAAAGTTTGTCGGCGCTGCGCGCCGCCGTTTTTGAGATATTGCAAAAATTCGGGAGGGTGGTAAAATTTACCCCCCCCCCCCAGCCCCGCGCGGGTTAAAGCATTTTTAGTGATGAGGTGTAAAACGCAATTTTTTTAACATTATTGCTCCAGGATCCCCAATTTTGAACTTTTTTGACTTTTTATTGTCAGTCACGATGAGAGCAATCGAATGGCGTTTGTCGGGCACTAAGATCAGACATTTAGTTTTCGAGATATCAAGAGTTTCGAGAATCGGCCCCCTCAACCAGTTAACGTAGTCCAAAGAGCCCACCAGTAATAGGGTTAAATATGTGTCACACGTATCCTATTCAATTGTTCGTCTTTGGTGACCTGACCTGATCTGATACAGAGCTTGACCGTTGCATGACATTCTATGCAATGAATAATCTTGTCTTCGCAGTAGCCTAATAAGGCGTTATGTGTAATGAGTCCAAATTCATTCTTTGCAACTGGACTCCAAAGCTAATGATGTAGAAAATTGTAGATTATACCTTTGACCTGACCTGTGACCATGTGCTCCAAAGCTCCGTCTGGTCTAGACCTTTTAATTGCCGTTTTCATCGTCTCTCTACAACCATCCGTTTGGAATCCCCCCCATTCGGGGGGGGGGAGTTCGGGGGAGGGCGCGTTCGGCTGAACAGTCCAGCGTGGCGCGGATTAATTAATTAAGCGTTTCAAAGAGAGTCGAAAGGTACAACACTTCTTACTAGCTGGCATGTAGCTTATCCTTGAACTGTGGCAGCCGGCCTAAGCCTCAGGAATTTCCATCACCTCAGATAGCTAGAAGTGCGCCGAACTCGCCAGAGCAACGCTCGCGAATTTCATGACAGGAATAGCTAACGGGATTTATTGAACAACGCTTGTCTGGCTCAACTATAGGGCTTATTTCGTAGCATCAGCAGAGAGCATGGCGCCAATTTGATTGATATTCCCAAGGCACGACGTTCCCATTCTCGTTAGCGGTCAGCGGCGGCTGGAGACGTATTAGAGCCGTCATCTGATGACCTTTATCCCGCATTGTGCAACAGCGGCTGCAGCGGGCGAACACACGTCCCTGCATGGAGAACCTGTCGGCCGCCGGCCGCCCCTGGAACTGGTCTCGGCCGAGGACATATAAATGTCTCACACCAGCAGACTGGTCAAAGTGCACCCAGCGGCGGCGTCTTCAGTTGGCTTCACTCATTCCACGGCAGCATGTGAGTCGCGCATCATAGAGTACATACTGAGGCCTGGCGTGAATATTGTGTGACACCATAAATAGCCATGTCATATACTCTATGAGGCTGCATAATGTTTAATCTTTGGAGTGGCAGGCCCAATCACAATAACTGGAAGCATGTGTTTTTGGTCGAGTTGTCGGTGCATAAAAACACATGCTCAGAGGATAATGGGACATCATGTGAGTTTGCCAATCCGCAACGTTTTAAGGGGCAAGAAAGGCAGATCAGTCCCGGTTTTACAGCTGTAAGCATAATGTCTTATTGCATTGATGACCCATTGGAGGTCCTCCCCATGACGAGGTTGTATCCATCAGGGTGCCAACGTGCGATTCTTTGGGATTTACAGATGTAGTCCCGAGCCTGTTTTGGCTGTCAAATGACACTGCTGAATGCATCTGGTGTTGTGCGCGGCCCATCTCGCAGTGTACTGAGACACCTGTTTGGCACAGCACACCGTCGTCCGCCTTCAGATAGGCACAGATTTGATCCTGCGGCAAAAACATCACGAATGAGCCGCTCGGGGATGCACAACGCGCGTCACCTCGGGACACCGTGCACCGGATGACCTTGACCTACACCAGCTGACTGCGCTCTAACCAGCTGACTGCGATCTGCTGATCAGCTGACTGCGGTCTGCTGATCAGCTGACAGCGCTCTGACCAGCTGATTGAGGTCTGCTGATCAGCTGTCTGCGGTCTGCTGACCAGCTGACTATGGTCCGACCGGCTGACTGCGGTCCGATCACCTGACTGCGGTCCGACCGGCTGACTGCGGTCCGATCACCTGACTGCGGTCTGACCAGCTGACTGCGGTCTGACCAGCTGATTGAGGTGACTGCGGTCCGCTGACCAGCTGAATCATCCCTCAGGTCCCCGGTCTGGCTGGCAGCGGCTCTGATGGCTACCACCCTCGTCGGGTCGGCCAGCGGCACGGCCTTTTCGGTCGGACACGCTAACGCGGTTGGCATTAATGGTTCGTATTATAGTTATAAATTTTTAATGAAAACTGGTAATTGAGACCTGAGTTTGGTATATGTGCAGTATGAATACTGATAACTTTTCACATAACGAATCTACAACTTACCTTATTTTTTAATTGTGCATTATCTAGCATTCCTGAGCTGGCTAGAATGATGATTATGACGTTTCTCACGAACATGTTGATGATGATGATAAAAAGTATAATGATGATGACCATATCGCGTTACCGGTAACAGCCGGTCCCGTAGCTCAGTTGGTAGAGCGCTGGACTCCGCGTGGTGAGAGCACGCGTTCCCGGTAACAACAGTCCGGGTTCGAAGCGCGACGGGCGCTTGACATTTATGGGCCTCCTGACAGGTATGGTTGCGGTTGGTGGCAGGCCGTAGCCAGGCGAAGTCAGTGAGGGGACCGGCCGTGCGCGGCTATGTGCGCACGTTAAACTTTGGACTCTAAATTCTGCCATAGAACTGGAATTGCGCGATCGGAGGGTAGAGGGCAGGGTCACCGCAACAAGCTTCGCTTAGCGGTGGCCCTGTCCTTGTGAATCCTTCCCATCAAAAAAATTCGGACTAAATTTATAAAAAAATATATTGTTGTAATAATTATTATTGTTATCCTTGCTGTTATAACTAGTTCATTTTTGAAATCCTGATTATATTTCCATGCCATTCCGTAATCCGTAGGTATCACTGTCTCCCTCCCGGCAGGTGCCCTTCGCTTCAGCAACGTGATGGCGGACGACGCGCGCGGCTGGCGCTACAACCGCGCCTGGTACGAGGTGCGCCGCTCGGGCCTCTACTAGGGGAAAGTGGGGTAAGACGGTCAGGGTAGGTAAGACGGGCACCCCTTCTGCAGACCAAACCAATAGCGCTACGAGCAAGAAAAGTTAGGACCAGAATTGCCTTTCCCACTACACACCACCATTCAAGTCTGGTGAATTTGTGTTCAGTCGATAATCTTTTATTTTGATTTCTTTAAAACACTCATTTCATTGAAAACATCCATAATGTATTGTGCAAGCTTTTGTGTACAGCACTATAGAGTTAAAAACTCGCAATCACTTGTGGTACACTCATATGCCAACAGTGTTCATTTACGGCGGATTTGCTTTGTCTGCATCAAATTGTCCACAGCGAAAAATCGTGCTGAACTTCTGACATTGAGTTTGGGGTAAGACGGGCAACTATGAACCCAATGGGTCTGTAATGGTGAAAATATTTTTGTTGCTGTAGGAAAAAAGAAGCATTTCTAATAAGAATATGTTCGATTCCGATACTCACAGACATGTTAGCAATATTCCTTCGGCACAGTTTATTCTCGAATAATGAATGTGAAAAACGGTTCTACATGGCTTCTGAACTAGGGCCTATATAGGAGCATACGCCTTCTGCACGAATCTCGTATACTGCCATTTCCGAAGCACTTGAGACCAACGAGCGACTGTATAAATGCGGCTAATCTCGGGCATTTGTTGCGAGCTGCGCTGATCGGTGAAAGAAGCTGGCCGTCTTGCCCTACCCATGTGACCGTCTTACCCCATGGGGTGGGGTAAGACGGGTTTTTGCAAGGTTTTGCAAAAATAGCTGCAGTTTATTTGTTGAATCAGGTCTAAGTCTCATCTTCTGGCAAATGAAAGTAAAATGTCTGAAAAAGGTTTTCACCCAGTTTCCCGTTTCTATGATGTTTCTAACCGGCCGAAAAATGGCTCCAAAGTTAAGGTGCCCGTCTTACCCCACTTTCCCCTACCTGACCTTCCACGGCCTCTCCCGGCCCGAGCGGACGCTGACGTAAGGCCACCAACGAGCGAGACAGGCGAGCTGACAACAGGGCGCCAGTGTGTAGTGCAATAGCAGCCAGAAATGGTGTTAATGCGCTTACTCTCTTTATAATAAGCAAAAAAGAAGAAACTAATGCTTTATAATTAACAATTTACAACGCATATGCACGAGCCACGTCGGCATAAAGCGGTAGCTAAGCTGAATTCTCTTTAACCCGCGCACCGACGGGGGGGGGGGGCGGATATCCGCCCCCCCTGAGGTTTTTCGCGAATAGCGGGAAAACCGCGGCGCGTAGCGCCGCGAAATTTGGTATGACTATTTCCTTATCAATTTTACACATGGTGTGCAAGTTTGAACCTCCTAACTTTCAAGGTCAGGTCACCAGGTCACTTTGAATGACCCAACCTCAAGTCACTTTTTTGCAACTTTGTCACCGTGCCAGAGCTACAGTAGATGTCGGAGGCCTTTGAAAGTCGCAGGATGTTATTAGGTCATTAGTAGCTACAATTTGTATATCTCGGAATTTTGATATCGGTGACCTAAGGTCAGGTCAATTTCGCGACCTCCCCATTATAAGTCAATGGGGGAAAAATCAACTCCCTGTTTTTACCACTAAAACGGGTCGGAATGGCCCCATATACCATACATGACTTCATATACGATCAACCTTCACTACCTTGAGGTCTGTTTTGCTGTTGGGCAGCTGTGAGGTCATGTGACGTCATCAAAGGTCACCAAAGGTTTTTGGCCAATAACTCCGTACAGGAGCAAGATACAGACGCGTGGATGGTCTCATTGTGTTCAGCTCGTCAAGACGCATCGAATGATATACATGATGACCTCGAGGTCACGTGACCTGAGGTCAACCTTTGACCTTGACCTTTCGAGGTCAACATATATATCATTCGATGCGGATTGACGAGAGGATCACGATGATGCCCTTAGTTTGTTCCTATCTTGACTAATTCGAAAGTTATTCGAGAAAAACTCTCTCCATATTTAGCGCCGCCATTTTGACGTTTTCGACCCCTGTGACGTCATCTTTGACCTGACCTGAAAATGACCTTAGTAAAAATTGTAGATCTTGACCGTGCGTATCCGATGCCGTTTACCGCTTGTCGCTATCTTGCTTCGTTCTCGAGATCTCAGGGGGGGGCGGTCATCCGCCCCCCCCCGTCGGTACTAAGTTGGCGCAGACCCCCGTCGGTGCGCGGGTTAAGGTCGCCCCACACCGGACCTCGCATGCGGGTTGCGAGTTTGTGGGTTTTCGGGGTTTATTCAAAGTTAACCCTATTAGTGGCAGGGGGGGGGTTGTTTTTATCCACCCCTCAGGTTTTTCGGGAATATCTCCGAAACCGCTAAAGCTACGATGCTGAAACTTTCTGACTTTTCCTAAAACTAAATTGGGCACATTTCCTGAAAATTTCAAGTTCATAACTTTACCAGGGGCGGCTCCAGAGCACTGGGAATTGGGGGGTCCTATTCGTGAAGCGAGTCATTTGGGCGAAGATCACGATGATGCACCAGTTAACGAACAGTGAATGAAAGGTATCATGTGATAACATATACAAAGTTATTGTGCATCCTCTTTTGACACGTTTTTGCTATAATAGGCGGATCCAGGCGTCCAAAAAGGGGGGTTATTTTTTACCTCCCAACATAGGTGCCCTGACACCGCCTATGCATGACCAATACAATTTTAGTCGTTCTCTCATAAGAAAATTGTATCATAACAAGACCATTGCCACCCTTTTTAGAAACAGTACCAACAAAAACCTTATTTACTATACTTTTTGTGTACCCCCAATCTCAATGATCTGTATCCGCCTATGATTTTTGAAAATGCATATTTTTAGGATCCATGTGAATTCCTGGTTCATTCTCTATCGATCGGCAAAAGTTGCGTTAAGATTGGTTCAGAAACCAAGCCGTGATAAACAGTCTAAAATGTATCTGCAATTTGCCCGTTTTTACCCCCCTCTACCCCCCTATTGACATTTTTTAATTTTATTTTTTTTAGAAATGTAGATCTCGTTGAGCCAAATCGAATGCCGTTTGAATTTTGAAAATCGGCCGATTAGATCTCGAGATATCAAGGGGGGGTCGTAAACAGCCCCCCCCCCCTGCCACTAATATGGGGTAGCCAGGAGCCTGCCACTAATAGGGTTAAACAATACATTCTAGGTTAAGTGACCCACACCGCCATCTAAAAAGTGAGTCCGAAAATGTTTGACTTGCGAGCTATCTCGCCTCGCATTCCAAAAGTTGATTTTGAGTCAACTTTTTAGGTTTTCCTCGCTGCGAGGGCTGCAAGATTTGAGGTGTTTTGGTGGTGTCGGTTATAGGTTCGTTTTGCTTTTATTGAGACAATACGTAATTTTCTAAAGGTGTATCGTCTTCACAGCATTCATGGATTGAGTATAAGAGAATAGTGTTCTCACTCCACGAATGAATATAGTAGCCGCTAACCCGAAACCCGCAGATTCGCAACTCGCTCGCGAGGTCCAGAGTGGGGCGGCCTTTAGAGAGAGAGTCCGGAACGTTTTCGCTGCATTTTTGCTTCATAACCTCCGCCAGTGCATTATGTTTATGATTAGTTACATCACGAGCATTCATTCATTCATTCATTCATGCATTCATTCATTCATTCATTCATTCATTCATTCATTCATTCATTCATTCATTCTGTCTGTCTGTCTGTCTGTGAGGAAAATTGCAGTTCTAATGAGTTATATTGCCTTAGGGAGGGGGGGGGGGGGACTGCCGACTTTTGGTCCCATTCTTTCCTTGCAACGTCCATAGGGCTAATGTTAAAATGACAAAATCAAGGGGGCATGGTGCACCGGTGCCTGCCCCTCGCCCCGTTCCGCCGCCTATATGTGATGCATTGTGACGAATCATGCATCATATTTTCTTTTTCTCGCCTCTGTCTTTAGATTGGCCGTGTTTAGAAACAACGAGGAGCTGTTTACGGGGTACGGCAGTGGTTTGGACTACAGCACGGCGAGTAACGCGGGCATCGCCTATCTGAATCGCGGCGACCGTATCCAGCTGAGGGTAAGCCGCCGGCGCCGCCACGGGGACCGGGACGGAGCGAGGAGCTTTGACAGGCCTTTAATCTAAGTACCGGGTGTCCCAAAAGTAAGGTCATGATTTAAAACTTAAATATCTCGAGAAGTAAGAGTCCGAATCACTTCTAATTTTAACCCGCGCCGGGCCGGGGGGGGGGGGGGTGTTTGAACACCCCCCCTTGCGGTTTTTCGCAGATATCTCAAAAACGGCGGCGCGGAGCGCCGCCGTTTTTGGCACACCTGTTCGTGCATCTTTTCCGCACATGTTGTGAAAATTTCAGACCCAGGTCACCTTAGGTCAGGTCACCAGGTCACGCCAAGTGACCTCACCTCAGAAAAAATAAGAATGCTCGTCATAGCTACACCGACTGAACGATTGCCTTGAAACTTTCAGCGATTGATTAGAGCAACACTATCTATAAAATGTATATCTCGGAATTTTGATATCGTTGACCTAAGGTCAGGTCAATTTTGCGGCCTCTCCATTATAAGTCAATGGGAGAAAATTGAAAAGCGCCTGTTTTGCACGAACGCTATTCTAGACACTCTCAAACATCGAGATGTAGGTAAAATAGACACACTGAACCAGAAAATGGCAACTGTGACCCCTCGTTATGTCCCCGAGGTCATCTCAGGTCACGAACAGAATCTAACAGTTTTTCGATGATAACTTCTGATAGAGGCGTGCTAGAGCGCTGAAAACGCCTTAGATGTGTTCGGCTCGACGTTGCGGATCGACTGATATGCAACATGACCTTTTCCGGTCAGGTCATGACCTTGACCTGAGGTCAAATTTTCAAGTTGACCTTTCAAGGTCAAATTATAGTTCATTCGACGCGTCTCGACGAGAGGAACACGATGCTGGGAATAGTAATGTCATAGCTCTTTTGAGTCAAAAGTTATTGCCGAAAAAACGTTTTTCGTAAAAACGGCTATTTTTGGAGTTTTTGCCCTCTGGAGGCTAAACCGTTGACCTGAGGTCAAATCTGAGAACATCACTCAGAAAGGTCTGTAAAAGGGCTATCGAATGCGCTTTTTTGCGGCGCTGTAGCTCTATCGGTTCCGGAGATAGCCGTTGGCAGTTTCCAAAATGTTGAAATAGTGAACATTTGACCTTTGGTGACCTCTGGTGACCTGACCTTTGACCTGACCCAAAAAATGACCGAAGTGTTTTCGTCCTTATTTTGGACGTTCTTTCGATTGCCGCTTACCGCGTGTCGCTACGTGGCCCAGGAGCCGAGTTAGAAGGGGGGGGGGTGTTCAAACACCCCCCGCGGCCCGGCGCGGAATTTCAGAGCACCGGCCCGGCGCGGGTTAACACGTGCAAGATACATCCATAAAATTATTTTCTTGCATGCTTAAACCATTTTTGATCATAACTACACCGAGCAGTAGGCATAAAACTGAGAAGGTCGAAATTCAACTCTTAGAGAGGGTCCGTCATTAAAACAAAGGGTAAATACCGCCTAGTTTTCGGCCCTAAGCAGACCCTATCAGCTCGCCCTATCTCTGAACTCATGCATAGTTTCGCCTCAACCGGTAAAACGTCAGAAAAAAGGTAAAATGTACGCACAGGGCATGTATACTTAGCCACCTGTGCTTCGAGGTCCTGAGGACGACAGCGGGAATCGGGTGAAAATAAATCAAGAGAGGTGGCCGAGAGTCCTCCCAGTGGTTCTTCCGCTCGTCGCAACGCAGCTGTGCCGACACCATCAACCAGCAGTGGTTTCAGCAGGATGGAGACTATGCTTGCACCGTCCTGAAGATCATGCATTGTCTCCGAGAGTGGATGTGAGATCGCGTAATTTTCAGTCAGGGCAACGCCATTGAATGGCCTCCGCGGTCACCTGACGTTACACCTTCATATTTTTATTCTCTGGGTACACAACGGAAAGGTTGTCTTTTAGGACAACCCAACGAGCCGGGAAGAACTACAGGATGATCCCTCCGAGCAAACATAGCGGCATCTCACCAGAGAATCGCTCCAGAATAGTGGAGGAAGTAAAACGCAGTCTATTCGTGCACGCGGCCCGAAATGGTAGCCATGCAGAAAAGCAGCAAATGTGGGGCTACGAGCCAATGTATTGACTCATACGTATATCAGAATAAAATTTTATAAAATGCTCTTTCATATGATGTCCTATTTATTTCTATCCATCGCGTATTTTTGGCGGTGTGGCCAAAACAAATGATGACCTTACTTTTGGGACACCCGGTATTTGCTTCAGTGGACCTGCCTACTACGTGCTCAGTATTACTGGCTTAGGATAACTTCACCAGTTATTTTGTATCGCATTTGATCTAGCCAGTGTCACTCAGCCTAACTTGGGCCACCAAAAGGTAGGCAGATTAGAAGCTTAATGAGGTAGGTGATTTATAAATGACACAACTGGTAATGGCCAAGCTTTGGATGAGGTTTTCTATAATGTCTTGCATGTTCAATGCGCATTGCTCGGGGATTACGAGTAAAGTATGCAAACTATGCATGTTGCGCCGCTCCTATTTATTTGGCCTGTTCTGCAAACGCAACAGCTTCCCATTGCTTGCATTCAGTCGTGCATAAACTTTCAATTTACAACTACATTGTCTCCGGCAGATAATTGACGGCTCAATCCACGAATCCAGCCACCCTGTGCGCAGCTACGTTACTCTCAGTGGCTTCAGGGTGGGCGGCGGCACCGGCGGCATCGGCACCGGCATCACCGGCATCGGCACCGGCATCGGCGGCGTCACCGGTGGCATCGGTGGCATCGGCGGCGTCACCGGCGGCAGCATCTTCCCCTCGCGGCCGGGCACCACGGCCTTTAGCGGCAGCCCGATCAGCCCGGTGGGCGTGCTGGCGTCGCCGGGCGTGACCTCGACAGCGGCCTTCCTGCCGCCGCCGGCCAGCTCGGCCACCGACGGCGACACCTTCCTGCCGCTGGACATCGACGTCCAGGGGCCCGCCTGAGGCCCGCCGGACATCGACGTCCAGGGGCCCGCCTGAGGTGCACCTGATGCCCGCCTGAGGCCCGCTGGACATCGACGTCCAGGGGCCCGCCTGAGGCCCGCCGGACATCGACGTCCAGGGGCCCGCCTGAGGTCCGCTGGACATCGACGTCCAGGGGCCCGCCTGAGGTCCACCTGACGCCCGCCTGAGGCCCGCTGGACATCGACGTCCAGGGGCCCGCCTGAGGCCCGCTGGACATCGACGTCCAGGGGCCCGCCTGAGGTCCGCTGGACATCGACGTCCAGGGGCCCGCCTGAGGTCCACCTGACGCCCGCCTGAGGCCCGCCGGACATCGACGTCCAGGGGCCCGCCTGAGGCCCGCTGGACATCGACGTCCAGGGGCCCGCCTGAGGTCCGCTGGACATCGACGTCCAGGGGCCCGCCTGAGGTCCGCTGGACATCGACGTCCAGGGGCCCGCCTGAGGTCCATTTGATGCCCGCCTGAGGCCCGCCGGACATCGACGTCCAGGGGCCCGCCTGAGGCCCGCCGGACATCGACGTCCAGGGGCCGGTCTGAGGCCCGCCGGCCGCGGCCGTCTCAGCTCCGACTCGGCGTGAGACTCGGTAGTCACGCGCCGTGTCATCTCGTGAGTTTCTGTGATGATGTTTGTTCGTTTGCTTGCTGTGCGGAAGAAGGTGCGGCGCAGCTCTGTATGTATGTGTAACCTCGCACACCAGTAGATGCAGAGGCTGGTCGCTGAACAGCTGCCAGCGGGCAATGTCGGCAAGAGGCGCACCATTCCGCTGGCTCGGATGATGTTTGCGCTACAACAGTTTGTTACGAGCGAGCGAGCGCAGCGAGCGAAGTGAGTCTTTTCAATATAACGGAAAAATCTCAGTATGAGCGGCCCGGCCCGGCCCGGCCCGGCCTGTAACGCTTTTGAGAGGCTTCTATCTCAGCAACCGCTGGACCGATTGGCCTGCGGTCTTTGTTGTTGGGTAGCCCCATCCCTTCTACCCCGTAATTGACTACTTTTGATACATCTCAGTGACCGTCGTGGCACGTGCCACGTGAAAAGTCAAGGAGGTTCAAGCTGTTTTGCAAAAGTAGTGATTTTGAAAGGCTCATATCTCAGCAGCCGCTTGGGCGATTGACTTGCGGTAATTTTTGTAGGGTAGCAGCATCCCTTCTACCCAAAATAGGATACTCTCGATGCATGTGAGTCACCCCCAGTGCACGTGCAAAATACAACAATAAGAGGTGCCAAATTTGTTCCCATTTCAGTAACTCGGTAATTACTGGGGCGATTTCGCTGAAACTTGGCATACAGGTAGGCACCCACCAGGCAATGCATTCCCATGTGTTGCGGTTAGGGTGCTACTGCACGTGCGCACGTGCAGGGGGCGTTTCCAGATCTCGAGAACGGCTGGGCCGATTGCGCTCAAATTTGGTACACGGTTGGGGACCAGTTAGTAGGGTGCCGTGCAAAAGTCATTTTGGACCCCGTTTGCACGTGCGCACGTGCAGAATGGCGCTTCCAGATCTCAGGAACGGCTGGGCCGATTGCGTTCAAATTTGGCACACCGCTAGCGACCGGTTAGAAGGGTGCTTTGTGCAAGCCCGTTGGAAGCACCCTCTCGCCCTTCCGCACGTGCAGGGCTCACTATCTCGCTCGCTCGTTCTTCGCCCAAAAGGCGTTTTACTGGTATTTGTACTACAGTTGATTGTTGTAGCAGTTCTCAGCAATACAATGTTAGCGCTGTGAATGGGATACGTTATGTTTCGTGCTTACAAGAGATCGATTTATTATTTAGCTATGCATTTTCACATGCAGGGTACCATAACCAATAGGAAACAAGTCTCTAAAGCAAAAATGTTATTCAAACATTCTGGCCGCTCACCAACCCAACAAAGACCGAATGCAGCTAAAAAGTGAGCAGCTCGCACTTTTATAAGTATTTCCGAAATTCAGTGAAATAGTAATAGCGTTAAACCGCGCCGGGCCGGGATGGTGTTTGAACACCCCCCCCCCCCCCCGCTGCGGTTTTTCGCAGATATCTAAAAAACGGCGGTGCGGACTGCGAAGCGCCGCCGTTTTTGGCACACCTGTTTGCGCATCGTTTCCGCACATGTTGTGAAAATTTCAGACCCAGGTCGCCCTAGATTAGGTCACCAGGTCACCCTAAGTGACCTCAGCTCAGAAAAAAATAAAAATGCTCGCCATAGCTACACCGACTGATCGATTGCCTTAAAACTTTCAGCGATTGATATCTATAAAATGTATATCTCGGAATTTTGATATCGGAGACCTAAGTTCAGGTCAATTTTGCGGCCTCTCCATTTTAAGTCAATGGGAGAAAATTGAAAAGCGTCTGTTTTGCACGAACGCTATTCTAGACACTCTCAAACAACGACATGTAGGTACAATTGACATACTGAACCGAAAAATGGCAACTATGACCCCTCGTGATGTCCCCGAGGTCATCTCAGGTCACGAACAGAATTTAACAGTTTTTCGCTAATAACTTCTGATAGAGGCGTGCTAGAGCGCTGAAAACGCCTTAGATGTGTTCGGCTCGACGTTGCGGATCGACTGATATGCAACATGACCTTTTCCGGTCAGGTCATGACCTTGACCTGAGGTCAAATTTTCAAGTTGACCTTCCAAGGTCAAATTATACAATTATGTATTATTACAAATTATACAAATATGTAGTTCATTCGACGCGTCTCGACGAGAGGAACACGATGCTGGCAAAAGTAATGTCATGGCTCTTTTTTAATCAGAAGTTATTGCCAAAAAACGTTTTTCGTAAAAACTGCTATTTTTGGAGTTTTTGCTCTCTGGAGGCTAAACCGTTGACCTGAGGTCAAATCTGAGAACATTGATCAGAAAGGTCTGTAAAAGGGCTATCGAATGCGCTTTTCCGCGGTGCTGTAGCTTTATCGCTTCCCGAGATAGCCGTTGGCAGTTTCCAAAATGTTGAAATAGTCAACATTTTACCTTCGGTGACCTCTGGTGACCTGACCTTTGACCTGACCCCAAAAAATGACCGAAGTGTTTTCGTCCTTATTTTGGATGTTATTTCGATTGCCGCTTACCGCGTGTCACTACGTGGCCCGTGTGGGGGGGGGGGTGTTCAGACCCCAGAGTGAACTGACCAACTGACCCCAGAGTCAGTTGTATGAGTGGGGGGTGAATGAGGATCACTTCAAGTGGGCGTTGTCTGGGTGTGAGTTGTCTTTACGCAATACAATAATACAACTATTGCAAAGATGTCGACATTGTTCTCGCTCGTGTATTGAAAACAAGACAAGGACTTGATATTCGACACAACACTAGATACATCAACGCTGGAAGATTTGCCGAACCACTGCAAAGATCTCTTGAAACATAGACTTTGGTTGTTGTGGACCCCGGGAAAGTCGAAACGATAGATGCCCTATGTACTGGATTTCAACTTCCTTCCAGCTCACACTTCTACAGACACCTCCTCTAAACGTTATTCAGAGCCGTTACGCTTCGACTGGCGACTGGCGCCGATGCTCTGGCTCTCGGCTGACGGTGCCGGTGCGGCCTGTCGGCCTGCCGGGGTGCCGGCGCGGTCCCCTATCTGCTGGGGCCGCTGGTGTCGCCGCTGAGGGGCGTGAACTCCTCCTCCTTGTCCTCCTCCGAGTCCGGGGCCGGAGCGGCCCCGGCCGGCGGCGCGCCGAACGCCTCGCCGCCGCTGGTGCCGAGCTGCGGCCCGGTGCCGTCGCTGCCACCGCCGCTGGTGCCGAACTGCGGCCCGGTGCCGTCGCTGCCACCGCCGCTGGTGCCGAGCTGCGGCCGGGTGCCGTCGCTGCCGCTCACCTTGTAGCCGGAGAGGGTGACGAATCTGCGGTCCAGGTGATCCGACTCGTGGACGAAGCCGTCCGCCACCTGCACACCAGACACACGGTGAATGGCCGAAATAGGCACCCAAGGCGGCCGTGCTTTGATAGTTATTCTTTATCAACAACTACTTAAGAGATGAAGGCATACAGTTGCCTCGTAAAAATGTGTTGTCTAATATTTCCCCGACTATATCCTTTGCCTCGTCGTGTGAAGTGGTGACGGCCCCGACCTCTCACCCGCAGCGAGACGGTGTCGTGGTAGTTCAGATAGACGATTGCCGAGTTGCTGGCCGTGTTGTAGCCAACGCCGTCTCCGTGGGCCCTGACGACCTCGGCATTGTTCTGGACCAGTTTCAGGCTGCAACATGGTTAGTGAGGATGATAACAGCTCTGCGTTATAAATGCTCCCCGTTTTGGCCCATGCCGTATGAAGTTGAAGCTGTCCAAGAATAAGGCAAACGATTGAATGGATAATGGCTGCACCTTCCACATGGGCTTTAATGACCACGTTTATTCCCAAGCAGCTTTGCGTCTGCTGCAATCTTGCTTACTGAGTTGTTTGGAAGCTGCAAGCAAGCGAATTCCGCCCAACGCTCTGTAACAACTACAAATGCAGAAAGATGTAAAAATATCGTGTCTGGCTGGATATTGCCTGAAATAAAACACAGGGAACGCGCGGTAGCCCGGCATGAGCTCATTTGATGCGCCATTGATACGCACGTGAGGCCGAAGTTTTTCTTGCAAAGACCGTGGAACGAGATGTAGTAGTATCCGGGGTCAGTGCACTTGAAGTGACTTCGCCGATAGTTCCAGCTTCCATCGCTGTCAGCCAGAACCTCGTAGAACTTGATTTTGCCTGCAAGATGTCATCGCTAGTCAATGCCGGACATATGCTGAAGGAGTTTGAGACTCTGAGCATCGCATATCGTCAATTGCAATTGCTTCCAATGAGTACCTATATAGCAGTCTCCCACAACAGGATTTCACCCCTTTCCCCAAGAAACCCGTCCGTTCCTGCAAATTCCCGTACCCCGTATTTAGCAGCAGAGCTGACCTCTCGTCCCCCGGCCCGTACCTGCCCTGTTCCCTTTCCCCCTGACTTACCGTTTCTGGCCACAGAGCTGACGTGGCCCACGGAGAAAACGGAGGCCTGCACATAGCCGGTCACGGCCAGCACGGCCAGACAGGCGATCAGTGACCTCCTGGGGACGAGAACGGCGGTCAGATGCGCTCGCAGTCGGTCCAGGCAGTTAGTCAGCCAGTCAGTCAGTCAGTCAGTCAGTCAGTCAGTCAGTCAGTCAGTCAGTCAGTCAGTCAGTCAGTCAGTCAGTCTCTCACTCACCCACTCACTCACTCACTCGGCCAGTCAGTCAGTCAGTCAGTCAGTCAGTCAGTCAGTCAGTCAGTCAGTCAGTCGCTTACTCACTCAGTCAGTCAGTCAGTCAGTCAGTCAGTCAGTTAGTCAGTCGCTTACTCACTCAGTCAGTCAGTCAGTCAGTCATTCAGTCAGTCAGTCAGTCAGTCTGGGGATGGTGCTTGACAGAAAGCAGCTTGAAACTTAACCTTGGCCTGCAACATTCACATTTTGAACCGTGAAAGCGTTTATGCACAGACCTAGGGGAAGACGACAAAAAAGTTGGCTGGGAGCAACAATAATAACTTGCAGGACCTTGTGAATGCTGTTAACCCTCGCCCTGGCAGGACATTTTTCATAACACGGCCTGGCAAGGGGGGTCGATGCGAACCCCCCTCGCGATTGACTCCTATGGCACCTAGAAACACCAAATTTGGTAGGTAGGTGGGCCGCCTGGAGTTCTCGCCCCTGTGGAAATCGGCCGGTGACAGCGGGCGGGTCAGGACGCGTGCGCGCGCTGCTCCGCTGAGCCACGCAGAGTGCGGAGTCCCCGAGCGTGACCACGCACTCCTCGTTTGCTGTGCCGGTGGCTTTTTGTTGGCTCCACAGTGAACACATGAAAGTGTGAGCCTCAGACTTACGTGGAGCCTGCGACATTAGTGCCTTCGATTTTTGCCAACGCGCTGCAGACACGCGCGTCTGCCATGCCGCGCCGAGCCGCGTCGCAGTGTACAGGTGAGGACAGTGACAGTGTGACGGGTGGTCACCCGTCCGACACCAGTTGCGATCAGCGATCCGTCAGTGAGTTGGTGCGCAACTACAGCGACCCCGCCGGTGAAGGACAGAAGCGGGACCGATCGGAGTCTGGAGACGTTGCACCCGCCTGCAAGCGCGGGGCCAGAGCAGGGGCGTCGTTTTGTATAGGCCTGGTAGGGCCCGAGCCCTACCAATGTTTATTTGGGCACTACCAATGTTCGCTGAGCCCTACCAATCTTTTGTCACTTATCAGTTGGTAAAAAAAAATCAAAATAAACAGATAGCAAATAAACATATATGTAGGTATGTACAGTCGTCACAGATGTATGTGGCCTGTGGGCCGTAGGAGCTGCTGTCGCGACCCATTCGCAAGGCGGCAGGGGTTTTTAGGGAATGGCAAGGGGTCCTCACTCCTCAGGCCGGCAAAGGGTCCTCAGAGGCTGGCAGCACCTTCAGAAGTTCAATGGAGTCCTTAGAGAACGGCACGGTACTCTCAGACTCCGGTGGGATCCTCAGATTTGCCGGTGTGGGCCACGCAAAAGTCACCGGTGGGCGGTGGGTGTCCGTCAGATGCACATGTGTGGGGCTTTCCAAGGCACCGGAGTGGGACCTGCACAGTCGTCGGTGAGGGCCCTCTTAAGCGCCGTTTCGGGGCCCTCAGATACACTGGTTTATGGCCATCACAGATATGCGTGGGACCCTTAGAGCTGCTGAGTGCTGGTGCGGGCCTTTCATAGGCTAGGCCGACAAGGGGACCTCAGAGGTCGGTGGTGCCTTCAGGAGCGACGAGGGGTCCCTTTATACCGGAATAGTACACACATCAGATGCCACTGGGACCCTCAGAGTCACCAGTGTGGACTCAGTGGAGCCGTCAGAGTCGCTGGTGTAGGGCCTTAGGAGCCTCTGATGAAGACCCTCAGAACTGGGGGAGAAGGGGCCTCAGAAACGCCGGTGTGGGCTATCAGAGGCGCCGGTGAGGGTCCTCACAGATATTGGGGCCCTAAGAGAATTGGTGTTGGACCATCACAGGCGGGCATGCGGCTAGTAGAGCCTGCTCCTACTAGGCCGGTAAGGGCCCTCAGAGGCCACCAATGGGCCCTCAGAGACCAGCAAGAGACCGTGAAGGGCAGGCTGGTAAGGGCTCCTTGGCGGCCTTTTAGGGCCCTAACTGGTGACAAGGACTCTGAAGAAGCCGGCGTGGGGCACTTACGGAGATCTTAATACGCCACCGGGGGCCCACGAGATGCTCTGACGAGCCCTGTGGGTCCCTTTGAGACGAAATATGGCTAGCGTGGACCCTCAGCGGTCGATTGGCGCCGCAGGGCCCCGAAGGGCCCCCTGGACCCGATGGGAGGGACACGTGCCCCCTGTGCCCCCCTTGGCTACACCACTGGAATCTATCATGTTATCTATGACTCAAGGAAATATGAAAAATGAGCACTTTTTGTTGAAAAATGGCAAGCTCGAAAGGAGGCTTAGCGCGGAGTTTTTGGTCCCTTTATCGAAAATCTAGAAGATGTCATTGAATGAACAACTTGTTACCGTAAAGGAATTGTGGGTGTCACACGTTGACACTAAGGGACACTGTGCCGAGTTGCGCAAGTGGAAGCACACCGAGTAACGGCCACCAAATGAGTGTTACTAGTTGAAGTTAGTCAGCAAGGTGATAGTGGTTGCATTTTGGGATGCCGACGGGGCTCTGCTTGTCAACTTTCTAAAACAGGGGCGCACAATTGATGATGTGCGTCCATTCGCTAGACGTCGAGGAGAGTCTATAGGGAAGCTGACATAAAGTGTGCACCTGATCCACGACCACGCACTTGCGTATATGCGCGGGTTGACGATTAGTGAAGCGATGAAATGTGGCTTCGAGTTGTTGTCGCATCCACTTTTTTCTCCAAACCCTGCACCCTCTGGTTGCCACCTCTTCCCCAACATAAGGAAATTAGCAGTGGCAACTTCGCTGACTGCAGGGAGACGAAGCAGCCGTCTTGGACGTGGGATGGGTTCAAAACCCACTTGATTATGGAGACCTTGAGGGCTCTCCCGAAGCGCTGCGCGAAATGTGTTTGTCTTAAGGGTGGTTATTTGAATAAATGAACTTTTTGGTCTAATAAGTCGATGCTGTACCTTTCTGCCTCTTCATGGTCAGGCATGTAACTTTCTGAACGCTGGCTCGTACTGTCATTTTTTTGCATCCTTTTATTTTGGCAAGCAGGTCTTTCTAACTATCGTAGTGTTTCGAGACCTCGTTAGTTGTCGAACCCTGCAATTGGCGTGGGTCTTCAAAGCCGTTCCTGGCCCCGCAGCCGTCTCTTTCATTCAGCTTGGGCCATCAAAGCCGTTCCTGGCCCATTTCAGCACAGCCGTCCTTTTAAGTCGGCGTGGGCCTCTTTCAGAATAGCGTGCACTCCTCCGACACTATTATATCTGCCTATTTAACTGCACGTTTTGTGCATGGAGCTCGGTGAGGACCTATAGACTTTCAAAATGTTTTTTTTTCTATATTTTGGTTTGCCTTGTCAATGACCAGGGCGAAAAATAAGTGGCCGAAATCCGATGAGAAAGGCAGATTTGGGGGTACCCTATACCTTGTAAGCCCCATCACATATGGCCGGCCGCCGCCTTTGGGCCCTACCAATCATTTTCGGAAAACGACACCCCTGGGCCAGAGAGCGGAACGGCGAGCCGGGCCGCAGCCCGTCGACACTCGGCGGCAACAGAGGCTTCAGAGAGCAACTGGATGTGGAAATTTGGTTGCTCTAGGTCAAAATTTAGGGGTTTTTGGGGGGTATAAATGTAAAAAGTTCGCTAAAAACAGGTCAAAAGTTTTTCGCCTATAACTTTTGATCTAATTAAGATAGAGCAAAAAAAGCATCACTGAACTCAGCACGTCAAGGCGCGTCGAATGATATACTGTTGTGCTTGCCTAAGTGTACTTAAAGTTTTTCTTAATTGTTAAGGAAACTTAAATTAATAAATTAAGTTCAAGTTAACCAAATTGCATTATAGCGCGTATCATTCGATTTGGCTGATCACCATGAACACAATTACACCATTTTTTAAGCTCTAGCGTCATTATGTGTCAAGTTATTGGCAAAAATGTAATTTAACCTCAGTTGACCTCATTTGACCTGACCCATACCTGGACCTGGATACCTGGATAGGTACACCAAACAAAGAAGCACCAAGTGACCTGCTGTTAAGTACTGTGGTTTCAAAGCACAAAAGTGATAGAACGAAGCGGATATCTCCAGTATTTTCCGAATTTAGTATTTTCCCGTAGGCTTAACATTACGACGTAACGACCTCTAAATGACCTCAGGTCAGTGACCTCAAAAACCCAAACTATATGTTATACATCTCGGTGAGCTTAGCACATCCTGAAAGTTTGAAGGAAATCAGTCTAAAACTGTGAGTTGGACAGGTGCAAAAAGAAAATTGAAATTTGACCATGACCTTGTACCGGTTTTTCTGACCTGGTGACCTGACCCAAGGTCACCTGGACCTGAAATTTTCAGGTCATATGTAAAAAAGTTGCCCCATAGGCTGTGCCAAATTTGGTGGCGCTGCGCGCCGCCGTTTTTACGCTATCTTCGAGAAACCTTAGGGGGGTCACATCGACCCCCCTGCCAGGGCGAGGGTTAAAAGTGCTCAGTTCAGTAATTTAACGCAAAGGGCAAAGGCGTTTGAAGAACAACACTAGGCAAAATAGCTGAAAGATGAACATAACATATGCGATAAGGATGGAAATTAGGTACTTACATTTTGGAGCGCAGAGTACGTTCGATCAAAGCGCTACGTGGCTGCGGAGTGTTGTTTCCATCACTTCCTCCGGCGGCCTTTATAGCTGGGTGGGCGCGGCGTGCGACCCCTCCAAGGACGGCGGGAGGACCGGCTGGCGAGTCCTCTTCACCTCGCCGCGGGCCGCGAGGCACGCGTGAGCCGATTGTCAACACGGCCGGCACGGCACCAGCCAGAAGACGAGCAAAAACAATCCGGTCAACGACAGCTCAACAACACCGACAGCGGAGTCACGGCGGCACGCATAAGCCATACTAATCGTATTAGTGTCTTCAAAGCCTCGGCACACAGGAAGGTAGGGGGGGTGGTAACATCAGGTCTGTTGTCAAGGAACATCTTTGCTGCACAAGAGGCTTTTGCTGCTTTCCAGTTTCAGCTTTTCACTTGTATTTTATTCCTTGCCCGGCTGAGGTAGGAGGGGTTGATACAACGCCCGCTCCCCATGTTATTCGCAGGAAGTGTAAATCTAAAAATTTTAATTAGTATATTTACCCTGTGGTGTCTTTTTGGCACATTTTTAAAACTTTCAACTTTCAGTCATTTTAGGTAAGGTTGCCAGGTCACAAAAACTGGTACATGGTCAGGGTAGAATTGGAATGATTTAACGGCATCTGGTCATTCAAGTTGTTCGCGGTAGGGGCAAAACAGTGATACGTGGTGCCACTACCTTTATAACACTTTTTAAAACAGCTAGTTGACAAATGTACACGTCCTAATGACCTCAGATCATATCACCATGTCACGAAAGTCGGTGCATCGTCAAAATAGCACTAAAATACATTTATTTTCCTCTAAAAAAAAAACAATGTCTTGTAGCTATTCATTCAAATTTCCAGGTCTGCTTGCTCGCGGTAGGTATATAGGTTTAATGAGTGTCGTAACACACAACTCGCTTTTGCTAAAACTGTTTCCAATACACATTCAAGTGAACAATATTATCTAAATATCCTAAAACTGTGAATATAGGCTGCGTTTTGCTCATTACGCTGCTCGTTTTACAATCGTGACACATTTTTTGGGGTTGGTGAAACTTGTTTTAACCGGTGTCTCGTTGAGATCTGACAGGTTATAGGTCCCGTGGCGGGGGGGGGGGGGCAAAGGGCCCCGTCGCACCGGACTTCTAAAAAAGTCAGACGAATTCATTATTAATACATTTCAGGATGTAATAACTAAAATGAGTGTTACTAAAATGTGTTACTAAATGTGTTAGTGTTACTAAAATGAATCAGGTATCACCTAAAAGCCTGGCCAAAGAAGTTTTGTTCGAGGGAGTTTCGTCCGTCAGCGATCGCCTTGCTGAGCCGTGCCTCGGACTGCAAAATGACCCCTCGTTTCGCTCGATGCTAATTTTAGCTCGGCGGAGCACAGCATCTGCTGCAACACGGCGCGTGGAAGCGGCAGGTAGCGCACAGCCGATTTCACATGCATCCTTGAGGCCTTCGGGACTTTTTTTTGGGGGGGGGGTCCGGCATACCTGGGAATTGAGGGTCCTACTGGAAAAAGACTGGTGGGGTCGAGTGCAAGGAGCTCGCCGGCTACGGGTGCGGGTCAGGTCAATATTGAGGTCACCAGAGGTCATCAACGATAAAATGTTTTGGAATTAGTTACTTATATAACTTTTAAACTAAGAAACATAGAGACATAAAGTTAATGCATTTTTGCTGCTCTCGTCGAGGCGATGCGAAATAAGTATGCGGTGACCTTCACGGGTCAATTTGAAATTTGACCTGAGGTCAAGTTCAGGTCATTCACCAATGAGGTTGTGGGGTATGGTCATGCTGCATACCAAACGACGCGCCTTGACCAGGCGAGCAGTTTGGTACCACTTACAAGTCTTTAGCATCATCATGTCGTGATTTGTTGACAGAAAACGATTTATGACTCACATGACCTCAGATGACCTTTCCCGGTGCCCCTGTCAATAAGCGGCATCGGGATCATCACCGATGAGATAATATTCCATAATACTGAAATAATTGGGTGGTTTTGACTCGTTTACACGAAGCAGGAGGCGTTTCAATATTTCCCCATAGGCTTGCAATGTAAAGGTCACGAGTCTGGCCTGACCTCAGGTCACAGATATAAAAATTCTGAGATATACAAATTGCACATACTGATACTCTAACTAAAACCTGAAGAGAAGAAATTGATAAGTCAAAAACTCCAGCTCTGGCGTGATTGCAAACTTTTCTGAGATGGGGTCAACAAACCACCTCTGGTGACCTGACCTGACCTGACCCGGCAATTTTTTTGTCAAAATGTGCGCAATGAATGTTTAGAAAAGGTCACCGAGTATGAGCTTTCAGTCTTGCGGCGTTTGGCAATGGCACAAGAAAAACCTGAAGGGGGCCTTAAAGGCCCCCACCCCCCGCCCGGAATAGGTTAAACCTCGAGATCACGCGCTGCCCAAACGCTCCCACAACCACTTCCGCGGTTTTCTTTCGCGGTATTGGCCGTGGCACCGTATTTCTGGAACAATTGGATCTTTACTGCTTCCGGATCTCTACTCATCCTGATTTGCAGGACCATCCAAAACTTCGCCAGGGTGACCCGGTATTGCTAATCGTTGACAGTGTGGGTAGTGGATCTCTCACACGAGCGGGCTTCGCAGGGCTCCTTAGATTGGGTTTGCGGCCGCCTTGAACCGCCGTGTGTTCCATGAACTTGTCGTTAACATTTCCTGAGACAGAAATTTGCCAACAGTTTTGCAAATTACGTTAGGGGATGGTGCTCTCTAGTGTTTGCGGAACGACCCTGTAACGAAACGACCGACTTGATCTGAAACTAATTTAACGGGTTTTGATTTGTCGTCCTAAGACCACGGCTTCGTTTTTTTAACTTAAAATGCATGGTATGACACAAATCTCCTACAAAATTGCTTTATTTTCACGTGAATTTATTTCGTCTAAATATTGTTTCGAGTAGACTACCGCAAAAGAAATTCATGTGCCTTTTTTTAGAAGCCCGGTATCTCCAGAGCCACTTTTAGGATCAGAGAAATTCAAACGGTATTCAAAAGATCAAATCTTTTTTGCTTGGAAATGACAGAACATGGAGTCCATTCTGACGTCATTTGTGGCCAAACCGTCCTATTCTCTGGATTTTTTATTTTGTCACATGGTGAGAAATTCATTCCCAGAGGGATCCTCACAGTCAACCCGCGCGCTAGTGGGGTCTGCTTATAACGCGACCTGGGGGGTATTTTTGCCCCCTCTCACTCCCGTATCTCCGAAACTACTGGACGGATCCACGAAATTCAAACGGCGTTCGAAAGCCCTGTCAAAATTGGTAGGGAATTTCACATGTCATTTACCTAGGGGTCACCGATGACGTCACAGGTCAGGTCAAAGATAAAATGTTTTGCCGTTCATTGGTCTTCGAAATACGCTATAAAATTGAGTAAAACCCATTTTATCGAAAATCAGCGATAGGGCGTTAGTTGCCTAGTACATATGTTGCTATTAACCCTCGCCAGACCTATTGGTTTTCTACATACGCGCCGGCCGAGGAGGGGGGGGGGGCGGCCGGTACGACCCCCCCCCCCTCCCTCGCCGTTTCGCCCCTGGTGGAGCCAGCGGGTCGCGGAAAAAAAACGAGCGTGTGCGCCGTTACGAGACGCAGAGATTGATACCCGATTTTAAAGTACTATGTCAACCGGTGACCTCTGAGGTCAGGTCAAGTGCCCCAGGGTACGGTTCAGTTTTTGGTGAATAGCATCGCAAAAACGGCCGCAGAGCCGCGATTTTGGCAGCATCGTGTTGGCCTCGCTCAGGCGCGTCGAATGATTTACTTTTTGTTTGGGTGGCGTCAATTTAGGATGTTGATCACAGGTCACGGTCAGGTCAGCGCCGTAGGTCACGAAATTGGTCAAAGGAGGTCATGTCGCATATCATTCGATTTGGCAGGTCTTCTTGAGTCCATTGGTGGCTTTCCCGAATCTCTAACTCAATTTAATCGGGAGTTATTGATGAAAAACTAATATGACCCTAATGACCTAATAAATGACGTCATGCAAGGTCAGCATTGCAAAAGTGACGCATCTAACCTTGCAGGGAGTGCACCAAATCACGATTCTGGGTGCTTGAGATAGTTCGAGATTGTTCACGGTGCCAGAATAGCAGTTTTAATTTTACCCCATTGACTTATAATGGTAAGGTCATGAAAATGACCTGACCTCATTAGACCTTTAAGAAAAATCCGAAATATACAAGTTGTGAAACTCGTAATGGATACTAGATCCTGCAAGTTTCATTTCCCTGTGAGAGCTCCTCTGGCAGTGAGGGCGTTGCCAAGTTGCGACATCTGAAGACCGTGCAGAGGTTCACTTATGTATGACGTCATAGGTCAGTGACTTGACCTAACCTGAAAATGCGGTTGGTGTCAAAAGATCCGACTTGAATCAAAGGTCAAGTATACCAAGTTTCAGCACTCTATCGCCAGCGTATTTGGAGCTATAGCGAAAAAAAAACCTAAAGCCCTCGGCCGGTGAGGGTCAGGCATGCCAAGTTTCAGCTCTCTATCGCCGGCGTGTTCGGAGCTATCGCGAAAAAATCCTATGGGGGGCGCCCCCCTTGGCCGGCGAGGGTTAAAGGTCACTGATAATACCAGGTAAGGTCACAGGTCAGGTCACCAAAGGATCAGCACATGAGCTCAATTTTACTAGGGCTGTATGATGCATGTTTTATGGCCAAATGTTCATTTCCAACTCAATGGTGTTCGTTATAAGACCATCTGTTACAGTTTACGTCTGTTACTGTCCGGAGGAAGGAGCCCGCTGGGATACTGCGCGGGATTTGTATGGGAAATGTATTTAGGTCAATGGATGGCTGTGAATGAGGGTTGAAGTGGGGGATGGGGGTGAGATTGCTGTGATGATAATACGGTGATTCACTACATAAATGGCTGAATGAACTTTAAGTTGATTTACTCCGCGAATTACGTCGAAATACGATTCAATGTAAAGTAACGCGACCGTTCTTGCTACATATTTGGTGACCGTGACAGGACACTGGGCAAACCGAAATGGATAAATACGTAGAATTAGCGACAAGACAAGGCTTATCCGGACTGGAAGCTCTAGAATTCGCATCGAAGCAATATGAGAAGGATCAGGAGCGGGAAGAAAGAAAGCTAACAAGGGAAAGGGAGCGTGAAGAAAAGGAACTAGAGCGTGAGGAAAGAGAGAAGGAAAGACAGTTTGAAATAGAAAAGCTGCGACTTTTGGATGGTTCGATGGCCAGCAATGGTACAAGAACGAGTAAGAAGCTTCCAAAGCTCCCTCCATTTGAAGAAAATGGTGACATGGACATATACCTGACAAGATTTGAAAGAATCGCCCAGTCTAACAACTGGAACAGAGAGGATTGGGCGGTATCATTGAGCGCTCTGCTCACTGGAAAGGCTCTGGAAGTCTATCATCGTTTGAGTGCAGACGAGGCTGATGACTATGAGATCCTCAAGGAAGCACTGCTAAAGCGGTATGGTCTTACTGCTGACGGTTTTCGCAGACGTCTGCGGGAATCGCCTCCGGAAGAAGACGAGACACCGGAGCAGTACATAACACGTTTGTCGACATACTTGGATAAATGGATGTCCCTGAGTGAGTTTCCGACATCTTTCGATGGTCTCAAACAGTTGACCCTAATTGAACAGTTTCTATCGAGCTGCCCAAAGGAACTCGAGCTGTTCTTGAAACGAAACGGCCATAAAACACTAGAAGAAATATCCAGCGCTGCCGAACAATATCTAACGGCCAGTGGACAAACCCTGCACGGACTGCGCGCAACGGAAAAGGAGGCTATCCAGAAGCGCAGCTGGAAAACTTCGACACAGCCAACGACGACCATGCTGCCTTCGGCAGCGGCCCTTCAGGTATCGGCAAGAGCGCAAAAATGCGCGTTCTGCACGCTCGGGCATGAGACGGCACAATGCAGAAAGGCAGAAGCACTCTCGGTGGACGAGCGGCGCCGTCGGCTTCTCGCTGTCGGAGCTTGCTTCATCTGCTTAGGTCCTCATCACATTGCACGAACATGTAACAACGTGAAATGCTGCGAAAGGTGCGGAAAGCGACATCACCGCCTGCTGTGCACCGAAGAGGAAGCTGCACCCATCGTGACTGCTCAGTCCCAGGTTGAAGAGAAGGAACAAGTTCTTTTCCAAACAGCTAGAGCGGTGGCAGTCGGACCCGCTGGCAAAAGGAACGTAAGAATTATCCTTGATACTGGTTCAAACCAGTCATTTATATCAACATCTCTCTCTCGGGATTTGAAATGTCAGCGGCTTGGAACCCAGCGCAGAACGATCTCAACATTCGGTGGTGATCGCATAACCCACAAAACGATGAACTCTGTTTCCATCAAACTGATGAACTGCAGTGACCCGACCAAGTCTGTGACTCTGACAGCAGCGGAAACTGAGCAAATATGTGGCCCCGTCAACGTCAAGTCAGTGGACTTGAACGACTATCCACATCTGAAGCACCTGACCCTAGCTGACTGTCCGTCTAGGTGGCAATCAGGAGATATCGACATACTGATCGGTATGGATCACTATCAAGATGTCGTGAATGGGCAGGTGAAGACCGGAGAGCGTGGCCCGATGGCGTGGGAAACCATATTTGGATGGGTTCTAGGAGGACGTGCTGCTGCCGATGGAACAGCTGCGAATGGGCAGGTCTTGTTTCTTCACACTGGAACTCTCCGAGAGGACATCGAGCAGTTGTGGGCGCTGGAAACCATCGGCATAGAACCACCGACATTCCCATCGAAAGTGAGTGAGACGCAAGCCGACAAAAACAAGGCCGTCGAACATTTCGAACGAACATGCACACGGGACGCAGATGGACGATACCAAGTTCGCTGGCCCGCTAAAACGGATTTCGATGAGCTCCCTACAAACAAAGACGTCGCACACCGACGACTGGAACGATGTGAGACATCTCTCGACCGCTCTGGCAAGCGGCAGGAGTATGATCAAGCCATTCGACAGTACATAGAGATGGGTTTTGCTGAACCCGCCCCGGTGGTTCCCGACGGACCGGTGCACTATCTCTCGCACCATGCTGTATACAAAGGTGACAAGATCCGCATCGTTTTCGATGCATCAGCAGGAAGTCCTAGGTCTTTAAACGACATGCTTTTGCCGGGACCCAACATGATAGCAGACCTCACCGGCATCCTCATTCGCTTCAGACTGAACATGGTGGCGGTGTCAGCAGATATTGAGAAGGCGTTCCTTCAGCTGGCACTCCATCATCAAGATCGTGATCTCACCAGATTTCTCTGGCGAACGCCGGACGGGGAAGTGACCACCTATAGGATGACGCGGGTGGTGTTCGGTGTAGCATCATCTCCATTCCTCCTACAGGCTGTCATAAGACGACATCTTGAAGGACAGCCCGATGAACTGAGGGACACGGCTGATCGACTAAAACGTGACGTCTACTGCGATGACCTGCTGACCAGCATGGCAACCGAATCAGAAGCAAAGGTCTTCGCCCAAGAAGCAAAGGAAGTATTTTCGACGGCAAAGATGAACCTAACAAAATGGAGGTCAAACCGAAGCATCGATGTGGCAGGAAGCTCGGACACGGCAAAACGAGCAAGTGAGCCAGGTATCCTTCTAACGACCAGTGACGGAGAGCCGACAAAAGTGTTGGGAGTGAGATGGGTACCGCACGAGGATCAGCTCATCTTTCAGAGCAAAGATCTATATGATTTGGGGATGCAGCTACGGCCTACAAAACGGAACGTGTTGAGATTATCAGCTCGTGTCTACGACCCTCTGGGTCTTATTTCAGCGTTCACCATGCGTTGCAAGATGCTGCTGAAGGAGCTGTGGACCCTCGGTACAGCCTGGGATGAAGATCTGCCGCTCTCGTCAAGGCGGAGTTGGCTCGAGTGGCTGAATGGTCTTCGGTCTCTCGAGGCACTTCGCATTCCCAGACCGTACGTTTCGAACAACGTGGAAAAGTTCACCATCCACACGTTCTGCGACGCTAGCAAGACTGCTTATGCTGCAGCAGTATATCTCCGGACATGCGGTAAGACCAGCCCTGAAACGCGCTTGATCATGAGCAAAAGTCGGCTTTCGCCAAGTAAGCCCATGGCTATCCCACGCCTGGAGCTCATGGCCGCCGTTCTTGGATCGAGACTAACGGCTTACGTGATTGAATCACTGCCCTCCAAACCTCAGGACGTCCTTCTATGGACTGATTCTGCTGTGGCGCTGGCCTGGATCCGAAGTGATCCTGGCCGCTGGGGGGCGTTTGTCAGCAACCGGGTAACTGAGGTCCAGCAAATGTTTCCACCAGCAAAGTGGAGGCATTGCCCAGGCGAGTGTAACCCAGCCGATCTGCCGTCCAGAGGAGCATCCGCAGACAAGCTTGGCGAGCCTTTCTGGCAAGAGGGACCCAGCTGGCTCCGAGAAGAAAGGGAAGAATGGCCTCCTCAGCGTGCCTACGAACCCAGCGAGTGCAGAGCGGAGGAGCGGAAAAGTGGGCCCGTGATCACCATGTGTTCCTCCGCGAGCCAGGAACCAGGTGTCGGATCACTTATGTCTGCAGAGAACTACAGTTCGCGTAAACGGCTGCACCGGGTGACAGCTTGGATGCTGCGATTCCTGGCCAATACCCGGAAGACGGAGCCGTCGACAACGGGCGATCTGACTGCAGAAGAGCTCAACCGAGCAGAAGAACTGTGGATACTGGAAACACAGAAAACAGCATACGGACCAGAACGGGAAGTATTGATAGCAGATCAGGCCGTACCTCGGACATCACACATCTACGAGCTAAACCCATATCTGGAGAACGGAATCCTCCGGGCGAGGGGACGACTACAAGAATCGAAGTTGAACGAAGACGAAAAACATCCGATCCTGCTGCCGAATGATGATCACTACGTTCGGCTGCTGATCCAAGAGCGACACGTGGAACTATGTCATGCGGGAGTGCAGCAAACGATGTACTCCATCCGTGACAGGTTTTGGATACCAAAAGGCCGACAAACGATTCGCAAGGTTATACGAGCATGCCCAAGGTGCCGTATTTTCCATGCAGAGCCGTTCACGCAAGAAACAGCTCCCCTTCCAAGAGAGAGAGCGTCTAGCGGAACCCCCTTCTCACAGCTCGGAGTGGACCTCGGAGGACCTATCTTCGCCAAAGACGGCGGCAACATCGTCAAGACATACTTTGTCATTTTTACGTGTGCGGTAGTGAGAGCCGTTCACATAGAGCTGGTTAAAGGCCTCTCTACAAGGGACTTCTTACAAGCTTTCGATCGATTCGCCGCACGAAGAGGAATGCCGAAAACGGTGACAAGTGACAACGCAACAAACTTCAAGGGCGCAGCAGCACACCTCGCTCATTCCGGAGTAACCTGGAAATTCAACGCACCCCGAGCTCCATGGTGGGGAGGTTTTTATGAGCGACTCGTGCGCACAACGAAAGAGGCTCTGCGCAGAACGCTTCATAAGAGTATGCTCTCATTTGAAGATCTGCAAACTCTGCTGTGCCGCATAGAAGGTGCAATAAATGCAAGACCGCTATCGGCGTTGAGTGAGGACATTGATGACCTTCGGTCACTGTCTCCAAGGGACTTTCTACAAGTCCCTGCACTGGACGAGCCCGATGTCCCGGGTTTGATTGAGCCTGAGAGCCAGAGCCGAGTGCTCAGGAAGCGCTGGATACATTGTCGTGAGGTTCTCGCTCATTTATGGAAAAGGTGGCACACAGAATATTTGCGAGAGCTGCGGATTCCTCCCCGAGAAGAAAGAAGCAATCCAGCTATCGGAGATCTGGTAATCATCAGAGAAAATCCGTATCAGTCCCGATCACTCTGGCCAATGGGAAGGATAGTTGAGCTTCATCCAGGCAGAGATGGACTGACACGAGTCGCGACCCTGCGAAGGGCAGACGGCACTACATCAACGCGGCCTGTACAGAGGCTGCATCGTTTGGAGTGCGGCTAGGCCTCAGGATTGAGGAGACTCCTACAAGGATGCCGGTCAGCACATGCCACTGTGTTCTATCGGAACGGATTGAGTGAAATTGTCATTTCACCGGGGGGAGAATGTTACAGTTTACGTCTGTTACTGTCCGGAGGAAGGAGCCCGCTGGGATACTGCGCGGGATTTGTATGGGAAATGTATTTAGGTCAATGGATGGCTGTGAATGAGGGTTGAAGTGGGGGATGGGGGTGAGATTGCTGTGATGATAATACGGTGATTCACTACATAAATGGCTGAATGAACTTTAAGTTGATTTACTCCGCGAATTACGTCGAAATACGATTCAATGTAAAGTAACGCGACCGTTCTTGCTACACCATCAGGATTGGTTTAGGTCACTTTCTGGTGGAGTTCAGGTCAATGTCAGGTCAAAAAAATTTAATCTCCAAATTTATATTTTTGCATAAAATGGATATTGATTCAATGCAGCTCGTCACGGCGTATCTAATGGTTGTCTTTGTTTTGCGCTACGTGGTCTAGAATGGCTAAGAAATGAGTCTGAAAATTTGACGTCATCAATTTTGAACAGTTTTTTCGCTATAACTTGGCCAAAAAAGACGTGTTTCCGTCATTATTTTTGACGCTCTTTTGAATGCTGCTTGTCGCGTGTCGCTACGTGGCCCAGGAACCGCGTTAGATTGGGGAAGGGGGTGTTGCAGACACCCCCCCCCCCCCGGCACGGCGCGGAAGTCGCGGAGCACCGCCCCGACGCGGGTTAAAAAAACTGCTTTTACAACAAAAAATATGTAATAACTTTTGACTAAAAAAGCACGCGTCTCAATTACCAGCAACGTGTTTCTCTCGTCGAGACACGTCGAATGAACTATGCTTTGACCACAAAAGGTCATTCTGAAAATTTGACTAAAGGTCAATGTCATGACAAGACCAGAAAAGTCATGCTCCATATAAGTCGATCCATATTTTCAACCTGAACACACCTTGAAACAGTAATCCTGTGGTTTTTCGCAAATGTCTAAAAAAGGCGTTGCTCCGCGCCGCCGTTTTTGAACATCTAATCATATATCAATTCTACACATGTTGTGAAAATTTGAGACCAAGGTCATTCAAGTTCAGGTCACCAGGTCACTTGAAGTGACCTCACCTCATAAAAAGTTTCAATGTCTGCCATAGCTACACCGAGTGACCGATCGTTTTGAAACTTTCAGCGATTGCTAAGAGCAATAGCATGTTAAAAATTCCTATCTCAGAATTTTGATATCGATGACCTAAGAACAGGTTAATTTTGCGACCTCCCGATTATAAGTCAATGGGAGAAAACTGAAATGCGCCGCTTTTGGACGAAAGCCATTATAAACACTCCCAAACACTAAATTACAAGTAACTTAGACCTGAACACGAAAATGGTCTCCGTGACCCCTGTTTATGCCCCTGAGGTCATCTCAGGTCACGCATGGTATCTAACAGTTTTTCGCAAATAACTTTTGATGGAGGCATGCTAAGGCGATGAAAACGTTATAGGTGTTTCAGCTCGACGATACGGATCGACTAAAACTATTTTCGCAACATGACCATTTTCGGTCAGGCAATGACCTTGACCTGAGGTCAAATTTTCAAGCTGACCTTTCAATGTCAATTTATAGTTCATTCGATGCGTCTTGACGAGAGGAACACGATGCATGTAACAGTAGGCTTGTGTAAGGCTTGAATTAAACCCGCGCCGGGCCGGGGGGTGTTTGAACACCCCCCTGCGGTTTTTCGCAGATATCTCAAAAACGGCGGCGCGGAGCGCCGCCGTTTTTGACACACCTGTTTGTGCATTTTTTTCGCACATGTTGTGAAAATTTCAGACCCAGGTCACCTTAGGTCAGGTCACCAGGTCACGCCAAGTGACCTCACCTCAGAAAAAATAAGAATGCTCGTCATAGCTACACCGATTGATCGATTGCCTTGAAACTTTCAGCGATTGATTAGAGCAACACTATCTATAAAATGTATAATATCTCGGAATTTTAATATCGGTGACCTAAGGTAAGGTCAATTTTGCGACCTCTCCATTATCCCGCGCCCCAGTGGCGGTCTCAGCCAACTTCGCCCTAGTGAGGGGGGGCATATGTTACCACCCACCTCTAACTCAAAAACTAAGAGGGCTAGAAAGACGCGGTAAAAAGCAGTCGATAGCTCTCAATGCGTACGTTTGAAAGTATTTCGGTCATTTTTCACCTTAGAGCAATATTGGGGTCACCAGAGGTCATCAAAGGTCAAAATTTGCCAATTGTCATTATATTTTTCAGAAAACATGCCGCTATCTCAGGAACTATGGTAGCTAGAAAAACGCATGGAACAGCAATCGATAGATTTTGAACTCTTCTTTTGAAAAGGTCATAATCAATATTGACCTCAGGTCAACGGTTTAGCCTCCAGAGGGCAAAAACTCCAAAAATAGCTGTTTTTACGAAAAGCGTTTTTCGACAATAACTTTCGACTACAAAAAGCCACGACATTTCTATTGCCAGAATCGTGTTCCCCTCGCCGATACGCGTCGAATGGACTATAATTTGACCTTGAAAGGTCAACTTGAAAATTTGACCTCAGGTCAAGGTCATGACCTTACCGGAAAAGGTCATGTTGCATATCAGTCGATGCGTCTCAACAAGACAAACACAATGAGACCATCCCCAGCGTTCTATCTCTTTCCAATCGCGAGTTATTGGCAAAAAACTGTTTGTAGCCTCAAGTGACCTCGGATGACCTGTCTAGAGGCTATCAGCAAAAATGACACCTTGGTCATCACGAGTGGACTAAATCATTGTGATTCTGAAATATTTGGACTGTTCCGATGCGTACACACGGATCTAGAGGCATTTTCATTTTTCTCCATTGACTTGTAATGGAAAGGTCACGCCACTGACCTGACCTTAGGTCACGGATATAAAAAATCCGAGATATACAAATTGTAGGCGCCCATAACAGCATGCAATCCACCAAGTTTCAAACCTTTCTGACAAACACTGCAGGCTGGACATGATTGCAAACTTTTTTTTAGGCTTGGTCAGTAAACTTGACCTGATGACCTGACCTGACATGACCTGGGGTCAACAATTTCACACATTGTCAAAAATTGATGTACCAAAAGCTACCCCAAGCGGCGCGGCGCTACGCGCCGCGGTTTTTTATTCACACGCAAAAAACGCGACAGGGTGGTAACATATGCCCCCCCCCCCCACTGGGGCGAAGGTTATAAGTCAATGGGAGAAAATTGAAAAGCGTCTGTTTTGCACGAACGCTATTCTAGACACTCTCAAACATCAAGATGTAGGTAAAATGGACACACTGAACCGGAAAATGGCAACTGTGACCCCTCGTTATGTCCCCGAGGTCATCTTGGGTCACGAACAGAATCTAACAGTTTTTCGCTAATAACTTCTGATATAGACGTGCTAGAGCGCTGAAAACGCCTTAGATGTGTTCGGCTCGACGTTGCGAATCGACTGATATGCAACATGACCTTTTCCGGTCAGGTCATGACCTTGACCTAAGGTCAAATTTTCAAGTTGACCTTTCAAGGTCAAATTATAGCTCATTCGACGCGTCTCGACGAGAGGAACACGATGGTGGCAAAAGTAATGTCGTGGCTCTTTTGAGTCAAAAGTTATTGCCGAAAAAACGTTTTTCGTAAAAACGGCTATTTTTGGAGTTTTTGCCCTCTAGAGGCTAAACCGTTGACCTGAGGTCAAATCAGAGAACATTACTCAGAAAGGTCTGTAAAAGGGCTATCGAATGCGCTTTTCCGCGGCGCTGTAGCTCTATCGGTTCCCGAGATAGCCGTTGGCAGTTTTCAAAATGTTGAAATATTGGACATTTGACCTTTGGTGAGTGCAGGAACCGTCGAAGCTACAGGAAGAGGAGGAAGGAAAGGAGAGCGAGGATACAGAAGAAGAGTTTGTTCCTCCCGTCCAGGGGAAGAATAGAGATCGAGAGGAGGCACAAAAGCTGGTGGACAGGCTGCTGAAAGATCGGCTGGGCCACCTAGCGTTCCTGGTCATCAGATACCTTGACCGACAGAGGCCCAGAAACAACACAATGTCGATCATGAACACAGCGAGAGGCAGCATCAGGTGTGGAATCTCCGCTGCAGACGCCGCTACTGTTGCCAGCGAGTTTCTGAAGGACCTTATTGCAGCAGGGCATTTGGCTCCTGAGAAGGCGTACCTCGCCTGCGACCCCAGCAAGATGAAGAGGGCCAGGAAAGCGGCGATGATGGAGGCCAGAAAGTTGGACAAGGGGAGGCTTCAGGAAGAAAACAGGATCATCGGCATGGGGTACGATGGCCGCAAGGATTCTCACACCAGGACGCTGGTAGCAGACGACTCTGGCAAGGTGAGGATGACAATGGTAAAAGAGGAGCACGTGACGGTCAGCGAGGAGCCCAGCGGGATATATCTCAGTCACTTCGTGCCCGAAGAAGTGGTTCCGCCTGAGAAGCCAGCCCAGAAGATCGCACAGGCTCTGAGGGATCTGCTGGAAGAGTACGACTCCTTGGACTCTCTGAAGCTGCTGAAGGGAGATTCCACGAACCTCAACACTGGCTGGAGGAGGGGCATTCACGCTCATCTGGAGCGGCTTCTGGAACGTAGACTATACTGGGGCATATGCAATATCCACACAAATGAACTGCCCCTCCGTCACTTGATCAGTGCGGTCGATGGGCCAACCAGCTCAGACAAGGGGTTCATGGGGCCAGTGTGCTCTCAGCTGGGTGGAGTCTGTGATATGGAGTACGACCCCAGTTTCAAAGCGATGCCGGGAGGAGAGGATCTGATCCCCATCCCAGAAGAGGTGCTGACAGAGATGAGCAATGACCAGCGGAACTGCTACCAGCTGGTAATGGCGGTGAAGTCAGGCCACCTTCCTGAAAGGCTGCGCCAGATGAAGTGTGGACCGCTGTGCCACGCCAGGTGGCTCACCACGGGCCAGAGAATCCTGTTCCTGTGGACCAGAAAACACAACGTGACTGGCAAGGACCTGAAGGTCTTGAAGATCCTGGTCAACTTCTGCTTGCAGGTCTACTTCAAGATCTACTTCGACATCAAGGTGAAACACTCTATCCAAGACGCACCGTACCACATCCTCACCCAGCTCAAGGTGGTCAAGACTCAGCCCAAGAGGATGAGGGAAGCAGTGATGCCCTACATCAGGACCGGCGCGTGGTACGCCCACTCTGAGTGCCTGCTCCTCTCCCTCCTGGCCAGTGAGCACCGCGAGGACCGCGAGTTCGCCATCGACCAGATCGTGAGGCTCAGGGGTGACAGCGAGTTCGGTGACGTAAGTGTGCGACCACGGATCACACCAAAGCTCAACCCGTCCGCCAGCAGCCTCACCAACCTGATCAGCTGGCAGCCGGATGAGGTATACGAGCCTGTATTCACTTGCCACATGCCGACTTCCGACATCAAGATCTTCGCCGACAGTCCCTACAGGCCTCCCAAATTCTGCAGTCACACACAGTCCACCGAGAGGTGCGTAAAGCTCGTCACCGAGGCGGCCGCCGAGGTCTGCGGGCAAGAGGCCAGAGACGGCTACATCCGTGCCAGGGTCCGTCACAGGGAGGCGATGTCCGCCTTCGATAGCAAGAAGGACATACTTGCGACCTTCTAGTCTGCATGTGGTCGTATGAGGTGATGTCCACCTTCGCTTGCAGCATTCTAGTCCGTATGTGATCGTGGAACCGATGTTTATTCCAGTCTAGCCGATGTCTAGTCCACCGTTTATGTCTAGTCCAGTCCAGTCCAGCCATGTGGACTCCAGTCCAGAGCCGATGTTATGTCTAGTCCAGAGTCGATGTCTAGTCCACCGTTAGAAAGGACTGTGATGCACTTAACGTGTTCTGATGTCTGCGATTTATGGAGAGGTGTACAAAGTACCTTGAAATACACTCTTCTGTGGTGTTTTCATTGTCATTTCTCTTGGCTGGTCAGCATTTCGTCCAAAAGTACGCTGATATGTCTTTGAGAGCCGCCAGGATCTTTCGGGCCAATTATGCATATACGCCACAAGTCATGGAGGATTAAAATTGAACATTAGGACAAAATGGTCCAATGTATGCGTAAAAAATGACAAAATTATGATTCTAAGACCATAGAAACCCATGAAAACATGCCCCTAACAGTTACAAAAGACACCATCGCATTGCTCTGACACCATAATTTTTGCATTAAACTTGCCTGCTGATTTCGCCATTAGCCGCTATATAACAAGCCCAGCAAATACAAAAGTGCGATTGAAGTATTGAAGATGCGATTTAATCGAAAAAATATCTTATACAAAGTCGCTTTAGAATTCAATTTTACATAATAAAAACAGTGTGCCGAAGCAAAAATAGAAAACTCGATTATTCGACCCGCCCTATTGGTGACCTCTGGTGACCTGACCTTTGACCTGACCCAAAAAATGACTGAAGTGTTTTCGTCCTTATTTTCGACGTTCTTTCGATTGCCGCTTACCGCGTGTCGCTACGTGGCCCAGGAGCCGAGTTAGAAGGGGGGGGGGGTGTTCAGACACCCCCCCGGCCCGGCGCGGAATCTCAGAGCACCGGCCCGGCGCGGGTTAAAAGTTATTGCAGAAAACTGTTTCCGAAAAGAACGTATGTTGGCAGTTTTTGCCCCCTGCAGGCAAAACCGGTGACGTTAGGTCAAATCTGAGAGAATTAGTCAGAAAGAGCGTTAATAGGGCTATCGAATGCGCTTTTCCGCGGCGCTGTAGCTCTATTGGTTCCCGAATTTTGCGTTGGCTTCCTTAACCCGGCACCGCCTGGGCTATTTCCGTACCCACGACAGCCTGGGGGGGTCGGATCCGACCCCCCCCTGTTATCTCGAGAACCAATGGTCGTATCGAGCCCCGCGAGGCGGCGTTCGAAAGGTCTCTACGAGACCTTCCCAAAGCACTCTTAAGATTTTAAGATTCAGGTCAAGTTTCGGGTCAAGGTCAGGTCAAATGTCAAATTCAGGGGTTTTGCATGATTAGGCTTACGGACAGCGGAATCGATAGCTGCTGCTCGAAACTCACCAAACATGACCTCAAAGGCCTAGTGAAGGTACCATGTGCGTATAGGGGTCATGTCATACTAAGTACGGGTCAAGGTCAGGTCAGGTCACGAAAGGTCACGGTTTTCAATTTCTGCTACATGGGCGTGCGACACATGTTTTATGGCTTATTTTTCACACCGAATCCGATGGTAATGGTTAGGATATGTGACCCCAAGTCACTGTGCTGGTGATAATTGTGCATTGAAAGCATAAAAAATCGTTTATACCCTACATAACTAAAGGAGGGCTAAGAAAAAAAGTCAATTTTTCAACTTTTTATTTTTGACATAAAAATACACTTTTCTAGACGAGCTTTGTCCGAGGAATCTAGTGGTGCCATTTGTTTTCACATGCGATGTTCAGAAGTGCCTCTAATTCACGAAAATGCTTATGACGTCACCATGCCCTACACTGAAAACTAAAATGATTCCGGGGGGGTGATATTAGGAGAATGGTCTAAAACGAAACCCCAATTATTCCCGTAATATACTTCAAGTAGCACCTTTTTGGCCTTAGATACCCCCAATATCCCAACATTATTACCCTAATATGCCTGTTGGATGGCTAAGTGGAATCAAAATGATTATCTGGTTATGCCTCCATTATTCTTACGAAATGCCTAGTGTATTCCCCCTGATTCTCCTCTTTGCCCCTTTGATGCCCCCTAGCATAGTTCGGATGCTCCGTCTAAACCCGATCTATGCTCCTTTGATGCTATCTATATACCCCATTGATGCTCCTTTGATGCTTGCTATAAACCCCATTGATGCTCCTTTGATGCTCTCTATATACCCCATTGATGCTCCTTTGATGCTCTCTACATACCCCATTGATGCTCTCTATATACCCCATTGATGCTGATTTGATGCTCTCTATACACCACATTGATGCTCCTTTGATGCTCTCTATATACCCCATTGATGCTTCGTTCCGCAGTGGCGGATCAAGGGATGGGCTCGCGGGGTCATGCTATTCCTCGTGAGATCCCCATGAGATACCTAGCGCACTGATTTCTTTACCCACACAAAGGTAAGAGACGTCATTTATGTAACCACCTTCGCCCTTCCTCTGAATTCCCTGGATCCGCCCATGCCATCGACGCTCAGCCACACCAACAGCAACCACGATACGCTTGTGTGTATAAGAAAAACGTACTGTATTGATTGGAAAGACAACTGCCTCTGCATTCATTTCAAAATCACAGCTTGCTAGTTGCCAAGAGACATTCAATTTGTACTATCCATATTAAACAATACATACGTCACGCACACGCCTCATATAACAAATACCATATCACATGTTGAGATCCAGGCTGTAAAAAAAACACATAACACACGAGAAGCGCCGCTGGCTCTTCTACGATGACCGTTCCCTCTTACGAAGGAGTCGCAAAACAACCGGTGCCCCTTCAAATGGCGTGGTTTTTCCCACCTTTGCTACACAACGAAAGTTGAGCGTGTGCCTCCTACGAGTTCCCCCTCCCTGACCTCAAGGAAGTCCGACAACGTAGCCCAGGGGCTGTGCCACAGGATGTCAACAGGCCCGCCCATGCCGCTTGTGACCCCTTTCCCTCTGGGGCGGGCCATCACGTCCGTCTCCATCATCTCCGTCCATCACTCCGTCTCCACTCCGCCCCTGGGCTTACCTCACTGCGCGGGCACACTATGCTGTCAGCACCGACAGATTTTTCAGCGCGTCCGCCGTCGCTGTTGACTCTGCCGGCAGCCCCATGATGTCGTGGACGATGAACCACATCGTGGAGCGCGATGCACGGGACACTTTCTGGTTGAAGACGTAGTGGGCGACCCCGAAGAGAAGAGATCCAAGCATTTCATCGTCATATGAGTTCCTGCTAAGGATGGTACTCACCCTCAATAAGGCTCAATTCCAGCCTAAAAATGGCACCACTCGTAACCACACAGCACCCAACACCGCTCTTCACTGACCACCGGAAATGGCGGAGAAAAATGGCGGACCGTTGGCGCGTTCCTGATGCTTCCAACGAAGAATCATTGAGGAATAATATGGTTCTACTCTGGTGATATCAAGAGTATTTTGAAAGAATCAGGCAAAGGAAGCATAACAGAAGAATATGAAAGCATCTCAAGGGAATATGAGCCTCCCTGTGATTCCGGCAAGATACCCTCTGGGCAATGAAAGGGTATATTGCAAGAATAGATAGAGAATCATAAAGGCATAACTATCAGCGACTGGGGTATCAACAGCATCTTATACGCACGGAATCATGCAGAATCATTTGGGGTATCAATGGCATAATATGGTTCTCACAGGGTTATATCAAGAGCTTATTAAGAGAATCAATAATTCATGGAGGACGAGGGAATATCATGGGAATATGAAGCCAATTGCGATTCCATGAATATACCCCATAGGTATAATGAAGAGATCAAAAGGGAATAATTGGGGTATAGACTTCAATGATCAGGGCATCAGGAGATTCATTTTGGTTTTCAGTGTATGCATGTTGGAGCTATTTTTTACATTTTGGGGGTCAAAAATCAAGATAGAAAGTTGAAATTTGGGGCATCTAATGTTCTAATAGAGCTCTACAACATATATTCCGGTTTTTGGAAATTCCCAAAATTTTGAATTTTATTAGCTATTTTCCAAAAAATGTAGTTTATGAATTTTTAGGGGTGAAAAATGCATTTTATGGAAAATCCGAGATCGCCATTTTAAAGAACTCGTTGAGCTGCGTCTTTTCATGTCCTTAATTTGCAATTTGCTTTAAACCCTGATTTTTTGCGATTTTTTAAACATTTACCACTTTTTGACTAAAAACGCCATGTAGTTACATCACTAAAATCGATATATCTCAAAAAAATTTGAAAATTTTTCTTAAAAATTGCACAGGAGACGTCAAATTGATGGGAGAGAAGGTATGCCAAGTTTCAAGTAGATAGCGAAAGTGTTTCATGAGTTATTCAAGAAAAAACGGAGGGGGGGTCGGATCTGACCCCCCAGGCGGTCGCGGGTTAACTCGCACCCCACTGGGGGGGGGGCTATTCATAGCCCCCTGTTTTTCTGCAATAACTTCCAAACCGCTTGACATATCGACGCCAAACTCTCAGTACCTTCGGCTGCATCAATGTGCCACCTTGTGTTAAAATATGAATTTCGTAGCTACCATAGGTCGGCCGGAAATGACGTCAGAGTGACGTCATGTTCTGCCGATTTCGACGCAAAACATTGAACCACGGTAATCGCTCCAAAGAGCTCAGTTTTTAAGCTAGATCCAATTTCTTTGCATGAAAGGACTCAGAATAGACTGCGCTATCAAACTGCTATGTCGGATTTTCAAAATTTTGAGAATTTCTAAAATTTCATAAAATAAATTTCCAAATTTATATTTTTATATTTTTTCAAAACGTTTTTGACTTTTCGAAAAAATCAGAATATGTGATAGAACCCATGCGTATGACTAACTCTAGCAAGGTTTAGCTAAATATCTTCAAAAATGGCCAAGGTATACGCATAATTGCAAAGTCACAATTATTAATTTTTCAAATCAATTTTTCAGTACGTATTTGACATCGTACACCAATATAAATAGCACCATCGTGTTCCTGAGCTCAAACTGCATCCAATAGATAACTTTATGTTGAAAAATTTGAACTTAAAATTTGACCTTTTTTTTACCTGAAAGTGACCTGACCCAAGCTAAATTCGACTCAAAATGACCTCGAATGACACATACGACATGAAATTCGAAATCTTTGGCCTAAATGAGCCATAAAACATGTGTCACGTGACCGACACATGATATAATATTTTCGTGACCTGTGATGACCTGACCCTGATCTGAAAATCAAAGTACAAGTTTGATACCCTCAGAGTATCTAGAACATCTGTTCAAGAGTGTGTAAGCCAAAAATGAGCCTGATCAGACTTATAAGACGGCGGCCAGAGCCCAAAACGTGAACAAGCCAAAATGCTAATAATTTTTACTTTGATCTGACCTGTGACGTCATCGGTGACTCGAGGTCAATGAAATTAGGTTTCGCTCGACAGTCTTCCGGGGCTCTCAGACGCCGTTTGAATTTTAACGATCGGCCCAGTAGTTTCGGAGTTACATAGAAGGGGGGCTATGAAGAGCCCCCCCCCCCAGTATACGCAGACCCCAGTGGGGCGCGGGTTAAAATTGTCGACATTCGACCTGAAAATCGCCAAAATTTTGCCTTTAATGACCTTTGGTGACCTGACCTTTGAAATGACCAAAAAAGTGACCGACGTGATTTCGTCATTATTTTTGGCGCTCTTTCGAACGCCGCCTTTCGCGTATCGCTACGTGGCCAGGAGCCGAGTCAGAAGGGGGTACCTACTCAACTCTCCCCCCCCCCTCCCAAGCAGGGTGTGAAAATCCAGGACCCCCAGTGAGACGCGGTTTAACCCTATTAGTGGCAGGCTCCTGGCTACCCCCTATTAGTGGCAGGGGGGGCTGTTTACGACCCCCCCCTTGATATCTCGAGATCTAACGGGCCGATTTTCAAAATTCAAACGCCATTCGATTTCGCTCAACGAGATCTACATTTCTTAAAAAATAAAATTAAAAATGTCAATAGGGGGGTAGAGGGGGGTAAAAACGGGCAAATTGCAGATACATTTTAGACTGTTTATCACGGCCAGGTTTCTGAACCAATCTTAACGCAACTTTTGCCGATCGATAGAGAATGAACCAGGAATTCACATGGATCCTAAAAATATGCATTTTCAAAAATCATAGGCGGATACAGATCATTGAGATTGGGGGTACACAAAAAGTATAGTAAATAAGGTTTTTGTTGGTACTGTTTCTAAAAAGGGTGGTGTAGCAAGGTAAAGAAAGAAAAAGAAAGAGAACTGCATCTTGAGGTTCATCAATCACCGCGGTCCACTGTCATTTGGCTGTTGTAGCCGAAGAGAGAACACTTTGCTGCTGTAATGACTCGATAGTAGAGCTGGTGATACACGGGAACTTGAGAGTCTTGGAAAAGATCCCGAGAAAGATCTAGATAGAGATCCAAGTAGTGATGGGATCCTGAGATAGATGAGATATCCAGATAGAGATCTTGAGATGACGTCCACATGGGAGAGATGTAGATATAGATCCTCCTTGCCAGGGGCGGATCCAGAAAATCTCCAAGGGAGGGGCCGTTAGAAACCAGGAGGCCCCCCCCCATTATCCCACCTGTTGGAGGCCCCATCTTCCCACTTGTTGGCCCCCCCCCAAAAAAAAAAACTGCGTCTATTGAGCTTATCTAGCTGTTCAGGCAACATCTCAACATCTGTGCAGGCAGGAGGCCCCCTTTTCAGCTTTTTAACTTTTTAACTTTTTATTTTATTTTTGAAAAAAAATCGGCCAAGGGGGGGGCCATGGCCCCCATGGCCCCCCCCCCCCTTGTATCCGCGCCTGCTCCTTGCATACAAATACATCTGATGGAAGATGCTTTTTAATTTAGAGGCTTGATGATTCTGTTCATTGTATAGACCATGATGCACGAGATGCTTCTTCACTGCTCGGATTAGGGATGACGGGATCCGATCAGCTGGGTTTGCGGCACAGATGGGCAGGTGAAGGACAGGGCATTCGAAGTCCCGATGACCACTGCCAAACTTATGGGTGGTAGTTACATTGATTAATTGAATGTGATCATTCGTCCAGTCACCTATTCCTATATCACTGGCCTCCCCATTAAGAAAATTGCCCACTTAGTTCGTATTGGCGTTGCTAGATTAGTTGCCCTCGAGAATCATTAGCTGGACTGCCCAACCTGAGTCCTGCTTAACTCCTATCGGCCTTATCCTAAGATTTATCCTTCATCATTCCTACGCTCATCCACACAAAGCATTTGCCCTCCATTCACTCACCCCAATCGATTTAGCAGCCCCCGAAATTCCCTCCGATAGTGTTAGGTGTCTGGCTGACGACGATCTCCCCGGCGAGATAAATGTCTCTTTCCGAAATCCATATGTATGCTCCGCTAACCGGCGACAAAGATACTTATCGCAGGGCCGTCCAGAATAATTGCACAAATATCCACCCTACTAATTTATGGGATTCACTACACGTCCAATAGACTTATGGTACACACATACACGATTTATATCCGACTTATCTCTCTATCCGGGAGAGATTACCTATGCCCTCTTCCGGTCCGCGTGTAACACCTCCGTTCACGACCCAGGGACCACCGTTCATATCCTGGAACTCTCCTCAGGAACTCTCCTTAACCCTGGGATTTACATTCAAGGCCTTACGTGTCCTGGAGTACATCTTCCCTCCCCTGAGGCTGCCCAGTACCGATTAAGGTACCTTTACAAAATAAGTATGAGGACTTATTTGGGACACTACGGCTTGCCTTATCCGCCCTTTGGGTGACTCACCCCTGACCCTCGGCTTCTTGCCTTTGGCATAACTTACTCTCCACTGCACTGTGCCAATCTTCCCCTTCCCCCTGCCGTAGAAACCTCTCACTGCCTCGTTACCCAGTATTACCTAAGCGGGAAATCTAACAGTAGCCGGTACCACTGGCGGAAAACGTGCATATGCCCTGCGTACGTGACGGTGTGTCCCTCTTATTATTCCGGTCTGGACGTGTGTTTAGAGAAGTGCATCTGTGTCTCATACGGTCATGCTGGTAAACGTTACGCCATAGGAGACGGGCAAACAAGCCGTCTGTGCCTCACAATGCCCTGTGCCAATATTGGTGGAGTAATTATTGGCGCTAACTCGCAAGAACGCGAATAACAGAAACGCATTATTGATCCAAACCTAATCGTAATCTCAAGTCCTAATTGCTGCTGCACGCGTGAACCTAATCATCAGTTCTCGTATACAATCCTAGCAGGCCTTGAACTGCTCTTGATTTAATCAGATGATCTAGAACCAATTAGTACGCACCGATCAATCGTCTGGTTGTGATCCACCGTATCATATTAAATTACTGAATGCTCAAACGGAAATGACTCCTTGAAACTCGTCCGATAGCTTCTGATGGGCTACTAGTTACCTATACGAATTATCTTTGTAGAGTGCCAGAATATTGTCATAGGGATCCCTAGCCTTTCATAAAAAAATCTAATTTAAATCATCCCATCAACAGGAAACAATGCACATCAAACGAACTGAAGTCCTAGATATCATATAGCATGTCATATTTAAAATTATGCATTAACTGTTTACGTTCGTATCCCGTGGCAACCTTCCACAACTAACCATGTTCCTATACGCTGACCTTCACCTATACCGCACGCGCCCCAATTACGGCTAACCCACTGCCCCTACTGTGGCCGCTGCTCCACTCCCGACGCTGCTCTCATGCCATCTAGCGGCACACGGTCCCGCGTCGCGACCGACGCGTGTCCGACTGGCCGGCAGTGGATCGTCGTCGCCGGCCCCCGACAGCCAAGGTCGCGCGGCTGGGCGGTGCGGCGCGTCAACACTCGCGGTACAGTGCTCGTGTGTGTTGTCTCTTCTGGCCGGGTAGATTCACCGGACGTGTTAGTGAGTGTGAATCTGGTAAAATATCGCTGCAATATTTTCCTGTTCGCTATTTCATCAGCTCCGTTCAACGTAAGTGGTTAAAACTAAATTCCTGTCCCATTTAATCGTTTCCCAACAAAGATGGTCTTTTCTAGTATTTATTCTACAGAAGCACAGCGATCGGTACCTATATTAGTCGCATATTAGTTCTAACCACAAACAATTCTACATCTACCTATTACTCGACATTTCGCAATTTCACTGACGCAAAGTACAAGGACCATCTCAAGTCGCAAAGTGTCAGACCGTCGACCTCAAACCACTACTCTCAACTCTGCACCTAAGTAACAGAAGAAATTCCGCCGTAAGCTCAAGCATTCGTATCTGTCGAAAATCATAACTCATAGCCATATTCATAGATCGATTGCATGAATCAGTCGCCACCTTAAAACATTTCATCCCTTTCCAAACGTATTTACCTGTTCTATAATTGACTTCGACTTCGCAATTAATTCCTATAGCAATATTACCAATGATTTCGCAATGCAACTTTTAGTGAGTACAGCATGAATCTACACCCTTAATTTCACAAACTTCCCAACCTCAAATCTTAATCGCACCTGACTACCGCCGATAATAAATCAACGAACCAGCTTGGCCAAACACAAAGACATATTCATTATCCAATGCTGACATGCATCCTGTCATCAATCTCAACGTTCGTGACAATGAGCTGCTTATTCAAATTTTAGCATCTCGCTCCCGGCCTAATCGTGAACTCCAACTGACAATAACGTACCTATTTACTGGCGGCTCTGACATGACCTCACAATTCAGATCCTAATATGCAACTAGGGTGTCTGGACCAATAAGTTCAAAGTAATTTAAGTTTCCAATTCCAATTGAGAGTGCATTTTATGGCAACCAAAAATGTTTGGCAGTCGTCACGGCACGGCAGGCTAGGCAGGTGGGGGGGGGGGGGGCAAGGATCAGGGATTGAGCAGACTTTTCAACAACACTCACATTCTGGAGTTTCTTTGCGCTTCCGCTTCTCAGTGTAGTCACAAGCGTCGGCGGTTGTCCTCCGGCTCTGGTCGGTCGAACTGAAGAGACTTCTCGCGGGTGACCCCGGACCGACGGCGGCCTCCAGGTGGCGTCTCCGGCTCCGGCTGCAGACTGTGACTCTCGGCTGCTCGACTGTGACTCCCTCTCTGGTTGGGTGGTGCACCCTTTTATAGCTTGGGGGAGGGGGTGACTGCCACGCCCTTGCGCCGTCATCTTCCTCTGCCTTCCTCTTGTGGGTGGGCCCGTAAGATGGCGCCCTCTGTCTTGTTTAGTCACCTTGCTCCTCTGTGTCTGCAATTTTTGGCCGTCGAATCGTCTTCGTGTTGAGTGCTTTATCATCTTAGTAGTCGCTGGCATAAACCAATCCCCGAAAGGTTGGTGATTTTCGAGTTTTAATTTTGATTCTTCAATTTCATTTTATTCAAACTTTTGTTTCCTTCCGTTTCGTCTGCCGGCAACGCCCCTTGTGACGTCACTCTTGCTCCGCCCACTGACGTCATCTTGGTTGGGAGGGTCTGTAGAACAGCGCCTTCTGTCCGCGGTGGGGACGTCCTGAACTACGTTTGTTTCGGACAACAGCGCTTTCTGTCCGCAGTGGAGACGTCCTGAACTACGTCTGTTTCGGAGGCTGTTTGCTAAGTTTAGCAGATTCCGTTGCAGTGAGACGCACTGTTGTGCTACTATGGCTACCCCGCGCCCCGTAGGGGGGGGGGCCGAAACGGCCCCCCTGTCCTTTTCGGTCGATATCTCCTAAACGGCTGGAGATATCGCCACCAAACTTTCAGGACCCCTCCGGCCATCAATTTTACACATTGTGACCAAAAATTTTTTCCAGAGGCTGTGATAGGTTGGCCACAAATGACGTCAGAGTGACGTCATGTTCTGTCATTTTCGACCGAAAAAAGACCTTCGCGAGAAGATCTGTCAGGCCTACAGCTTTGATACAGAAAAATGATCAAAATATAAAAGGTGTAGAATTGACAGGGCTACAAAACTGCTATCTCGGATTTTTGAAATTTTTGAGTTTTGATCCCCCAAAATCAAAAAAGCATTTTTTTGGATATATTTGCCAAAAAAATCCAAAAAGTTTTTTGAGTTTCGAAAAAACCGGAATATATGTGATAGTACCTACCGTTTTCTATCTACATACCAAATTTCAGATCGATACCTCGTTTTTTGGCCAAGTTATAGCGAAAAAACTGTTCAAAAATGATGACGTCAAATTTTCAAACTCAATTTTTGGCAATTCTAGAACTCGTAGAGCAAAACAAAGACCACCATTAGACTCCCCGTGACGAGCTGCATCGAATGGATACCCATTTTATGCAAAAATATCAACTTTGAAATTTGACCTAATTTGACCTGACCTTGACCTGACCTTCACCAAAACGTAGCTGGCCCCAAAGGCTGCCTAACCCACATAATCGCATTTGTCATGTAAAATGAACCATAAAACATGTATCACACGACACATTCATATTGTGACCCCCGGTGACCTGACCTCGCTGTGACCTGACCTGGTATCAGTGACCTCAGATAGCAAAGTATGTGTTTGACGAACAATATACCATCGATGGTTTTCAATAAATTACCAATTTACTCGATTTCACAGCACATTTCTTGAATTGCCTGTGAACGGTGAAAATCTGACCTTTGACCTGACCTGTGACGTCATCGATTTGACCTAGGTCAATGAAATTTGGTCACAAGGTAGTTCCCGGGTAGGGCTATCAAACGCCGTTTGAATTTTGAAAATCGGACGGTAACTTTCCGAGATCTTAGGGGGGGCCGAAACGGCTCCCCCCCCTACGGGTGGTAGGGTCCGCCGGTAGCCCTACGGGGCGCGGGCTACGTGAGACCCAATGTGCTACGTGCCTTAAGCCTGCGCGTGGTCTCACAGTGTGCCGACGTTTGCTTGTAGCTTCAGCTGCTTTGTAATGACTACCAATGACTCATCCTGATGTGACTGTCTTCAGAGGTGCTTGTCTTAATTGGAGTTTAACCCGCGCCCCGCTGGGGGGGGGGGGGCAGAATCTGCCCCCCCTCCCGTTTTTCGCCAATAACTTCTAAACGCGTTACGCCAGCGACGTCAAACTTTCAGTACCTTATCATACATCAATTTGACACGTTCCCTGAAAATTTGGGCGAAATCCGTCGGAAAATTTTTGAGAAATTGACGTTTTAGTGACGTCATGTTCGCCATTTTCGCCTCAAAAACGGCAAAATTTCAAACGCCGCTAACTTCTTCATTTTTAAAGGAATCAAGACGTAACAAAAAAGGTTATACGTGATTCTACTTTGTCTATCAAATGGCTATCTCGGTTTTTTGAAAATTTTGGATTTTGGCCAAAATTTTTCCAAAAAACTGACTTTTTTGGGAAAATATTTATAAAATCCAAAATTTTGAGTTTATCGAAAAAAACCGGAATATATGTCAAAGAAGTGGTCTATGTGCACCTACATACCAATTTTGAGAAGAATCGGTTCAAAAATGTGGGAGTTATTCAAAATTTTATGACGTCACGACACACAATTTTTTTGAAAAATGATTTTTTGGGAAGTTCTAGACCTCGTACGGAAACAAAAATAGCACCATTCGATTCGCCGTGAAAAACTGCATTGGATAGACACCTTTTTAGGCCTTAACAACCAACTTCAAAATTTGACCTCACTTGACCTGACCTTGACCTGACCTCGACCTGAAATTCATCCAGAGGTGGTCCATATCACTTATTGAGTGTGCCTATTGAATTATATGAGTAAAATGACCCATAAAACATGTGTCGCACATGCCCTTTTCTATATTTTGTTTTTGGTGACCTGACCTGACCTGACCTGACCTTGACCTTGACCTTTGAATGACATTGTGTGCAACGAATATTGTCTTGGTAGTCTAAGAACACGTTTTGGGCAATCAGTCTCAGTCCATTCTTCGGCAACTACGGTGCAAGGCCGATACTGTAGAAACTTGCATTTTGTACCCTTGACCTGACCTTGACCTGACCTCTGACCTTTTTAAGCAAAAAAATTTGGGCTCTTAAGATCTGCCTTGTTGAGAGCTTTCGATTGCCGTTTTCCCCGTCTTTCTACGACCATCGGTTCGGAAGTTAGACAGGGGGGGCAGAATCTGCCCCCCCCCAGCAGGGCGCGTATGGCTGAATAGCCCAGCGGGGCGCGGGTTAATGGCGGCCCATTATATGCGGACAGTGAGAAATGATTGGGGAGGGTGGACCTGGCGACGGGTGGGAGGAGGGAGGGAATAATGACAAGGGAGGGAAGCGTGCGGCAGCGCTCTGCTCAGCTGCGCGTCACCGGGCCGGCCGTGCCGAAAAGATACTACGTTAGATGGTCAAGATGTAGCGTGCTACATCTTCAGTCCAAACAACCCTAGTTGCGTCCTCGCAACTCTTACAAAAAAGTCACATCCCTTACTCATCTAATCATGTTAAGTTCCACAACGCCTACAAAATGACATCGTATACCTAGTACAGTACACACACACACCTGTTGTTCCTCGTCCCCACCTCAGCTTGTCGTTCACCAGATCCGGGTCACGTGCACCAACCACTTTGGTTAGTCCGATGTCATCGGTGGCCGTCCGGTAAGCAGCTTCTCAGGAGGGTGAAGACCTCTATAGCAGCCCAGGTGGGCGGCCTCCCCAGCAGTTTGGGTGGCGGCCTCCATGGCAGCCCGGGTGGGCAGCCTGGTTGGCAGCCTGCCATGGCAGCCTGGGTGGGACGGCCTCCCCGGCAGCCAGGGTGGGGAGCTTCCACAGCAGTTCGGGTGGCAGCCACTATGGCAGCCCGGGTGGGCAGCTTGCACGGCGGCCCGTGTGGGCAGCCTACGTGGCAGCCCAGGTGGATGACCTCCGTGGCAGTCCGGGTAGGCGACCTCCATGGCAGGCCCTGCCGCGACCTCCGTGGCCGCCCGGGTGGCAGGCTCCGTGGCAGCTCAGCTAGGCGACTCCATGGCAGCCCAGGTAGGTGACCTTCGTGGCAGACCCGGTGACAGCCTCCGTGGTAGCTCAGGTAGGCGACTTCCGCGGCAGCTCAGGTGAGTGACCCCCGAGGCAGCACGCGATGGCAATGCTTCCTCCGTGGCAGCTCAGGTAGGCGACTTCCGCGGCCGATCAGGTGAGTGACCTCCGAGGCAGCACGCGAGACCAATGCTTCCTCCGTGGCAGCTCAGGTAGGCGACTTCCGCGGCCGCTCAGGTGAGTGACCTCCGAGGCAGCACGCGAGACCAATGCTTCCTCCGTGGCAGCTCAGGTAGGCGACTTCCGCGGCAGATCAGGTGAGTGACCTCCGAGGCAGCCCGCGAGGGCAATGCATCCTCCGTGGCAGCACAGGTGACCTCCGTGGCAGCCCAGGTAGCGACCTTTCGGCGGACCAGGTGACAGCCGTTGCAGCAGCCCAGGTGGGTGATCTCTGCAGCAGCCCATCTCAATGGATCGTTTGGCAGCTGGTCTTGCAGCATCCTGGCACCCTCTCCTCGTTCACCAACATGATAATCGCCTCGGCTGTGTTGTGAAGACGACCGTGCTTGTTTTTTATTCATTACAACACGAGCATTCCGCCTGTTCTTCTTCCTCTTCTGCTTTTGGCATTGCTGTCCTCTTATCATCAATACTCTAGAAAGTGCGAGCTCTCCTTTGCACTACAGCAGCTGACCTTGACTTGGACTTGTTGTACAGCCAAACGTAGAAGAATTGATATGCTGATGGAAACAATTGTCAAGTTTCATTTTCGGCCTGACTTCTGCATTAGTCTGATCCTTTGTTCATGAGACAGCTTCGATACCTTATCTTATCTTCAACAACTTCTTCTATGTCCTTTTCAGTATTCGTAAGACCACTTCCTCTCATCAGCCAACATCATAGGCTTCATCTTCACACAGCTTTCTTTAGCTCATCCTTTACCTTCACGGCGACCCCTGCAGCACGTTCATTTCCACTGCTGCCAGTATTTCGAACACCTGCTCTATTCTTCAACTTCTTCCTCTTCTCCATACGGTTGACTTTCAATTCATCAACTTCGGGTTCGGCGGCTTGTGCCAGTCTACCAGCTTCACAATTTGAGAATTATCAAAGCCCCACGTTATGGGCGCCATTTGTAGCAAGGTAAAGAAAGAAACACGGAAGTCGCCTACCTGAGCCGCCACGGAGGTTGTCACCGGGTCTGCCACGAAGGTCACCTACCCGGGCTGCCATGGAGGTCACCCACTTGAGCTGCCGCGGAAGTCGCATACCTGAGCTGCCACGGATATTACCTGTGCTGCCACGGAGGATGCATTGCCCTTGCGTGCTGCCTCGGAGGTCACTCACCTGAGCTGCCGCGGAAGTCGCATACCTGAGCTGCCACGGAGGTCACTTGTGCTGCCACGGGGGATGCATTGCCATCGCGTGCTGCCTCGGGGGTCACTCACCTGAGCTGCCGCGGAAGTCGCCTACCTGAGCTACCACGGAGGCTGTCACCGGGTCTGTCACGAAGGTCACCTACCTGGGCTGCCATGGAGGTCGCCCAGCTGAGCTGCCACGGAGCCTGCCACCCGGGCGGCCACGGAGGTCGCGGCAGGGCCTGCAATGGAGGTCGCCTACCCGGACTGCCACGGAGGTCATCCACCTGGGCTGCCACGTAGGCTGCCCACACGGGCCGCCGTGCAAGCTGCCCACCCGGGCTGCCATAGTGGTCGCCACCCGGGCTGCTGTGGAAGCTCCCCACCCTGGCTGCTGTGGAGGCCGCCCCACCCAGGCTGTCATGGCAGGCTGCCACCCGGGCTGCCGTGAAGGCTGTCACCCGAACTGCTGTGCAGGCCGCCCACCTGGGCTGCTATAGAGGTCTTCACACTCCTGAGAAGCCGCTTACCGGACGGCGACCGACGACATCGGGCTAACCAAAGTGGTTGGTGCCCGTGACCTGGATCTGGTGAACGACAAACTGAGGTGGGGACGAGGAACAACAGGTGCGTGTGTGTACTGTACTAGGTATACGATGTCATTTTGTAGGCGTTGCGGAACTTAACATGATTGTGTAGATTTAGATGAGTAAGGCAGGTGACTTTTTTGTAGGAGTTGCGAGGACGCAACTAGGGTTGTTTGGACTGAAGATGTAGCACGCTACATCTTGACCATCTAACGTAGTATCTTTTCGGCACGGTCGGCCCGGTGACGCGCAGCTGAGCAGAGCGCTGCCGCACGCTTCCCTCCCTTGTCATTATTCCCTCCCTCCTCCCACCCGTCCCCCGGGTCCACCCTCCCCAATCATTTCTCACTGTACGCACAGAATGGGCCGCCATTAAACTCCAATTAAGACAAGCACCTCTGAAGACAGTCACATCAGGATGAGTCATTGGTAGTCATTACAAAGCAGCTGAAGCTACAAGCAAACGTCGGCACACTGTGAGACCACGCGCAGGCTTAAGGCACGTAGCACATTGGGTCTCACGTAGCCATGGTAGCACAACAGTGCGTCTCACTGCAACGGAATCTGCTAGACTTAGCAAACAGCCTCCGAAACAGACGTAGTTCAGGACGTCTCCACTGCGGACAGAAAGCGCTGTTGTCCGAAACAAACGTAGTTCAGGACGTCCCCACCGCGGACAGAAGGCGCTGTTCTACAGACCCTCCCAACCAAGATGACGTCAGTGGGCGGAGCAAGAGTGACGTCACAAGGGGCGTTGCCGGCAGACGAAACGGAAGGAAACAAAAGTTTGAATAAAATGAAATTGAAGAATCAAAATTAAAACTCGAAAATCACCAACCTTTCGGGGATTGGTTTATGCCAGCAACTACTAAGATGATAAAGCACTCAACACGAAGACGATTCGACGGCCAAAAATTGCAGACATAGAGGAGCAAGGTGACTAAACAGGACAGAGGGCGCCATCTTACGGGCCCACCCACAAGAGGAAGGCAGAGGAAGATGACGGCGCAAGGGCGTGGCAGTCACCCCACCCCCCCCCCCCCCCAACTATAAAAGGGTGCGCCACCCAACCAGAGGGGGAGAGACACAGTCGAGCAGCCGAGAGTCACAGTCTGCAGCCGGAGCCGGAGACGCCATCTGGGAGCCGCCGTCAGTCCGGGGCCACCCGCGAGAAGTCTCTTCAGTTCGAGCGCAGAGGAACTCAAGAATGTGAGTGCTGCTGAAAAGTCTGCTCAATCCCAATCCTTGACCCCCCCCCCCCCTCTACCCGGTTGCCGTGCCCGTGACGACTGCCAAACATTTTCGGTTGCCATAAAATGCACTCTCAATTGGAATTGGAAAACTTAAATTACTTTGAACTTATTGGTCCAGACACCCTAGTAGCACATTAGGATCTGAATTGTGAGGTCATGTCAGAGCCGCCAGTAAATACGTTATTGTCAGTTGGAGTTCGGGATACATTGCGATTAGGTCGAGAACGGGATGCTAAAATTTGAATAAGCAGCTCAGTGTCACGAACGCTGAAATTGATGACCGGGTGGGTGACAGCGTTGAAATGTCTTTGACTTTGGTCAAACTGGTTCGTTTGATTTATTATCGGCGGTAGTCAGGTGCGATTAAGATTTGAGGTTGGGAAGTTTGTGAAATAAGGGTGTAGATTCACGCTGTACTCACTAAAAGTTGCATTGCGAAATCATTGGTAATATTGCTGTTGGAATTAATTGGTAAAAAAGGGTGTAGATTCATGCTGTACTCACTAAAAGTTGCATTGCGAAATCATTGGTAATATTGCTGTAGGAATTAATTGCTAAGTCGAAATCAATTATTGAACAGGTAAATACAGTTGAAAGGGAATGCAATGTTTTAAGGCGGCGACTGATTCATGCAATCGATCTATGAATATGGCTATGAGTTATGATTTTCGACAGATACGAATGCTTGAGCTTACGGCAGAATTTCTTCGGTTACTTAGGTGCAGAGTTGAGAGTAGTGGTTTGAGGTCGACGGTCTGACACTTTGCGACTTTGGATGGTCCTTGTACTTTGCGTCATTAAAATCGCGAAATATCGAGTAATAGGAAGATGTAGAATTGTTTGTGATTAGAACTAATATGCGACTAATATAGGTACCGATCGTTGTGCTTTTGTAGAATAAATAATGGAAAAGACCATCTTTGTTGGGAAACGATTAAATGGGACAGGAATTTAGTTTTAACCACTTACGTTGAACGGAGCTGATGAAATGTCGAACAGGAAAATATTGCAGCGATATTTTACCAGATTCACACTCACTGACACATTCGTTGAATCTACCTGGCCCGAAGAGACCGCATACCCCAGTACTGCACCGCGAGTGTTGACGCGCCGCACCGCCCAGCCGCGCGACCTTGGCTGTCGGGGGCCGGCGACGACGATCTACTGCCGGCCGGCGCCGCGGTAATCATCGTTCGCGACGCGGGACCGTGCGCCGCTAGATGGCACATGAGAGCAGCGTCGGGAGTGGAGCAGCGGCCACAGTAGGGCAGTGGGTTAGCCGTAATTGGGGCGCGTGCGGTAGGTGAAGGTCATTGCATAGGAACATGGTTAGTTGTGGAAAGTTGCCACGGGATAAGAACGTAAACAGTTAATGCATAATTTTAAATATGACATGCTATATGATATCTAGGACTGCAGTTTGTTTGATGTGGATTTTTTACTGCTGATGGGATGATTTAAATTAGATTTTCTATGAAAGGCTTGGGATCCCTATGACAATATTCTGGCACTCTATAAAGATAATTTGTACATGTAACTAGTAGCCCATCAGAAGCTATCGAACGAGTTTCAAGGAGTCAATTCCGTTTGAGCACTCAGTAATTTACTATGATACGGCGGTCACAACCAGACGACAGATCGGTGCGTACTAATTGGTTCTAGATCATCTGATTAAATCAAGAGTGGTTCAAGGTCTGCTAGGGTTGTATACGAGAACTGATGATTAGGTTCACGCGTGCAGCAGCAATAAGGACTTGAGATTACGATTTGGTTTGGATAAATAATGCGTTTTTGTTCTTCGCGTTCTTGCGAGTTAGCGCCAATAATTACTCCACCAATATTGGCACAGGGCATTGTGAGGCACAGACGGCTTGTTTGCCCGTCTCCTATGGCGTAACGTTTACCAGCATGACTGTATGAGACACAGATGCACTTCTCTAAACCCACGTCCAGACCGGAATAATAAGAGGGACACACCGTCACGTACGCAGGGCATATGCACGTTTTCCGCCAGTGGTACAGGCCACTGCTAATTTCCCGCTTAAGTAATACTGGGTAACGAGGCAGTGAGAGGTTTCTATGGCAGAGGGAAGGGGAAGACTGGTACAGTGCAGTCGGAGAGTAAGTTGGAGCTATGCCAAAGGTAAAAAGCCGAAGGTCAGGGGTGAGTCACCCAAAGGGCGGATAAGGCAAGCTGTAGTGTCCCGAATAAGTCCTCATACTTATTTTGTAAAGGTACCTTAATCGGTACTGGACAGCCTCAGGGGAGGGAAAGATGTACTCCAGGACACGTAAGGCCTTGAAAGTAAATCCCAGGGTTTAAGGAGAGTTCCTGAGGAGAGTTCCAGGATATGAACGGTGGTCCCTGGGTCGTGAACGGAGGTGTTACACGCGGACCGGAAGAGGGCATAGGTAATCTCTCCCGGATAGAGAGATAAGTCGGATGCAAATCGCGTATGTGTGTACCATAAGTCTATCGGACGTGTAGTGAATCCCATAAATTAGTAGGGTGGATGTTTCTGAGATTATTCTGGACGGCCCTGCGATAAGTATCTTTGTCGCCGGTTAGCGGAGCATGCATATGGATTTCGTAAAGAGACATTTATCTCGCCGGGGAGATCGCTATTAGTCCGGCACCTAACACCATCGGAGGGAATTTGAGGGGCGCTAAATAAATTTGGGTGAACATATGACAAACGAATGTAGAGAGAGGATGAGAGTGAGAATGGTAAAGGATGAATCTTAGGATAAGGCCGATGGGAGTTTAGCGAAGTTCAGTTAGGACAGTCAAACTAATGACCCTCGAGGGCAACTAAACTATAGCAACGCCAATACGAATTAAGTGGGCAATTTTCGTAATGGGGAGGCCAGTGATATAGGAATGGGTGACTGGACGAATGATCACATTCAATTAATCAATGTAATTACCACCCATAAGTTTGGCAATGGTCATCGGGACTTCGAATGCCCTGTCCTTCACCTGCCCAACTGTGCCGCAAACCCAGCTGATCGGATCCCTCTATCCCTAATCCGAGCAGTGAAGAAGCATCTCGTACATCATGGTCTATACAATGAACAGAATCATCAAGCCTCTAAATTAAAAAGCATCTTCCATCAGATGTATTTGTATGCAAGGTGGATCTAGACTTACATCTTCATCACTACCTGGATCTCTCTCTAGATCTCTCTCGGGATCTCTTCAACGACTCTCAAGCTCCCCTGTGTCACCAGCTCTACTATCGAGTTCATTACAGCAGCGAATTCTCCGTCTTCTTGTACAACCAGCTGAACGACAGTGGACCGCGGTGCTGGATGACCCCCCGCAAGGAAGCAGTTACCCTCCTGTTCTTTTTCTTTTCTAAATCCCCTCGCTACAGTGGCAATGGTCTTGTTATGTTACAATTTTCTTATGAGAGAACGACTAAAATTGTATTGGTCATGCATAGGCGGTGTCAGGGCACCTATGTTGGGAGGTTAAAAATAACCACCCTTTTTGGACGCCTGGATCCGCCTATTATAGCAAAAACGTGTCAAAAGAGGATGCACAATAACTTTGTATATGTTATCACATGATACCTTTCATTCACTGTTCGTAAAACTGGTGCAGCATCGTGATCTTCGCCCAAATGACTCGCTTCACGAATAGGACCCCCCAATTCCCAGTGCTCTGGAGCCGCCCCTGGTAAAGTTATGAACTTGAAATTTTCAGGGAATGTGCCCAATTTAGTTTTAGGAAAAGTCAGAAAATTTCAGCATCGTAGCTTCAGCGGTTTCGGAGATATTCCCGAAAAACCTGAGGGGTGGATAAAAACAACCCCCCCCCCCTGCCACTAATAGGGTTAAAATGGCGTTCGTCCAAAACAGGCGCCTTTCAACTTCCTTCCATTGCCTTATACCTATAATGGACAGGGAGCAAAATTGACTTGACCTTAGGTCACCAACAACAGCTCCGAGATATATCGACACCTTTTTTTAAACCCCACATTTGTTCTCCCCGTGAAGTTCAGACAAGTTGTTTAGAAACCTTCAAAAAAGGTACAGTCACTCGATTTTTCTCAAGTTTGTCTGTCTTGGCAGATCAAGCAATGCCAGAGCAAGCTTACGAACACACAAATTTGATCAGGATCGGACGATTGGACACTTCTAAAAAGAGATCTTTCGTGCTTCCCGGAAATTCACCGGAGAACAGATGTGGGGTTTAAAAAAAGGTGTGGATATATTCTATATATGTAATGTATATACATATACTGCTACTTCTACCAATCGCTGAATGTTTCAAGGCGATCGTTCAGTTGGTAAAGCTATGGTCAGCATTCTAACTCTTTCTGATGTGAGGTCACTTGAGACCTGGTGACCTGACCTTCAGAGACATGGGTCTCTCAAACAGAGAGGCGCTCTGCGCCGCCATTTCATAGATATCTGTGAAAAACAGCAGAAGGGGGATGTTCGAACAACCCCAGCCCGGCGTAAACTAATGCATTCTATTGGAGGCTCAGGCAAGCACCGATGAATGGTCAAGTCCATTGTTATTATGGCTCTATATGATTATAGCTACTCTTCTTTTTTAGAGAATGCAATTGCTTCACAACACAACGTCAAGCAAAAGAAGACGATCTAAATTTGTTATGCACTTCGCTGAGCCTTTGACGACAAATATACTCCGTCGACCGAACCGACAATGCTACTGATTACTGAATATCACAGACGATATCTCACACGAGCCTGGCGCCCCCTAGATGTGAGAGCAGTGGCCAGGTTGCGCCCTAAGATGTGAGAGCAGTGGCCAGGTAGCGCCCCAAGATGTGAGAGCAGTGGCCAGGTGGCGCCCCCTAGATGTAAGAGCACTGGCCAGGTGGCGCCCCAGTACGTCTCGCTCGTGTTTTAGGGGATTCTTGGATGATTCACTGCAAGCCCGCGCCCCGTTGAGGTCTGGCAAGCTCCACTCCTGTTGGGGGGGGGGGGCAAAGACCGGAACCAATAGCCGATCGGAAAAATTCAAACGGCATTCGAAAGAGCTCATCGAGATGCACAAGATAGGCTATCGATGACCTTGATGTTTGACCTGTGACTCATAGGGAGGTCAAACAAGGTCAAATCAGTCCAATTTACAATGACGAGAAGTCGGTCATAAAAATAAAATATAAGTTTCAAAATGATCTGGATATGATGTAGGGAGACCCGGGAGGTATGGCCCCCTGGAGTTATGGCCATCGCAGTTTTGAAGATGTTGCGTATTTTTACAC